>NW_026067910.1:10826578-10863956 GCF_014885135.2 Alexandromys fortis | reverse complement strand
TATATATCTCCATAAGAGGATTAATACACATAATGAATAACTCAAGAAACAAAGAGTGAAAAAAAGGACGAAAAAATAGCTCCTCCCAAAAAAGACTGTGAGTCTGAACAGAATTCTCAGAAGAAAAAATAAACATGGCTAAAAGTGCTTACCATGCTTAGCTCTCAGGGAAATGCAAATTAAAGAGCTAAGTATCTCTCATGTGGAAATGTGGCAGTGTAGAAACCAGGAAACTCTGTGGGCAGGATGTGGTATGAACCTCTCTGCCAGCTTTAAAGTAAGGTGGCCTCTCAATGTGAATGCCTGCATATACAGATCTTGCAAGCCAGGGGCCAGATACAACCCATAGAACACTGCTTTTACACCACTGCCACTGCCAGATGTAATAAGGGACAATAGTGACGACAGGAGTGGAAGGATCAACCACATTTGCCAAAGCCTTGCTTTGGTCCAGGCACTGTTCATCTTACATATATTCATATATTCAAGTCACACCCTATACAAATCACTTCACAGATGAGGAGGCAGAAAGGATACAACTGGAAATGCTGAATTCATCTAGATTAAGATGAGTTGACTGGTGTCAGTTTGGCTTCTTCCAAAGAGCTCAAAATCTAGAAATACGTCTAAGTTTATGATATCTGAATTTCACACTGATGTTTAAAGTCATTGAGTTGCTTATTGAGCCGGACCTGGGTGACTGTGCCAGCAGAAGAGCCGGCCGGCAGCTGCGGTGAGCCAGCTAGGTCCATGACCACCCACGCCCTAAAGGGCTGCCACACCCTGCTGGGGACCAGATGATTTCTGTGGCCCATGTTATCATCAAGGACCATGCAGAAGTCTATGGTCTGTGCTAGAGTCTGAAATCACATTGATATCCTGTCAGGGGCTGTATTGATGTGAATGGCCTGAGGCCATGCTAATGTTACCGTCTGGGCAGCCTATGAGGGCCTTGTCTGGTTTGCGGTACTACTGCCACAGAGGGCTATGTTCGTGGTCTGTGCCGTTACCAGAAATTGGCTGGAGAACCATGACCCACACTCCGGCTGACTGTGAAGATCAAGGAGACAACTTTTGTTATGATATTGGTGATTGTCAATGCACAGTTGAGAGTGAAGGACATGAAAGGTTTCTGTGACAACCCCTATACCCCATCCCCTAAAATAACAGCCAACATAGGAAGTCACTGAGGAGAATTCTTATAAAAGTGTGGCAGAGATTCTGGAGTATCTCTCCATAATCGGTGGCTTCTGGCAGAAGTATGGGGGAAGAAGGGCTCAGTTCTACTTAAGGGGCAAACCACTAAACCATGTTCCAGCATCTATATAAATAACACTAATGGCTTGCCTTCCTTCCTTCCTTCCTTCCTTCCTTCCTTCCTTCCTTCCTTCCTTCCTTCCTTCCTTCCTTTCTTCTTTACTTCTTTTTGTGGGGAGAGGTCACAAGTGGGGGCAGACAGGGAAGTACTGTGAAGGGATTGTCATATGAAACTACCAGAGAATCAATAAATATATGTGCGGGGGAAAAAGTTCCTTATTGTGAACTTTTAGTTGTGTGGCATGGATATCCATCAAGGAATAATCACATTAGCAATATGTTAGCAAAAAGTTCAGGAAGTGTTAGAGTAACACACAGTTCAGAAGACCAGAGAAGATGTTGTATTTAATCTAACAGCTCCTCATTTTCTGATTCACTGGCTAACTCTTGCTTTCGTTTTTCTTTCAGCACATGTTTTGCTCTAGTGTAAAGATTTTCAGTGCTGCTTTTGGGGACATCTTAAATCCTCTCATGGATATAACACTATGATTTCATGAGACTGAAAACTAGCCACATGCTGAAAACTGAAATTCTTTCAGATGTCTTGTTTTGTTGACAGATTATCAACATATGTATAGATGAGTAATGAAGGCAACAGCCATAATGTATACATTCTTATTCCTCTAATACATAGCATATTGTTTAACAAGTAATTCTATTGTAGTAGTATTTTTCACTTCATTTATGTTCTGTCATTAGCAGTTATTATAAAAAAATGAAGAAACAAGGTACAATTATATGTAATATATACAAAACTTAAGAGTGATCTTATTTTAAAAAGGTAAACTAAATACAAAATATATTTTTATGCTTTCAAAGTAGTTCTTTATAAGATATTCATAGAAATAGTTTTAAAAATACAAATTAAAATAATAAACATTACACATTTTATTTCATTTTAAAATAATTGCATAAGTCTTATTTGTTAATAAAAGTAGAATCTCTCATAATTATATGTTTAACTTTTAGGCAGTTGGATTGGTATTACTATTCTTGTTACAGCTAAAATAACACAAACTGCTTAATGCAATTAAATGTTCTTCAACCACCATGTTTGACTGTTGTGAATGTTCTCAAGAGTGACAGTTAATACTGTTAATATGAAAAGATATAAGAAGAGGTATGCTTGGGATTGCAGGTCTTATTTGTTTATTTATACTGAGACTATTGCTAATAGCTCATGTTGGCCTCCTTCCTCAGTCTCCCTCGTACTAGGAGATGTATAGTCATGTACCACAAAAACTGACAAAGAACAACAACAACAACAAAAAATCTACTGTATTTTCCTATCTGTGAGAAAGACTTTGATCAGTTCATTTGTCTTCTCTCTTTGCTAATTCCTACTATGTAAAAAATATTCCCTGTATTCATAATAATGCCTTTTACTTTGTCTTGGAGACTAGACACGATTACTCATGGAATTTAAAGAGCATTGCCTTTGTTTTAAGAAAATACCATATATAGAAAAATAATTTCCTGGTTCCTGTCATGAGAATTGATACTAGAGATTTGTCATTGTATCATCTTACAAACTATCAGACCCTGTCAAACAGAGACATACTTCTTTTCCATCAATAATAAAAACGTTTATAAAAATACCCATATAAAACGAGACTATTAACATTACTACATTTCCATCATTATTGTCATGCTTATGTGTTCTTTAATAACTTTGGGAATCACCATATTTTTAATATTAGAAAACAAAGTGCTTGTCTCTTTTATTGAGTTCTACTTTAATAGACGTAGTTACAAAATTATACTTCAATTGAACTTTGGTTTCAGATGGGCTCTCTCTGTGTTCCTACAGAAGTGAGGAGAACAAATCTGGTGATGAACAAACCAAGTGCTTCCACCAGATACCAGGAAGCTCCATTACAGGAACACATCTCAAGCAAATGGATCAAATCACCCCAGCAATGATGTGCTGAAATTCTTGTGGGTAGGGATGAAATAAACTCTCACGGTATTTAAACAAGGAGTTACACAGTCAGATTTGCTGATGGCTATCTTCCTGTCACATGACTTGTCCTAGTATGAAAAGTCAAACTCAAGAGAAACAAGCAAAACCATAGAAAGAGTGTGAATCCTTTCAACAAAGCTGAATTGAACACTGACTTGAATACAGCCAAGCCAGCTAGAAAGACTATATGCATTACTAAATAATGCTTGAAAGCATTATGGAAGCCACTAAAGCTCCTCATCAGGCAATGGTTTCACCTCTGGATTTACAGACATATATACAGATCAACAATTTTCTCTTACCCTTTACTTAAATACAATGTGAGTTGAGTTTGTATTGCAATTAAAAGCACAGGTAAATGCTTTAAGCTTTTAATGTCATTAGGTCACAGAAAAATGCAGGTATATATGACAGACACTACTCAGAAGCTGTAGCTAGAGGTAGAAAATAGTGAATTCTCATATTCTCCATATTGAAAGATAAGTGGCACACATGGACCATGATAAAAAAAAAAGTGAACATGGAAGACCCTCAGTCATGTTGGAAATGCTAAGAAAACTGGATGTGGTAGTTTGAAAGAAAATGGTCCCATAGGGAGTTGTACTATTAGGAGGTGTGGCTTTGTTGGAGTAGAGATGGGCTTGTTGGAGGAATTGTGTCGCTATGAGGACAGGCAGGATTGAGGGTCTCATATGCTCAAGTTACTCCTAGTGTGACAGTCCACTTCCTGTTGCCTGCATTTCAACATGTAACAGCTACCTCTTCAGCATCATGTCTACCTGTGTGCTGCCATGTTCGGCCATGACAATAATGGATTGAACCTCTGAACTATAAGCAAACCACCAGGATTAATTGTTTTCTTTGTAAGAGTTGCATGGTCATGGTTTCTCTTCACAGCAGAAGAAATCCTAAGACACTGTGCTATTGTCCACAAACACAAGAAACTTGCAGTATAAGGTTAAAATAGTGGTAGGATACATAATGTGATGAGTGTGGGTTCAGAACAGAAGAAAGTCACCATTGGTCTTTCCATCTATCCCATCTGCACTTTCTAAATGGTGAACCCTTTGTCATGAAGGCAAGATCAAGAAAGGGGAGGGCAAGTTTTATCATCAGAATTGTTTTATATCAGGAAATAGCTGTTTCTTTTAAATGACAAAAAAGTAAAGAAGAAGAAAAATAATCTTCATAAAAAAGGGGGCACTTGAGAAACTCGTTTGTTTTTTACCTCCACTTTATTGAAGCATGATTGGCATAGAGAAAGTCTCACACATTTAGCATAAATCACCTGATGTGTTCGGGGATAAAACTATAGAATGACACCATTATCACAATCTATTTTATAAATATATCCGCTACCATATTTTAATTAAAAAAAAAACAGGACAGGAAAGCTGTCCAAACATCTGCCTCAAGGAGAAAAATGGAGGAGAGAAGAAAAAAAATATTCCATGTGAGTTGGCATCAAGTTCAGACACATGACAGACAGCAGCCACACATACAAAAAAGAAAAAATGAAAAAGAAATTATGAAAACCCAACACAGTGTTAAGTAAAACACAGAAAATAGATATAAAAGACAAATGGAAGTTATATGTTTTTAAATAATGCAAACAAGCAGGCTGATTTACAAGCTCTGGGCCTGCTGCCCTGAATCCCTGAAAGCTACTACACTATGGAGATTTAACTGGCCATCTTTGTAAGGAGGCAAGGCTTCCAGTTGTGCAACTGGACACCATCCAAACCACAAAACCTTCGACCTACAATCTGTCTTGCCTGCAAGATGGGCTGGAACAATTGTGGCAAAGAACTTGTGGGAGTGATCAAACCATGACTAGTCTAATTTAAGGCCAAGGAGAGGGAGTGCATGACCAATACTGGTTCACCAAGAGCTGCAGGCTGGACTTCTCTGAGACGTAGGGTAGAACCAAATATGACTGGAAAAAAATCAAATAAACAATTGCTAATGATGTTCTGCTATACTCATAGATCAGTATCTAGTACAGAAGTCATCAGAGATACTGCCTCCTGCAATTAAAGATACAGAGATCCCTAGCCAAACACTAGGTGGATAAAGAGCCCAAGTTGGAGGTCTCAATTGGGTCCTTCCTCAAAGCTACGAGAACCCTTTGAAAGAAGGAAGGAGGTACTATAGGAGCCAGAGGGGTCAAGGACATCTAGAGAGAAAAACTTAGGGAATCAACTAAGCAGGGCTCACAAGGGCTCCCAGAAACTGAAGTGACAATAGCGGAGCATGCATGGGTCAATGTTTATTGTGACTGAAAGTTGTACTGGGTATAGTATTATGGGCTGACACCTGTGGTCTCAGATTTTGTAGCCCTTCTGGCTTTTAGAGACTCCATTAAGAAGTCAGGTGTTATTCTATTAGGTCTGACTTTATAAGTTACTTGGTCTTTTCCCTTTTCAACTTTTAACATCATTTCTTTGTTCTATACATTTAGTGCTTTGATTAGTATGTTTCTGGTACAATTTTATATGGTGCTCTGTATGCCTCTTATACCTTGATAGGCATCTCCTTTATTAGGTTAGAGGATTTTTCTTTGATTTTGTGGAAAGTATTTTGTGCTTTTAACCTTCATTTCTTTTTATCTTACTATTATTTGTATATTTGGTCTTTTCAGCTTGTCTCCTATTTCCTGATTACTTTGTGTCTGCCTGGATTTTTTTTAAGATTTAGTATTCTTTTTGAACAATGCATCATTTTTTCCTATTTTATCTTCAGTATCTGACCTTCTTTCTCCCATCTTTTATATTATGTTGAAGTTTACTTCTGAAGTTCTTATAGTTCCTAAAATTTTCATTTCCAAAGTTCCCTCAGTTTGTGTTTTCATTAGTGATTCTATTTCTACTTTCAGATCTTTAACCATTTTCTTTCACTTTTTGTTGGTGTGTTAATAATTTATTAATGGATTTGCTCATATCACCAACATCTTTGAACACATTTAAAATAACTATTTTGCAATCCTTGTCTTATGCTTCAGGTATGTTGTGTTTTTCATGGCTACTATGGTAGGATTGCTGAGTTCTGGGGAATATATATTTTCCTAGTTCTTCTGAATTGTGCTTTTGTGGTGGTTAGACATCTGAGTTTGGGATAATTGTAATTCCAGGGGTCAATATATGGTCTTGTCCTTTTTAGATTGGTGTTTCATTTCTTGGTTTCTCTTGTCCTCTCTAGATTTTAAGAGAATGTGGTGGGTGAAGGATCCCTGATAGGGAGAAATCCTGAGTCTCTGCCAGGAGTGGCCTCTGGGGGTAGAACGTATTTCTAGGCACTAGGTGCTATTTTGAATGAATAGGAATGGGCTGAGGGAGCTGCTGAGAATGTCCACAGGAAGGAGGAAAGGGAGTTTCACCATGAAGATCTGAGGATTCCCCTGGAAGTAGAGTCAGAGGGGGGAGGCAGGCTCCTGCAGGTGATCTGTGGCCCCAGGGGCTGGGGATAAACTTAGGGAATTTGGAATGTTGAAAAGGAAGGAGAGTGAAGATCATCATCTACTTGCTTGATTCCAGGCCAGTTTGGCCAGTGGAGTCTCGGGTAAAGTTCTCTGGGTTTTGAGAAGAGAAAGGATGTAGGAGTAAGGGTTGTTCCTGTCACTGCTGTAGAGTCCTCAGGGAACTGAGGAAGCAAATGTCAGGTCCCTGAAGGTCTCAAGTAAGTATTCTGGTCATTTGTCAGAGTGCTTCTCAATTTTCTTAATGCTGGGACTCTTTAATTCCTCATGCTCTGGTGACCACAGCCATAAAATGTTGCCAGTTCATAATCTAATTTTGCTACTGTGATGAATTATAATGTAAATATGTGATACACAGGATATCTCACATGTGACCCCTGTGAAATGGTTTGTTCTATCCCCAAGGAATCATGACCCACAGGGTGAGAACCACTGATTTATGAAGTGCTCTTTGTTTTAAAAATATATAACTTTCTTGACCACTGAAGCATGAGATCTAGATAAGTATATACACATAAATATGAATTTATAAATCTATAATTATGTACATGAGCTATGTATTGGTGATAAAAAAATAAATGGAGCCATGATATAGATACTTATTTTTCTGAGCTTTACTTGGATCTAGGAAAGTGCATAAAAATTTATCATGATAATTAATGCTCAACTATTTTGTAATCAAGTTTTACTTTAATCCAGATAGATTACTGAGGGTTGAGTATAACATTTCTTTTGCAACCAGTATGAATTTCTTAGGTTCTACTTGCTCCCTGTGATAAATGAAAGCCAAAGGCGATGTTTTAAGGATAAACAAATGCTTAACAGTGCAAATTCCAAGAGGAAAGTCAGATCTTAGCCGAAAATCAATCTTTCAAATCTGTCGATAGCTATAAATATTTACAGTGCAAGATTAACTCCATCCCAGAGATTAGAGTAAGTAGGACTCTGAAAGTTTCCTTCACAGAAAATCTAGGCTGATGCAAAGAAAAAGACAGTTTAACCAAAGAGTGAATCTAAGCAACAGAAAAATACAGACACTCTTCCTTCCCATTTTAGTTTTGCAAAATAAGATGGTTTGAGTGCGGTGGTTTGAATAGGTAAGGCCCCTATAGATTCATATGGTTGAATGTTTGGCCCAGAGAGAGTGGTGTTATTAGGTGTGGCCTTGTAGGAAGAAGTGCACTGTGGGGGCTAGCTTGCAGGTCTCATATGCTCAAACTATGCCCAGGGTGCTGGACAGTTGCCTGCAGTTTGATACGTAGATCTCTAGTACCATATCTGCCTGCATGCTGCCATGATACTGAACTAAACCTCAGAACTGTAAGCCAGCTGCAATGAAATGTTTCCTTTCTAAGAGTTGAGGTGGTCATGGTGTCTCTTCAAAGCAATAGAAACCCTCAATTCTACACTAAGGAAAGCAACTGGTCTGCTTTTCTTACGGCCCATCCTCCACCTCTCACCATGTGCACCTAGAGAATTCTAAATATTCCAGACTGACAATTTTGTCAGGATAAGTTTATCTGGAGCAGTATAAAGAATACAATTTTTAGCCAAAAGATGGTGACACATGCCTTAAATACCAGTGCTCATGAGGCAGAGCCAGGCAAATCTATGTGAGCTTGAGGCCAGCCTCTTCTGCAGAGTGAGTTTCAGAACAACCAAAGATATATACAGAGAAACTATGTCTCAAAAACAACAACTACAAAAAAAAAAATTTTCAAAATAGAATTAACTGTGGAAAAATGAATTTCGAAGTGGGAGTAGATGTGCACTTAATGTATGCTTGCCCTCTGTGATCTTCAGCTGTGTGGAGAGCCTTGATTGTAGTCTCCATGGGTCCACAAGCTCAGGGAAGACTAAGATCTGCATTACAATGTGAAACTCTTTTGCATGCTGCATGTAAATATACAAAGAAAGTTCTTCACATGCAAAGACAAATGGTTTCTTGAAGAATGCTAAGAAAAATATAATCATTTCATCACATTCTTCATGGCCACGTGGGCTTGGAGTTGATTTCCCTTTTCCAGTTTTATTGGCCTCTCCAATGCAACTGTGGCTTCTCAGATGATAGAATTTTCAAAGTCGCACCTTTCCTATGTCCCTAGGTTTCCATCTTACAGTTCCTTTTTCTATTACATTGAAAGAAAAGTACTTCTGCTTAGAGGTATGCCGTAGGAAATTCAGTGTTCATAATGTCAAAGCCTGAAATGAGCTTGTTTTCCAATTGATACTAGTAGACACAAAAAACTGAATCAATGTGTCCCTCAGCAATTATTAATGAGGGAGAGAACCTCTCCCAGTTGAGTTCCCTGGGCAACCCTTTTAGAAATTCATTTAGCTTTATTTCCTCCTGTTTTCTATATTTCTAGAACTGCTTTATTTTCCTCTTTGCTTCCAATATTCATACATATTTAAATTTCTCTTTGCATGTTCTCTTAGCATTTAGTATTTTTTTTGGTTGGTTATTTTTATTCTTTACTCTTTTGATGGGCCTGCCACCCAGCTCCCAATTAAATCATACAGAGTCTCATTATAAATTACAAATGTCCAGCCTTAGTTTGTCTTGTTTCTGGACATCTTTTCTTAACTTGAATTATCTTGCCTACCTTTTGCATCTGGGCTTTTACCTTTCTTTTACTTATGTATATCTTACTCACTCCATGGCTGGCTGCGTGGCTGGGTGACTGGCCCCTAGGGTCTTCAGCTCCTTTTACTTCCTCCTCCTCCTCTCTTGCTTTCAAGTCCTTCTTTTTCTTCTATTTATTTTTTCTGCCTGCCATTCCCTCCTAATCTTTCTCCTGCCTTACTATTGGCTGTCCAGCTCTTTATTAGACCAATCAGATGTTTTAGACAAAGTAATACAACTTCACAGAGTTAAACAAATACAATATAAAAGATTGTAACACATCTTTGCATCATTAAAACAAATGTAACTCATCTCAAAGTAATATTCTACACATATTTCTCCTATTGCTTTTCTCTCAATCTTTTTCTCTGTCATTAATGATCCAATGATTTTTCCATTGGAAACAAGTACTTGCCTTTAAAGTTGGTTTGTCAACTCCCATCTGATTATAATAAATCACCTATGCCTATCTTGGGCTTCAAACCCATCTTATAGAAAAACCCAAATAGGTTCATTCCTGTTTATAATTAAACCCTTGATTCTCAAGTTTGCCAATGACCCACCTTTAACCTTAACTACAAATGGCTCTCCATTGCCATTTTAGGAAGCAGCAACCATGCCTTTGTTTCAGGAGGTTATTAAAACCACCTCGTTTTGCTTACATTCCACTTCTATAGCCATGCTTATGTGCAAAATCCCCCACCTTATGGGTTTTGCCCTATAAAAAGGAGTTGAAAAATTTGTTCTCCTGAATCCTGCCTTAGCGGAAGACACACATGGATTCAGCTCTGATGTTCACACAAATAAAGCTTATTTCATTTGGTGGTTTTTCTTCTCACAACTGTGGGGTTGACAGTTATTGCTTTGCTCCTATCTAGACAATCCACAGAAGACCCTCCTTGAGCATTGAAATTCTACTCACTTATGCTACCAGAGCCTGGTTGGGTCCCAGCTTATTAAAATGCAGAAGTGGTAGTGGTAGAACTAACAGTAGCTCAAAATTCAGTTTGTTCATCTACTTGCATCTCTGATGGCTGAGGAAATTGCTAATACTATTTTTCAGACAATTACAAAATCAAACTGAGAAGTGTTGAAATAGGGGCGGCGGGGCTGCGTCCCCAACACCCCGGCCGCTTGGCTAGCTCATGCCCGAAATAACAACACACAAACTGTTTTCATTTAAGAACTGCTTGGCCCATGAACTCTAGCCCTTACAGGCTAATTCTCGCACCTGGACTAGCCCATTTCTAATAATGCGTGTAAGCACCCCAAGGTGCGCTTACCGGGAAGATTCTAGCCTCTGTCCATCCTGGGAGAGTTGAGCATGGCGTCTGTGCTCCGGAGAGCAGAGTCTCTCTGGAAGCAGAGCAGAGTCTGACCTCACTTCCTCTTCCGCCCAGAATTCTATTCTGTTTATTCCGCCCACCTATCTTTTAACCTATCAGGGCCAGCAGTTTCTTTATTGCTCAGCCAATGAAATCAACAGATTGATATGACACTCCCACATCAGAGAAGGAAATTTTGATCTGGGGAGAGACTGCCTTTGTTAACAGCTCATCAGCTATGGGGAGAAAGATGGATATGCAATAAGTACATGCAGTGTCCTGGAAGAGATGCATTTGAAGATTGAGCAGAGATATCTGTGGGTTTGTATTTTGTTTTCTGGGCATGTTTACTAACACCTTCCAGATCTTCATTTTCTGGTGTGAATATCCCTTTTATAGTTAGTATCCTGCTAGTTAGCTTTGTTGACTTGACATAGCCTACAGTTATCTGACAGGAGAGCCTCAACTGAGAAATTTTATAAATCAGATTGGCCCATAGATATGCCTGTGGGTGGAATTGTCTTTGATACTTGATTAAAGAGGAAACGGCCCACTGTGTGGTGCCCCATCCCTAGGCAAGTGATCAGGAGCTATTAAGAAATCTAGCACAGCTCGAGCCTGTGAAAGAGCCTCGGAATAGAAGGAGATTTATCCTGCTTCCCCCAATGATGGACTGTGACCTAGAAGTTTAAGCCAATTAAATTGTTTCCTCGCCTAAATCACTTTTGGTAGGAGTGTTAACAAGAAGGAAACTAGAACAGCTAGTGTTTACTAATTGCCAAATAAATTCTCATTTGTTGACTAAGAGTAAGGCTGAAATTACTTTTGTTTACATTTGCTTACAAGGGAAAAACAAAACCGAACAGATGTCTCAGCCTGCACTTCCTGGGCCTTTGGAATCTTTTCTGAACCCCATTTCCAACCTTGAAGCCCATTTTTCACTGCGTTTCTTTTGTGCATACCACAGTGTGAACCACAAGAGCCCCCTCTTTCCAGACAGGCCTATGTGCTTCTGCCTTTGCTAAGCGTCACTCCTGACCTATCTGCTGTTCTTGCTGAGGTTATGCTTTCTCTGTGATGCCACTTGATTGTCTGATCTGGAAGTGCCCTCCACTTATCACTGTGTACTTTCTGTATGGGACCCATGTTGGCATTGCTGCCCATCATCTGCCTGAACCTAGACGAAAGAAACAGCAACAGCTCTGAAATAGTACCCAGAAAAGCAGCCACTGGTGTGGGCTCTCTTCACTCTTTGACCACGGTAGACATGAGCTCTATGAGAACTCCAGAGACATCTAGAATAGCCATGGGATTGTGTGCAGGGGGGCGGGGGCAGGAAGCTGTTTCCATGAGGAAGAAAGGTCTTAATAGTTCTATCCATTAAAATAGGATGATTCATCACCAAGGCAACATAGTGCAATATTCTTGCTACCTGGGCAAGACAGACAGGCTGGAACTGGCTATTTCCATACCTTGGAGAAACAGTGAGGAGGGAGGAGGGCTCTCAAAGACAAGTAGAATTAAACTGTCACATCACATTGAGTAACTTGCTGATAACACCTTCTGATAACAACACCTTCAGTTAATGCTGAGAAGCAAGGCCACTCAGTTTGTGTGTTTATGGAGATTGCACACAACAAGCCCCATCTGTCTCCTCTCAAACTAGAAAAACTGAAATAGGTAATTCAGGAAAAAATTAAATTGTCAATGTTTGGAATAGTACACTTACCACTATTGTCAATAACCTTTCATTCTTTCAAAATTATCTTCCAAAAAAAAAACCCCAAAGAATACAAAGCCAAGTTGTTTAATGATTTCCCAATCACTCCAGTCTATGTACAAGATTACTGAAACTCTAAGAATGTGTAATAGAATGTGTGCATAGAAGAGAACCACTCCTTCCTCTTTTGGATTTTGTCACTCTTGGTGACAGAACCACCCATCCTCTGTGCCCCATTTTCTGCTAGGAAGGAAGGTGACTGATCAGTTTGTCCCCGAATCTCTGTTCACCATGGAGATGGTCCCATCACCACCTCCTGTCCATCTCCTAAACTTCCACATTCTCAGGACACAGATGCTCTGGTCTGAGGAGTGAGACTGTTCACTTGTTAAGTACCACTGGGAGACAAACGCCTGAGCGGAGACCTACAACCAGTATGTCTATGTTAGCTAACAGGGAACACTGGGCAGGTGGCACCAAGACAAGCTGATGGCAGAAAGCAAGTAGACCTTTGTAACCTTGTGTAAAAGGAGTAAAAGCAGAATTGTCACAGGGTGTGACCCTCAGGACAGAGGAAGTTAAGCAAGCCACAGCTTGTTTGCCCTGCCTGTTTAGTGACAGTGCTTCTGTGCGTGTGTGAGTGCGTGCGTGTGTGCATGCGTGTGTGCGTGTGTGTGTGCGTGTGTGTAAATTCCAGCTTACAGGCACCAAGAACAAAGATTACATTAGTACCTTAGAAGAGGGACAGCACAGCTCATAGGAAGCTGGAGAGGGAGGCATCAATGGAAGAAATGTAAACCCAAGAAGGAGGGATGCAAGCTGAATTCTGCAACTACTCAATATCTTCCAAAGGGCTTTGTTCTATTAAAAATTATTGTCTTTAAACATGACCTCAACTTCAGTAATCACCTTAACCTTTTAACTCGTTTGTACCTCGGCTTCTCCTGGTGCAAAACAGGGACATTCATAGCACTGTACCATAGGATTCTTTCAAGAATTAAAAGGAGCCATGTAGACGAAACTCTCAGAACAGGATTTGTACACGGGAGAACTATTATGGAAGCATTTGTTACTATTTGGAGAGACGATAGAAGTTCACAGTTTGAATTCACACATTCTGAGGCCAGCCTGCCTTGCTTCAAACCTTGGCTTTGCCCCTTACTAGGGTCATCACATACATAGGGCAATTGTCAGAATTTAATTGCTGTGCACAAAACACTCGTGATAATAGCTAATGCTGAGTGTTAGATATTACTCTCCACCTCTTCCCATGCTACGGACTTGCATGTGTCCTGTCCAGGGAAAGAACTCCAGAAGAACCAGCTGCCATGCCCAGTGCCTCTAAACCCCAACAGTTCCTTGCCAAGGCTTCTTGGCCAGCATCCCCTTTGTGCACTCAAGTTTCCCACACAGAACACAGTGAGGAAAGCTATCTCCCCCACTTCCCCACCCTGGGAAGACGAGGCAGAAGACTTCGTTAACCCCCTGCCCTTTCTTTGGGAGACCCATCTTCTCAGTGGAGGGCTACATGGTGACAGAAGATATTCTGAACTAAGAACAAAGCAACCCTTCTTCATCCGTCATTCAATTGATCTCAAACTGCATTAGGAACTCCAAAGAAGTCTCAATTAGAAATAGTGCTTCTAACTTGAAAGGCATCAAAGGCCTATTTGAATGTTAAAGCGTTAGACAATTTAGAATTGTTTGTAATTTGGCTTTAATGAAAAAGGCATTTGTGCGGAACCATATTAAATTAATAAAAAAAATCAGCTAACTTTGTTGTATATAAAAAGGAAACTGTTGCATAATAGAAAAAGCTGTAACCTTTATACATGCCTGAGTGTATTTAAAAGACGCATTATAGCCCCCTCTTCTGGCTCCTAAAGGCATAGTGTTTCCTAAAATTAAAAAGTCATAGTAGCCAGGTTAGAGTATTTTATTATAGTTTCATAAATATATTTGGGAAAAAATGTGTTTGAAATAATGCCGTTGGGTGATTTCTTCCCAAGAGAATCCTAACCAGCACACATAGCAGAATTAGTAAAAACTAGAAACCTATGGCAACCTGGGTTAAAAATTTGGCTTTGGTGGGTAAAGAGTGAAGTGAGATCGCCACCTCGTGGCAGTTTTAGGAACTCTCACAAGTGTTCAATTTTGGGATCACACCATAAGCTATATAAACTGATTTCTACAGGTAGAAGGCAGTCCAAATCCATATTTACTGAGTGCCATGCTCTGTCTATCTTAGCAGCCATAACTTTAGGGCACTGATAAAAGGTGGGGGCAGGGAGAGTACATCCTTAACACTATTGCGAATCCAGTTCAGGTAATTTCTTTTTTTAAAAAAAATGAAACAGGAATATCTGAACATCTGTTTAATGCTATGCGAGTTCTCACAGAACTGCCGAAGTGAAGTCCATGGAATCTAAGGAGTAGCAAGTGCTTTGTTAATTTCTTACTTTCTGGAGAACGGCTCCTTAAGGCGCAACAGCTCACTGGTGCAAAGACGTGCACCTTCAAGGCACACTGTCCCAGGGCAGATGGCAATAGCACACGCACTCAAGACATTCATAGTCAGTGGTTGCCAGATTGTGACAGTTTGCAGCTCTAATGTCCCTTGAAGGGGTCACTCAATGTGTCCTTGGTACTACTCACAGAGGTAGGAGATGGAACCTGTGATGGAAGTTTAGACCTATAAAGTAGGTTTGTGACCCTGGCCAAGCTGACTCCATGCTCTCTCCAAGACCTTGCAGTTAAACCTCTGAAACTACAAGCTCAAAAAAAATCTTGTCACATTTTTGGTTATCCCTGGTGTTTTGACGTAGTGCTCCAAAGGTACCTAGCACACTTTCGGAAAGTTCTGTGCTACTCTGTGTTCTATTTACCATCGTGGGAGGCCCCCAGACACACAAAGAGGGCTGAACCTAGCTGTGGCATCCCTCTTCCTTCACAGATAGATGCTCTCACCTTCCCTTTTGCAAGTACTATCATCTGGACCCCAAGAATCATGGATTTTCCATTTTGTTCACATCCTGAAAATTAATGATAAGTGAGATGATTATTATATTTGTCATACGAAGTCTTCTCTGGAAGGAAAGGAAGAAAAAGAAAGGGAAGGAGAAAGGAAGGGAGGAAGAGGGGGAGGGAGAAAGGGAGAGAGGGAAGGAGAGAGAAAGGGAGAGAGGGAAGGAGGGAGGGAGGGAGCAAAAGAAAGGCAAACAAACAAGTTTTGTGTGATTTTTCCCTGTATAAACATTCCAGGTTTCCTAGGATTCAGGCAAATTTAATAAGACTCTTGACTGGACCCATGTGGGCAAGTGACTTTTTGGTTTAAGGGAGGCAGCGCCCACCCGGGCTCTAAGAGTTCTGCCCTGGCTCACAATTGCCGCCATGAGAGTTCTCAGGGACACCTTCCAAACTTATTTTATTCACTTTAAGTGAGAATCAGGAGCTTGTAAGATGATTTTCGTGAAACTTCAAAAGGCTCTAATATGTTCTTAGCAGTCCCCAGTTCCCCGGGAGCATGGCCATTCTAACTCTTCCTGCTTCTTGGTGCTCAATGAGAAGTTGGCTCCAGGATTCAATCAGGTGAGAAGAACTCCTGATTCAACTTCTCCTTTTTGTTTGGGTCAGTGTACCTATCTTTGAATGGTAGCACGTGTTTGATGATCTGAGAACTGTTATCAATAACTGGTTAGAGAGAAAGAATTCACCAATGAAGCAAGCACAGCTGTAGATAAGAAAATGTCCTGCAAGAGGAAAAAAGACTAAGGAGAAAGAGGGAAATTTTAACAAATGACATGGAAGCAAATTGACAGACCAGGGTCCTCAAGCTGTAGCAAGCCTCTATGCCTTAGCAACTAGCCTTGATTTTTGCTGTGTGCCTGGCACCATGCTCAGAATCTTGCCAATATTTGGTCCTTACACTTCTATAATAATTCAATGGTTTACGCATTGAAGAAATGGAAGCAAACAGCATACAATAATTAATCAGAGTCATGAGAGCAAATAGCAGAGCTGTGCTTAGAAGATGCCAGGTGCACAGAGGAGATGGGCTTGTGAGTAGCAGTTAGATCCCCACCCATCCCTTGCCTGGGCCCTACCCCTTTCCACCTCCTTACTCTTCATAGCTGCTCTCTACCTCCCTCTACTCTCTCCTCTCTTCCTTCTTTCTCTCAGGTTCTTGTCTTTTTTCCTTTTTTCTTTCTTGTGTATTCTCTATTCTCTTTATCATTTCCCCTACCTGTCTCTTCTCCCCTTTCCTCCCCATCTCACTCTTTCCATCTCCACTTCTCCCTCTTCTTCTCTTTCCTCCTCTTCCTCTCCCTTTTGATCCTCTATTTCCTCCACCTCTTCTTTCCTCCCCATCATCCTCTCCTCTCATCCTTTCTTATTCTCTCCTTTCTTCTCCCCTCTCCCATCATCCACCCAGCAAGCCCAGACCACTTAAGATTCTGCATAATTTCCTTTTTCAGTAGGATACTCACCTTTAGTTACATTCTGAGAAGATGCAAAGATCACAGAAATCTCTCTGGGCACAGGACACAGGGTGGATCACATTTGTTATCCTTTTTCTTTCTTTACAGAGAGTTAAGTTTCTAGACAGTGGCTTGATAGCTTTTTTGTTCCATTTTAGCCTGGTTATTTGACAGTGATAACTAAGATTTTCTAATAAATGACTCAAGCAGACAGCGCACACATCAACAATGTAAACATGGGCTAGAGACTTTAATACACTGAAAGTACATAGTCAAGTAATTCCTTTTGAAAATGTCTACTTCCTAAAAACATAATATTCTTTACATTTATAAAAAAACTGGTGAGAAAATTCAATTTTGTCTTTAAACAACTTCTGACCTCGATTTTTCCTTTGTCTTGGTTCCTCAGCAAAAGAATAAACACATTCTCTTTCTCCAAACATTCTTTGTAAGCAAATGTGGCACCTTGTGTAAAACAAAATACAGTGTGTGTGTGTGTGTGTGTGTGTGTGTGCAAGCTATGATAAATTGTGCTCTAGAAGATATACAATCCAGAATGTTTGTCACTACTAGAAATAATGAGGAAAGATAGTTTAGGTGTAAGTAAAAGAAAATGTCATTACCCAAGAGCTATGTTACTTATTTTCCTTCTATATTTTTGTAGAAAAAAAATGACTTGGTTAAATACTGACTCACAATTATTTGTTGGCCAACTGTCATAAAACCCTAGTGATGAAGACTCATCTTCAAATAGCGATGTGTTGTAAGGAGGCCTCTAGTAAGTTCCCCAATGCTTAGTCCTGAAATAACCACACAGAAACTGTATTAATTAAAACACTGCTTGGCCCATTTGCTCTAGCTTCTCATTGGTTAACTCTTACATATTAATTTAACCCATTTTGATTAATCTGTGTATTGCCACGAGGTCATAGCCTACCAGCGTCTGTCTCTGGCAGCGACTCCATGGCTTCTCTTTGACTTTGCCTCCTTTCTCCCAGTCTTCAGTTTAGGTTCCCCCCACCACACCTATCTAAGTTCTGCCCTATCAACAGGCCAAGGCAGTTTCTTTATTCACCAATGGTATTCACAGCATACAGAGGGGGAATCCCACATCACCAATACTCCACCTGTCAATCACTCATTAACATGACAGTATTTATAATAATGTGCTAATTATTTCTAACTGTCCATTTCCAGTATAATCAGTTCTCCCAATACCATGAATTTGGGACATTTGTGAAATCAGAGTCAACTGATCAGTCTGTCTATCCATCTATCAAAAGAATAAGACCAAAAGCAAAAGAGACGACAATGGGTAATATTTATCAAGGCATTTCTCCCAGGCATTACTCAAGTGTTTACACATACTGTCTCACTACTCCTTTCACCCACTGCTTTCATTTATTCCTATCGCTGTGGTGAAAGCAATTTAGGAGAGAAAGGGTTTATTTTAGCTAACAATTCCAGGTGACAGACCATCGCTGAAAGGAAGGCACAGCACCACTGTCTCGAGAAGGCCTGTCACATCACATCCGCAGTCCAAAGCAGAGAAGTAAAGAAGGCAAGCACGCCCTACAGCCACTCGGCTCATTTTTTCCATTCATATACAGTCTAGGACCCCAATCCAGAGAAGAGTACCACTCACAGCAGGCTGGCCTTCCCATATCAATTAATGTAATCAAGACAATCCCCCAACAGCATCCCCATAGGCTAAACTAACCTAAGAATTTCTTCATAGAGACTCCTTTCCCTGGTGGTGGTCATGGGTGTGTTGAGCTGAGATTGAAACTCACCCTCATCACACTCACTCTACAAGATGTGGACTATTATTGATGTCATTCCATAGAGAATGTGGTGGAATCTTACAGACATGATCTTCATTGGTCGAGATTGTATAGCTAGTACGTAGAGTTAAAATTCAAACCCAGGGAGTTTGTTCTCCAGGCTGACAACTTCAGTAACGCTGACAGCTAAGGCTGGCCAGCTCTGCTGTGGAGGACTTTATGGGGATGAAGAATGTTCACCTGCTGCTGGCAGCATCCCAGCTCCACTCACGCCTTCCAGCAGCAGTCTCTTCTGGGCTCACTTCTTTTGTCCCCAGTCTTCCTGGAAGCTGAATTGTAACCTCAATTAATTTGGAATCAACTATTCTCCCTGCTTGTCCTGCCAACCACTCAGTCTCCCCTCATTGGACAACTTTGATAAATACTTTAATGGCTATAATATATCTTATTGGACATTAATGCACACCTATATACTAATTTTGATTATTTTGTTAAAAAAATTTTATTTGAGAGCTGGAAACAATGAAGCTCTTGGAAATCCCCCTTTGGTGTATATAATCCTAAAGTTAAGCTTGGTCAATAGAGTCCCAAGCAGGAGGTAATTTAAAGTACAAAGACTGACACTGTGATCCTTTCGGGAGCATCATCCCTTTATACCCAGAGTACTTCAGAAGATAAAACAAATGCAAATTGTATCAGTAAAGGATTTCTACTGTGAAATTTTATTTAGTTAGTGTAAACAGGTAAAGTCTAAGTCAACAATTAGAATTTAATTACCTGCATAAATATAAACAAATTATTCAAAAATTTAAGATTAAGAATTATATTACTTTTCTAAACTATGTAACAGGTTAAAATTTGTTAGCACCTTGGTTTTGTTTCAGTTCTTTTTTAAAAAAAAAAGTATAATTAAACATATATTAAAAGCATGTCTTTTGCAAATTTTATTTATAGTATATTATGCAAATATTTAAAGTGACTACTGCCATGTTGACTACTTAGGAAAAATATAAAAATTAAGGTCAGCACACCTGATGAAATTACTTTAGCAACAATTTGCACACACTCAGAAGTCCAGAGAAGAAAAGACAGCCTAGAGAAACTCGCACAATGTCTTGTACAATTTACATAAAACAAGACATACACATGATCCAAGTTAAGGAATATAGTGAAATTTATTTATTACACATATTTTACGTAAGCAATTTGCCACAAATTTTACATTCTGTGCATCCATATGAAAGATCACAGTATACACAGACTAGCTGCAAAATACATTAGACAAAAGCATCCTAGAGATGTTTACGTTGTCACAACTTCTACAATATTTGCAGATCTCTCTTAACTTTTGGGGGAAATATGGTGTAGTTTTGATTAAAAATAAACACATTTTATACCTGTGATTTTTTTTACTACTAATACCATCTCACTAAAAATATAATTTCCTGCAAATTCTGCAAAGTATTAAATTAATAGGTTTTTGGTTTATGCATATCAATAAGAACATAGTTAAACACCACATCTGACTAAGTAAATCCCAAGACAGACAGTGGACTTCATTGTATGTATAAACAGCGTGTTCCTCCTTGGGTGCAATTTGAATGTACTACCTTTTAATAACCTATTTGGGGATCATGGTTGCGGTTTAAGGACAGAGCAGCACAACAGCATTACCTAAAACGCACACATTACCACAGTTACTGCCAGATCAAACACTTCAGGAAGCCACAGCCACTATGTCTCCCAATGTGCATAAAATCAACACCCTGGATAAATTGTAAGTCTTCATTTGTCGTCATTTAGGGACTTTTTCAGTTGGTCTTGTGCTTTCTCTTCACTCTTCTTTTTAACATCTGCAAAAAAAAAAAAATAATTTCTCATTCTTATGCAAAATACATGGAAATATATTTTGTATTTAGAATGAAAGGGTTGTTTTTGTGCTTTGTGCCCCTAAGTAGATTTTCATCCTGACTAGGTCATATTTTGCCCTCAGCAGATGTGAATCTGCACAGAGAGGACATATTTGAGTAGTTTCTAGATCTTTCTCCTAGTCATTTCTTTTTCCTGGTTTATAGTTGTTACTACAACCAAACACACTCTTAAGATGTCATTATACTCTTTATCTACAGGACAGCAAACTACAGCTGAAGCAGGCGAAATGACTTGTGGGAAGTCACCGAGCAAGTGAAAGTCACAACTTGAATCTAGATCAAGTGGCTACATAGGTCCTCAATCATTTCCCTATTCTGGAACACACTTTCTCTGTATTCTTTGCATCTTAGAGGCAACCTTCTGCCCTTCAGAAAAGATGAAATCAATGCCATTGTGTGGGAGCTCCTTCACCTTCCTACTACTAAATGTTGAAAGTCTGTAATCTGAAATCATTGTTTTTGCCTGCACTTCCAGAACAATGGGAGTGTGTATGTGCTTCTCAGGAATGGTTTCATAATTTGCTATTACTCATTGAGAAATGACACAGTAGTGACTATACTGATAAAACTATGAATAACATTGAGATCAGAAGAGGAGAGCATTCAGCAAGTACAACCCTCGGTTAATTGTAGGGCCCTGCCCATTGTCCTGGGTAGACGCCTTTGTTGTTGTCCCTGGTGATGCTCTTGCTGCCAAAGTCTAATGCCCTTGTTTCCAACTCACCAAGAAACCTACTCCCGTGACAATTCCCTGCTCTTTATTTTACCAAACTTTCCCCCTTTTCTCCTTCTTCATTTCAAACCACTATCTTTTTTTTTCAAACCACTATCTTTAAACGCTCTTTCTTCCCAACTCCCTCTTGTCTTCCTCTCTGAAACAAGATCTCACTATGTAGATGAGGTTAACCTCAGAGTTACAGAGATTTATCTGACGTTGCCTCCCATGTGATGTGATTAAAGACATGCTACTCAGTTGCAATACTGTATTCTCCTTTCCCTTTCTTTCTTTAAAATGTTCTGCTTTTGTCGGCCTTCATTTAAATGAAATTATTTACGTCTTAATATTTCCAAAAAAATTCTCCTAACAAAACCATTTATAAAACCTTAGAAGATACGTCTGGTTGAGTATATTTAGGACTTTTTATTTGTCAAATACAAAGTCGTTAAGCAACTTTGACTATATAATGAGTTTCAGACTAGCTTGAGCTACAATATAAGGCCTCCATATTTTTTTTGACCTGAAAACACATGTTTGATTTTATACAAATCTGCTTCATTGTTCATATGTACCTGTGACTTCAAATAACACACGCATTAGCATGTGAGAGGCAAACACTTTTCCCATCACTTTCAGGTAGTTGAAGTACCTGAAGTAGTTCTCAAGTACCGTCCCGTGAGTGGCACAACATGGACAATAAACAAAATATGTAAAGTATGTGCTATGTGGGAAGTGAAATATGTTCATGGGGTTAATTAAATCAGGAGTAGCAAACAGAAATTGTTAAGATGTCTCAGGCCTAGAGTTTACAAACTGATACAGAATTGACTGGAAACAAGCACCGGAAAAGGAGACATTTTAGCAAAGACCTACAAAAACGAGGTAGTGTGCTGTTCATAGCCCATGCAGAAAGGGATACAAAATGAGATAATAGTAAAATCAAAAGCAGCATCAGTAAAGAGACACAATGGGAAGTAAATTAAAGGCCCGGGATGGAATCTAAGAAGCAACAAGACCATATGTAGCAGGTACAAAAAAACGGCAGATTTCTGGGCCAGTTTTGAAAGTGTAGCTGACAGTGTTCTCTAAAAGTTAGAGATGAAAAATGATCAAAATAGAAGGGAAACAAGGATGAGGCTAAGATCTTTGGTTTCAGCAACTGCAGCTGTAAATCACGATTGGAAAGACACAGGAAGAACAGGTTTCAGAAGGAACATCCAAAGTTTGCTCTTACGTTCATAAGTTTGATAGCTTAGCAATGATGTCAGGCAGGTAGTTTCTTCAATGAGAGCAAACTTCAAGCATCTTCAGACTGAGATCTATAACAGCCAATCTTCCTGTCAACTTGAGTGGATTCAGAATTACCTGGGAGACTCACTTCTGAACACATGTCCAGAGAGGCTAAACTCAGTGAGTTAAGACCCTGATTGTGAGCAGGAACATTTCGTAGGATTCCAGATGCAATAAAAAGATTAACCAGAAAAACTAGCTGAGCATCAACATTCATTTTCTTTTCTGATTCCTGACTGCAAAGACAACGTGAACAGCCTCCTCACTCTTCTTCCTGTCTTCCTGCTATGATGAAGTGTATACCCTTTGAAACAGTGAGCCAACCGGAACCCTTCCTCCTTAATTTGATTTTCCTCAGGTATTTTGCCATAGCAATAAGAAACATCAGAATACTGGTACCAAGAACAGAACTGTAGCGCTAAAGCCTGGTTGTGCGATTTCATAGGCCTGTACCACAAGCTTTTCGGAGGAAGAGTTTTGAGCTCCAGATTAGAGAAAAACCCTAAGATGTTAAAAAAAAAAAAAAAGAAGAAGAAGCTTTTAATAGGATATTCTGATGGGAATGTGGAAGACCAGAATAGCAAAAACATGTAAACACTGGAGGCCTGGCCTATGAGGTGCCAGAGAGAAAACAGGGATTCTACAAAGAATTAGACTAGAAGTCATCATGCTATGTTCTAGCAAAGTCTTTGCCAGTGTCCTGAGAACTTGAGACTGAATTCCAAAGGATCTGACTAACGTGTTTGGTAGAGGAAATGTCAATGTAGCATAGCATTGAGGCTATGTCATAACTACTGGGTTTTGTCCTCATGCATTCGTTCTTACAATGAGAGTGAGCAGCCTGTGGAGCAGAAAGATGCAAAATGTTTACAGTTTGACAAAGAAGGGGAAATGCTGACAGCTGCAGATCAGCCATGTGTGGAGAAAGCAGCTGTAACTGTTAAAGAGATGAGGGAGATGAATGTGAAAACTTCATAATTTGCACTGGGTAAGAGGAAAGATGCCCGAGGGCAATGCCCTCTTCATTGAAGGCTTACGTTTGCAAAAGTGCAAATTCCTTTGAGGAGGGTGAGACTCATATGTGAAGCCTATGAAGAGGTCTCTGCTAAAAATATTCATTGAAGGAAGAGGTTCCTGAACTCACCTATCTAGTTCCACAAAGACCTTACACAGCTATTCTAGAGTAGTGGTCCTCATCCTTTCTAAGGTTACAACCCTTTCATATAATTTCTCATTTTGTGGTGATCCCCAACAATAAAATTATTTTCTTCACTACATCATAACTGTAACGTTGCCATTCTTACTAATCGTAATATAAATATAAATATTTGTGTTTTTTGGTGGTCTTAGGTGACCCCTGTAAAAGCCATGGTACATAATGCCATGAAAAGTGCCAGGTGGGGGATACGGAGCTGCAGGATTTGGTGTTGTTCCTGATGAATTTGGGCTTCTTTAGCTTCTTTCCTTGTGATGTCCCTATTCTTCCTCCCCCATAGAATGGGAATTTTGATTCTATGCCATTGTATACAAATTATTTTTGATTTCCTAAGGATTCACATTTGCATCTCAGGAAAGGTTTTGGGTTCTAGATTTTCTAATGATGTTGAAGCTGTTTAGACTACAGACTTTTGAAGTTAAATTGAATTCATTTTGCATTACCTGATAACCACAGGGCTATAGTGTAAAGAGTTGATTGCTACAATTAAAATTTTATATGCTTGGATGTCAAGCTGATAAAGGGTAGTTAATATTATCAGCTTGGCTGGATTTAGAATCACCCCGGAGGTATTTTTTCGGGTATACATGTGAGGTCATTTTAAGGCAGTTTGATGTGAGAAGGGAAGACCCAATCTGAATGTAGGTGGCACCATCTAGTCAGCTAGAGGCCTACTAAATGAAAAGGGGAAAAAGAAAGGAAGCTGGGAACTGGCATTTGGCTTTCTCTACTTCTTCATGATAGATGCAGTTTGATCAGCTACCTCACATCTTATCATGTCACATCCCCCTATTATGAGAACTACCATTCTAAACTGTGAGTAAAACTAAACCTTTCTGTGATAACAATTATCAAGAATTAAAACAGAGCCATACTTATCACCTTGCACAAAACTCAATTCAAAATGGATCAAAATCCTCAACATAAAACAAGGTACACTGAATCTGATAGAAGAAAAAGTGGGAAATAGCTTTGAACTCATTGGTACAGGAAAAGACTTTCTGAACAAGACACTATTAGCACAGACACTAAGATCATCGATATATAAATAGGATAACCTCATAAAACTGAGAAGAGTCTGTACAGCAAAGGACACCATAATTTGAACAAAAGAGCAGCCTAAAGAATGGTAAAGAGTTTCACCAACTACACATTTGATAGAACAACAATATCCAAAATATATAAAGAACTCCAAAAGCAAGATATCAAGAAAACAAATGGCCTTGTTAAAAATGGAGCTCAGATATAAACAGAGAATACTCAAAAGAGAAAACCCAAATAGCTGAGAAACACTTAAAAAACATTCAGCATCCTTAATCGCCATAGAGGTGCAAGCCAAAAGTATTTTGAAGTTTGATCTTAGACCTGTCAGAATGGCTAAGGTCAGTAAAACAAATGACAGCTCATGTTGGTTAGGATTTGGAGTAAGGGGAAGACTCTTCCTTTGCTGGTGGTAGCACAAACTTGTGCAGCCACTATGGAAATCAGTGTGATGGTTCTTCAGGAGTATGGGAGTAGATAGACCTCAAGATCAAGCTATACCACTCTTGGGCATAAACTCAATGAATTTTTTATTCTACGACAGAAACACTTGCTCACGTTCATTGCTGCTCTATTCCTAACAGCCAGAAGTTAGAAACAACATAGTTGTCCCTCTAAATGGATAAAGAAAATGCAATATATTTACACAATAGAAATTATTACTCAGTGCTTTAAAAACAAAACCATAAATTTGCAGGCAAATGGGTAAAACA
The DNA here is from genome assembly GCF_014885135.2 of Alexandromys fortis. NCBI lineage: Eukaryota > Metazoa > Chordata > Mammalia > Rodentia > Cricetidae > Alexandromys > Alexandromys fortis. The sequence goes on along the minus strand of NW_026067910.1, from coordinate 10,838,359 downwards.
GAAAAAATCATACCGAGTGAGGTGACCCAGACCAAAAAAGGTGAATTTGGTATATTTTCACTAACATATGTATATTAACTGTTAAGTCATTGATAAGCAAGTAACAATCCTTATAACCACAGAAATTAGGTAGTGAGTAAGGGACAGATGGGGAGGATTGGATCACCCTAGGAATGAGAGACAGAGTAGATAGCTATGGATGGATAGCTAATACTAGAACAGGAGAAACAAATGGGGAAAGGGAGTGAAAAGGGAGTGAGGGAAGAAATACATGTAAGGGCAGATAAAACTAATGACCATTTGAGGTGTTACATGAAAACTTAATGTAGTAGAAGTACTAAAATATATTCATATGTGAAGGCAATCTATATTAAATAGCCAAATACTAGGGTAGAGCCAACTAGCCTGGCCAGAGAGATCCCCCTGTAAACACCCAAACAACCTAGGCTGTTGCCAAGGCTATAGGTTGCTCTCCACAAACTGATAGCTAGTTCGCATTGCCTATGATAACAACTACGCAACTCATTGAACATGGATATACCAAACTGGTGCCTACATTGCAGCATCTTTGGTATAAGGAAGGTACTTTGCACACTATCAAAAAACAAAAAACCCACCAACCCAGCCACAAACTCTCTGATCTACAATGGTGTCTAGCCTGCAAGATACACTTGGTAGAAGGTGGCACAAAGTTTTTGGGAATAACCAACCAATATCTGATTTTACTGAAGGTTCCCTCCATACCCATACTTGACAATTCTTTGGTGACATAGAACTTGAGACTAGACAGTCCATGGATCTAGGGTAACAGCAAATACCATTGTTCTAAAAGGATATAGCAATAAGATAGTTCCTCGTAAGATTCTGCTGTATTCATAGATCAGTGCCTGGTTCAGCCATCATCAGAGAAGCTTCCTCCTGTAGCAGATGGGAATAAATACAGAGACCCACAGCCAGACATGCAGAGATTAAGAGACTTTGGAACATTCTACCCTAAATGGATGTTTCCATCAAATCCCTCCCCTCAGAGATCTGGGAATTGTGCAAAAGAGGAGACAGGAAGAATGCGTGAGAACCAAAGGGGATGTAGGACCCCAAAACCAAGGCCCACAAAATCAACATGATGGATGCAGATCAAATGAACTCAAAGAAACTCAGGCAACATGCACAGGGCCTACATGAATCTGCCCTAGGTGGGGTCTTAGAGCTGAAAGGTCAAGGAGATACTTGCCCCCATCCTTAAGGCAGAAGCAATTTCCAACTAACAACCACTTAAAAATGAAAATTTAGTTTTCTCTAAGAGAGTCTCACTGGGGAAACAAACTACTCAATGGTAGGCTGCGTGCCCAGCAGCAGATGGCCAACAGAAAATAAACTCAAAGTTATCTTTGGAGGTTCCTTTTCCCATAATGTCAGGTCAGGGCTTTTCTTTTTCTTTTATTTTTTTTCTTTTTTATTTCCATAAGCATTTTTCCTCTTCTCTTTTTACCATACAGGTCTTTTGCATATATATCATGGCTTCCAGTTTAGTGCCTTTAAGAAACTCCTGAGTCTGAACAAGTGGTCTATGGTTCTCTATCTGTTTCTTGTGCCTTTTGTTGGACTCCTTTCCTTCTATTTGTCTGCTTTGTCCTATTCCAACGTGTTAGTTTCTGTTTTATTATATTTTATTATCTTTTTATCCATTATAAACCTGTTTGTTTTCAAATGAAAGAAATGAGGTTGATCTGGATGGGAGGGAATGTGGGGAGGAGCAAGAAGTGGGAGTGGGAGGGAAAACTGTAATCAAGACATATTATTTGAGAAAAAAATCTGTTTTTAATAAAAGAAAAAATCCTTCCTTAATATGGGTTTGTCAGTTACTTGGTCATTTGTAACAGGAAAAAGGAACTGATATAAGATCCAAATCTATGTTTCAGAAGGATACAAACTATACAATGAGATCAGATAGCAATTAGAAGCAAAGAAATAGTGACCAAGTTGTCAAAATACTGTACTTTATACTTTCTATTCCATCAAGTGATTGATGATATGAGCAAAGAGAAAACCAAAGAGAAAAAGTCAATGAGGAAAAAGAAAACCATGAGACCAAAGTGTCCTGGGAATCAAAGGACACTCTTTAAGGGAAGATGAACTAATCAATCATGATAACATTTTGCAAGGTCATGCTAGAAAAAGGCTAAGAATGGACCAACAATTATAGCAAAGACAATGGCATAGATAGGTGAGACGGAATGTAGTCTTACTAGCATTAGAGAAGAGAGGGGAGAAAAAGAAAAATAGTAGTCAAAAGAACATCACATTATCATGATACAGAGAAGTAGGTAACAGCGGCAAGAAAACATGAGGTCATGAAGACATCTGGGTCCTGGCAGTCATTGTCTCTAATCTCACAAGGTCTGGCCCTTGCTTATATGTCCCAAGTTCTTTTCTTGTGGTACTTTTCCTCTTACTTCACCCTCAACCCACGGTGGCCAGTCTTTATTTCTAGACATCTGTCTGCTTTACCCAAAGGATGTTTATTCTACATTCTTAGTTATTCATTCTCCTCTGCCCCATCTTCTAGCTGGATTATTCTTATATGCAGAGAAGAGTTGCTGAGTTTTATTGATTTTTAAGGATTCTAAAAAGAGAGGGTTTGAGAATTTCATACATGAGCACTTCTTTCATATTCCTCATTTCTCCAACTCCATCCTTCCCCATGCAAATTCATAACCTCTTTTATTTATTTTTGTAAGCATATGTATGTACATACACACTTGTATATATAACCTTACTGAGTCTATTTAGCTTTTCTCATATGTACACATGTTCAAGGCTGACCACTAGAGACTGAACAATCTATGTGGTAATTTGTCTCTGCAGGTAACTGGTTCTTAGTAGGCACTGACCTCCAGAAGCTCTTCACTTAGTGTAGGACCATCTGGCATTTCCCCTATCTGCACTGGTGTATCAATTGCTATTATGGTGGTTTTATTTGAGACAGTGCCTCACACTAGCCCAGGCTGTACTGAATCCCACTGAGTATCCCAGGATAGCATCAATCTCACAGCAATCCTCTTGCCTCAGCCTCATGAGTTATTCTGATTTCAGTGATGAGCTTCTCTGATGTCTATTCTAATGTTCAGGAACCCTCCACAAAGCACCCTATTTCCATTAGCTGATAAAGCATATCATATCTAACACTTCTGTTGAACTACAAAATCTGGGACAGCAGGATTTCACATCTGCCCTACGCACCACTAGGGTCCCTAATATTTATTAGGCATAAAATTGAATGGTAGACAAAATAGCAGTGATAGAAGCAAGAAAAGATATTTTGTGACTGAAACATCATCTTCCATCACCTCTTGTTGTTGTGCGAGAAGGGTCATTGTCTTCCTTATTAGGGTTCTCAAACTGTAAGTAGTAGGCTAAGACACATAATGAACTAGCCATGAGCCACAAAACTCAGCTCCAGTGCAATGGTTACTATTTATGATAACTTTTAATTAACTTTGTACTGGAGAGTGAACTTAGAATTCTAGCACATGACCATACACATCCGATAGAACAACAGTTTCTATGTACACCCTTAGGACATCAAAATTAAATTATCTAGTTTCTGAAGGGCATAGAAATCTATTTTACCTTAAAACCTGAGAGCTTTCAGTCAAGAAGAAAGAGAACGAAAAAAAAAAAACCTAGTTTAAAGGCTGCGCCAAAGAGAAAGATTAAAAGGGAGTCATGCTGTGGGTTTTATTTCAGAGGATTAGTGTTACCTTCCTTCATGGACAATGCCTCCAGCTTCAGGGGAAGATCAGAGGATCCACCTGTAGCAGCGGAACTCTGGATGTCAGGTAAGGCATTGCGTCGGCCTGCCCTTGCTGAAGATGCAAAGCTGCTGATCACAGACTCCACATCAGTCATCTCCGATGAATCTGTCCTCATCACAGCATCTATAGATAGAATGTGAGCATAAGAAAACTGAGCCTGTTCAGAGGTAAAGGGTCACCCCAGACACCGATGGCTAGATCAAAATCGCTTGAAGATCTGATCTCGGGTGGCACACTTAGACACGTGAACATTTGCTGAATAGGGCAGGAAGCGCTTCTGTGAGCCAGATCGCTATAAATAACCCCGGAGTCCAAAGCACCACTTGAACGCTTGAGGGTGTAGTAGACCTAGACTTTTGTTCTGCTTTTCTATGGATGAATCAGCCAAGCCAGAGCTTGGAAGCCAATGAAAACGGACGGGTATAGCCACTCCCAGAGTATTTGCTTGTGGTGTTTGTTTAGGCTGAAACCAAATCACTGTAATTGTGGGGAATAAACAAAGCACTTTCCCCTTGTTCTTTAGAAATAAATTCCACTTTGTATTTAAGGCCTTTCTCTCCACAGTTGGAACTTCATTTGTTCTGACACAGGTAAAGTTTTCATTAGACTCATGTTTATCCTGGGCACAGTTTCCCTGCCTTTGGGTGGGCACAGTCATTGCTAGCACCTTCCCCATCATCCTTTAACCTCCTACCAATGATCTTTCGCAATTCCTAAGAAATCATCCAATGTACAGGAGGTCAAAATTGTTAAATATTATTAAAAATCTTAACTGACCCTGTTTCATATGATTTTCTTTTCTTATAAAGCTTCCCTAGGATTTGATACTGAACTGTATGTAACTCAGAAGCTGTGTTGGTAGCAGAAAGCATTTGCTGAGTAGGCATTATGGATCGGGTTCCAGCAAGACCTTGAGAAGAGAGAGAAAGAGAGAGAGAGAGAGAGAGAGAGAGAGAGAGAGAGAGAGAGAGACCATCTGCAGGGTGTTTGTACTCAGAGGGACAACAAACAGAAGGTGTATGCTCTCTAGAAGATTACCTCAGAACTCAAAATATGCCCAGTGTCCTCCCAAAGGATAGAATTAATCCTTTCTGGTATTTTTTGACAGTAAACTCTGGTCTAGGAAAGCAAGCCAGCCTTCTCACAGTAACCGAAGGGTGGCTCTTCTAAAACAATCAACTTTCACTCAGAAAATGCTATTAAGCAAATGAACGCATGCAGATACACCTCATTTGGAATTAGGAACACAGCTCTTGTTGTCTGTCACACATAAGAACTCATGTGGTGCCCCATGTGTTCCTCAGGAGTGTGGTGGCAGTCTAAGTGTCCCTACAAAAGGCCTTCTATTGCTGTGCTAGTCAATCTGCTTTCATAAGCTTTGCATGAGGTTTGCAGACACATTCTGGGAATTAGACTTTCACTGTTTGATATTCGCCAAGTGTCTGGCATTGACAGCTCAGAGAAGTATAGAGAGCATTGAAATTTTAGTTCAAAAGAGTCCACTTGATTGTAGATTTGCAAGTGACAGTGGTCAATTCATTGAAATTTATGAGTCACAGTTTCCCTTCTACATATCAGGTACAACAACTAGCCTGTCTGATTCACAGGACTTGCTTTGTGGAAAAGCAACGAGATAAAGGGTAAATATCTCTCTACCCTTGTAAGACCATTGATGAGCAACTGCTTGCATCTTCTCTCTCTGCATCTCACTTCACCACCCTGTCGTGTACCCCCTTTAATCCTACCAAGAAGATTCTGCTACAGGATCCTCCAGATACCTGCTAGAGATATCTTGAATTTTCTATCAAAGAGAACAGCATTTCTCTAATAGTATTAATAATTGTTTGTGTCTATCTCCTCACTTAATATCCTCATAATTCTATAAGGGTAATGGCGTATGGTCCACATTTATGGATGCAGCCACTGGGGCTGAGAGGTTCAATGACTGACTAAAAGTGCATAACCACTAATCTAATTTTGGAGAGAAGCTTAGTCCAGTTAACCCTGAAATCAAAATGACATGGATTGTTAAGAGAAAATCATAAAGTCCTGGTTATATATGCAGCTAGCTGCACATAGGCATCCTTTAGATTCTGTTCTTCAATAACTCTGAACAGGGAACTGTGCATGTTCAAATTTTTCCCTCTGTGCTCCCCCCACCCCCGCACAGTGTGTGTGTGTGTGTGTGTGTGTGTGTGCGTGTGTGTGTGTAAGAGAGATAGTGTGACACATATACAGAAATTCTTTATCTTAAATATCTGTTAGTTTGGGAGAACCCCTACTCATGATAAAGTCATTTCACCTAAGGTGTCTTTCCTATAGCTTGTGAAGAACTGAGTGATGCCATCTTGAATTTGTTCTTGGGCCCTGACTCTATCCCTAGTCAGTTATCATTGCCTCAGAAATGACGCCCATGATCAAATGCTTATCTACAAGAATCATCTCGCCCTGTAACTGCCAGCACACTATGATTGGCTTCACGGACCAGACCCTCGATTTCTTGCTTGATGGTCCATAGCCTTAAGGCTGAAGATATCAACATAAATAAAAATATTAAGATATAATACTTTAAATATTTCAATGATACATGTGTAAAATGAAATGGTACATTTCATAACAAGTTAAGAAAAGTCAAAAGTTTTTTTACTTCTACCAAAAGAGGACTTCTAATTCTGTCTACATTTGTACATTGTATATAAATCTCAGCGTTAATATTAAAAAGAGAGCTTCTAAAAAGTGATTACAGTGATGAGCATGGAAGGAGAATTCTGGACCCTGAGTTAACTGCTTTGCTATTTAGGAAGTTGTTCCTTTTGCCTTACATTATTATGCCACACAGAAACTTTTGAAATGAAAACATCATAAAACTCTCTGAAAGTGTGTCAGACACATTCAGTAATGAGATTCTTAAGACCAGGTCAGAAGTGGAGAGCCAGGGAGAGCCAGCAGCCAGGCTGCCTATCTTTGGGACTCTGCTCTGCTTTTTCTCAGTTTACATTTGCACTGGGCTCCTCTCATAGCTTGGTGTTGAAGCTGACCGAGATATCCACCAAGGACAGACCAGACAGCTTATCATTGCAGTCCACAGAGCTGTGAGGAGATGGGCATTCTTTGGTGGAAAGCTCTCTATCTTCTGACCCAATGTGTTTGGTTTACAAAGTTTGCAGATTCTTAATTCTGGCTGCAGTATCCGGTTCTTTAAATTCTCTGGCAGTAGGGTGACCTGTAGCATTGGACAAAACTGGGAAGTCCATCAGGAAAATAACGAGAATATAGCACGTACATTGTGCTATGAATCTGATAATTCTAGGTCATGTAGAAAGTGTGAGATCTAGCGACAGAAGTGTATCCCCAAAACATTTTGCAATGTCATAGGAACAAAAAAGAGGAAAACGGTTAATATAAAGTCATCTCGATTTTATACAAAGGAAACAAAAAGACTTACTTGGGAATTGCAGATAGAACAGACCATATTAACCAATTTTTAGTGCCCTAGACATATTTTAATGTACTGAACATACATTACTTTTATAGTGTAGAAAGACTGAAACAAGACAAATTATGAGCCATCAGACAATCCTAGCACAGAAAGGTTCTAGCAATAATATTTTGAGCATATAAATAAACAGCAAATCATGAAATGTTCCCCCTTTCCTAAATAGTCATTTTACTTGTCTTTGTTTTATTGGACAACAGTGCTTTTAATATTTTATAAGGGATGGCATATGTAGAAACACGACACTGCTCTTTTATAATGCCGTGTGACATTTAAAAATCATAGTTCATGGGAAGATGAGGTAATCCAGTATCTAGGGGAAATAAAACTGAGATAAGCTAATATTCTTCAGTTCTCTATGTTGGCAGAGATCCTCAGTTTGTGATACACAAACCTCCTCCAAACGTTGTGAAAGAAGCAGAATAGTTGCTTCTCTTGGAAACAACAAGCCAAGTATTTATCCTTCTGATCACATATGAGCCCTTGACCAGCCCACAAGCCACAAAGAGGAACCAGATAGTGCTGAAATGAGACACAGTCTGGTCCCTCTGGCTACTTAACTTCAAGTCCTAATCTTAGGAAATTAGGTAAAAGATGTGAGTCCTTTAACACATCTATTCAACCAAGTGACAACATCTTAAGCCAAACAGAACTTAGAAGAAGCATTAGCATATGATGGAATTACTTTTTTACTTAAGAGATATGTCTCTTTAAAATTCCTCCATTTGTGGCATTTCTATGTCTCTAGTAAAGACAAAAACAACTGAAAATTTATTTACATTTATAAACATACACTTTTTTAATGCTTGGGTTCTTGCTTTCAATAGTACAAATTCTCATCATATAATCATGCATATTCAAGTTGTGCTAGCACAGAAATTACTTAAACAGTTAAGTATGTAGTATTCAAAAACAAACCTAATTTTATTCTCCCATAATCTTCCCGATGAATTGATACATAAATCTGAATACCTTTCCAACACTATAATACTTATTGATTTAAAACAGGACTATTTATGATAATAATATGAACTGAAATGGAGTATAATAAATACTACAGTCCATGGTACAGGATGCTTAGCTATGTGTACAGTGGTGTTGCCATAGGGGATCCTTTTTAATGGATGGTTCTGTTTTCTGCTTCCTGATAGAATGATACTCTATAAACATAGACACTCTATAAATAGTCATAGCAGTCAATCTGCTTTAAGGCCTTCTCAAATTCAGTGCAACTTCCCAATGGAACAGTCTAATTCAAACTTAAGGCAACATAAAGCCTACTTGTCAAGTTCTTTCCCAAGTCCAGATAGCATTCCTTCTTTAATTCCCATTGTTCTTCCTCCTGCTCCTTTCTATAAGAGAAGAAAGCAGCTACCCAGGAGGATAAAATAAAATCTCTATGCACCAAAAACGTCTTCTGAAAAATAAGCATGCTTCCATTTGAATGCATGATCCACCCATACCTCCAGTACTGGAAATATTGAAACTAGACCTATACAAAATATACCTGATTTGTTGTGTTTGTGGAGGGCTGTATGTATGCATGTGTGTGTGTTGTATTTATTTGTCCCTATGTGTGGGAGACATACAGAACACAGATTGACACTTTCACTTCTCCTTTGGATGAGAGACCTTCTTTGTAGCTATAAACCACAGCATAGCATCTTTATGTGTTAAAATTTCCATCATTTTGACAATCTATATCTTATCTTCTAAGTGGCCCAAATTGAGAGGACTTAGCAAGTATTAGAAGGAATCATTCTCATGAAAGAAGAAAGTAAGAAAGCAAGCAAGAAAGGAAGGAAGGAATGAGGAAGGGAGGTAAGGAGGGAGGGAATGGGGCAAGTAAGAAGGAAGGAAGGAAGGAAGGAAGGAAGGAAGGAAGGAAGGAAGGAAGGAAGGAAGGAAGGAAGGGAAGAAAGAAAAGGAAGAAAGAAATAAAAATTCAAAATATAAAGAACAGCACACCAATCACAGTTAGGGACCCCCAACTCAGGAATTCCCAACCATAGCTGGGATACATGAGACCCACATGGTGAGCATCTCCACTAGGTGAGCAGAGGAGGAACAGGTTCTTCCCAACACTGGAAGTGGGGTTGGCTCCCCAGGCATCAGAATATTCTAGTGGAAGCTCACTTCAGGAAGTTCCAGAGCAAGCTACTGGAGTGAGAGACTGCCCTGCTCATCTTCCCTAACTCATTCTTTTCCTTTCTGATTGCTTCACAAAAGTTCACAAAAGTCTGAGAACTCAATTTACACTTGTGGGAAAATAACGTCATTTTCGAATCCTTATGACTTACATCCATTGTCTTCATATGGATCACTTTCTCTGCTAAGGAGATAGCTTTAAAGTGCCCATTGAGTGATAAGATCAGTAGAAAGGAGAGAAGGAGAAGTTAAAATGCCATCATGGCCACACTAGAAATGTTTTTGCACTCCTCTCTTTTGTGTGAAAACTGGAAAATCATCGTTTAATAAAGTCACTAAGCAAATGTGATTTAGAAGCTGAGACCTACACCCAGTGTGAGTGAGAAAGTGGTAAAGTTTGCTTCCAACATTCATAGTAAGGATTAGAAGCAGCTAAAAAATAAGATAAAAACATAAGATTGTAAATTCAGTTTTCACAGAGTCATAATTAATACAAAACTCTTATAGCATCAACCTTTGTTTTCAGACAGGCATTCAATAGCTCCACGCTCTGAAACAAATTTTCCCTGAATGGGATTCATTAACGTTAAACTGGACAAACTTATTGACCTATAGTAAACATCATACAATTATCAGCTGTCTTCTGTACACTTGTAACCCCCAACACTTTAGATCAGTTCCAGAGTTTTCAAGGGTCCCCTTTATTATAATTTTTTTCTCAATGGGGAGGAGATTAAGCCTTTTTCCTCTGGGTTTCTTTCCTAAACACAGGATTACTCTGAGGGACACATCATCAATGAAAGCTATAGGGCAACTGCTCTACTGCCACAAAGACAACTTAGGGAGGCAATTTAAGTGTGAGCACTTTAAATCACACGCTCTCATTTCAGAACTCTTTTATAATATATATACACATATGCATTCATCTCTGAAATGAAATAAAAAATATTTTTTAAAATTCATGAATGCAACCCATTTTATACCATATAGCATGTGGTAGCATGTTATATTTATAATATATTTTCATCGTTTATGATAAACTTTTTGATTTAAAAATTATATCTCTTATTGATCACTTATCTCTTTTCACTAAAAGTGTCTTCGGATTCTATTCCCCATCTCCTTAAGTAGCTCATATTTGTGCCTATTTGACAGAAAACCATTTCAAATGAAGACTTCAACACACACTTTTGAGCAGTGGCGTGCATACTTAACTACTCCATTCCACAAAATGAACAGCATTAAGTAAGTAGAACTTGCCTCCAATAGGGGTCCTTTCATTTGGTTAGTAGCCCATCTAGAGAAATTGCGCGTCTGATTATCTAAAAGGGAACACTCCTCAAGCTGAATCCTGCATTGCTTCCTTACAGTCTTTTGACTTCCAGCAAAATTTTTAAGTTCTTTGAAAACTTCGTACTATTGACATCAAAGTGGGATTAATATAATCTATTTTACTGTATTGGACCCAAGCAAATAATGTCTCTAAATGCTGCTCATTAGTAATTTCTTAAATGAAAAGTATTTAGCTACCGATTACATTAATTTATCAATGCTATAATAGAATATTGTTATGGACATCAATGGCCCTCTTAAGGCACTCTAAAGTTTTAGAGACAGTCTACGATATGGGTTATAATGACAAAAACAGATTAAATTGGAGACATTCCTACTGAGTTGGTGTTTAATAAAAAACAAGTGTATAATCTGTCAGTATGAACATACACACCACTTTCACTGTTGCTAATATATTCTTCAGCATCTGGACCAGAAAAGCCTTTTGTAACAGAAAACCACACTTCCTTAATCCCACCCTTGAGAGTCTCTCCCTAAAGGAGAGATTTCTACATTCTTTCTGCAATAAACACTTTCAGTGTTGTCTTCAGGACTTAAACTGTGTCCAGATCCTCAATTGTTTCATGATGCGTGGAAGATAATCTTTAGTGTGAGTACTGTTATAATTACAACAGAGAAGGTCACGGGCAGAATTCCTCATCACCTCACTTCGCTCGGCACTTGTTAACTTCTACTATATATTCTAACTTAAGTAAATATAACCCCAAACAAAGCATAATGGTAAAAATAAGAGACTTGGCTAAAGAGTGAATTGTTCATAAAAGTGGCATGGATAAATAAGTTGACATATAGGTATGATATTTCAATATATCTATTATATGTATACCTATATCTATATTTATAGATACATAGATATGTATGTATTTGTATATATATTTTACATTTTTATAATAGTGTATTTATTTATTTAATTAAAAATTTTATTTTATTTAATTAAAAATTCTTTGGTATGTCTTTTAATTTAGCTTT
>NW_026067910.1:10696687-10826369 GCF_014885135.2 Alexandromys fortis | reverse complement strand
CACAGTAGGAAAATTTTCAGCATTTAGAGGACTTTGTACGTCATAAATAAAAAAAGAACTGAATAACAAATAACATGAAAAATCATCTCTTCAAAATGCTTTTTGTTCCTCACATCATAATGCTTATATTATCCTATAATCAAGTTAAACAGATGAAAAGATATTTAAATGGATTCCCTTAACCTGCACAAAATCTTTTGTAAAATAAAAGTGTCACTCTAGTTTTGTTACGTAAGTACAATGAGTTCAAGAAAATAGTATTCAAAATGTGTTTTAAAAAACAAGTGAAGGGCCGGGTGGTGGTGGCGCATGCCTTTAATCCCAGCACTCGGGAGGCAGAGGCAGGCGGATCTCTGGGAGTTCAAGGCCAGCCTGGTTTACAAGAGCTAGTTCCGGGACCAGCACCAAAGCTACAAAGAAACCCTGTCTCAAAAAACCAAAAAAAAAAAATTGTAACCTGTATGCATCTATTACATTTTTCAAAATGCCTGAAGAAACAACACTTTAAGAGAAATGCATTAAAACAGGAGTCCTTTACGGGTGGAGCTACCAGCTGTGATTTTTGTTTTTCCCTCCAAACTTCATTATTTTCCAAACTTTCTGTAGTGACAGTTTTTAAAGGTACTTGTTTCTGCTTTCAAAGTCATAGTTACATAACTTCCCTCCTTCCCTCTCCTTCCTCCAACCTCTCACATCATCCTCTGTCCTGATCTCTCTCAAATTCATGGTTTCTTTTTAGTGGTTATTACATATATACATAGAGGATGTTTATAGTAGGAAAACTTACAAAATCATTTTGAACATGCCCTGCTTTTAAGCCCTCTGATGAAAATTCCCTTGTGCAATCTTGTGTTTTAGGGTAGTCATCAGTCTATTTTAAAGAAACAGAAGGTGAGAATTAGCCTAGCTAAGAGGGAAAGACGGGAGTCCATCCATCCTCACTAATGCTTCCATCTGCGTCTCCTGGGACAGTTGCTCAGCACAGCTCAGCTGCTTTCAGCCCATGTCTTACTGAGTATCTGCAGAGGGCTTCGCTCAGTGCCAAATTCTGGGGAATCAGCCACAAAGAGACTAAGAACACAACAATGACACTCGTGTAAAAGTTGAGTTCCCCCGCTTAAAGAAGGGAATACCTAGCTGACATAGATTGTTGCTGAGTTGCTGCATAACTGCAGTCATATCACAGAGAATCAAATGTCATTAAAATAAATGATTGCATCTTTTTCTCTGAGCACTGGAAAATCAAAAAAAAACTCCATGTTACATAGGAAAAATGAGTATGAGAAGCGTTACCTAGAAATAGAGACCAATGTCAAGGAAAACTATTAGACGGCTAGTAGGAAGAAAAGTTTGATGAGCAAATCTATAGAAAAGCCTATTGTTTCCAAATGCAGATGGCCATGAATGGCTTTATATCAAAATAAGAGCAAAAATCAAGACCTTAAGGTATCCCATCTAATGACTTATTAAAAATAGTTTGTTAATAGTAAATACAGCCTATACTATTTTATCTAAAATTCAATGAGTATGTTACAGATAGCATCAAATATAGTATTTTAGTGGACTTCACATTATAAATATTTTCATTAAGACAAGTTGGATAATTCAACAGTTCATAGCAGTATTTAATATTTCTAATTACATACACAGTTTTTGTTCAACTACATAAAATTAGGTCACTTATAACTTGACATATCTAAATGTATGGCATGTATATCTATTTGGTAATTGATCACATATATATCCATAAAATTGGTATTTTTCACAAAATTCTTTACTATATTGTAACCCCTGAAATAGCTCACCTTGTTTCCCTTACAGCATAAACTTTAAAAATTCATGGAGCCTTCTGCTCTTTGTATATATAAAATATCTATTCCTACCCTCATTCTGACAGGAACAACTCTTCCAAGTTGAACCTGACCAAGCACACCTCAGTATCATCTCACTTCATTCCACGCTGACAGTTATGACGTTTGACAACGGCAATGATTACTTTTACAAGTCAACTTAAATGGGCCATTGGATGCTCTGATTGTGATTAAGCTTTAGCTGGATATGGAGAGTGGTTTTGGATGAGATTTAAATCTAACATCATGGGCATATGCAAAACACATCGTTCTTTCCAGGGTGGGCAGGCTTCGTCACACCCCCTAGATTGGATAAGGAAGAACTTGATCCCTCTGCCTGTCTTTGACTTACAGCATCAGATTTCCTCTACCATTGAACTTGGACTTGGACTGGAGCAACAGTCGTTCATCCTGGTCCTTAGACTTGAAATGAGACTAGAATAAACAGAAGTTTATTCAAGAGTTTGGGGGAGAGAGAGAGACCGAGAAGTAAAGAGGCATCACTTAGCACTCACCTTGATCTTTGTAAACTTTTATTCTTCTGAGCTCATGAAAAATTATCTTTCTTATTTGCCAACATAGTTATCAATTAAAAAAGAGTTTTAAAAATATTTGATCCTGATGTTAAACATATCATGTATTTGGTTTTCATGGTTGTCATAGTTTTGGGGTTTGTTTGCTTGGTCACTAAGTTGTCCATAATTCTAGAAAAGTTAACTCTGGTTTTAAATTTCAATTTTTCTACATCCAAGTACTAACAAAGTTTCCCTTTCATTTGGTCATACATTTGCACATTTATAGATATTCAAATATATAAATGTAATATTGTTTAATAGTTTTTATTTTAAATCACAGGTTCTCATTTCTCCTTCTTAGTCTTGACGGTCATTTAGCTCAAAATAATAATACCATTTACTTTCACATCAGCCCACAAATTACAATTCCAGAGAACTTAGACAACAATGAGGACCCTACGAGAGACATACATAGATCTAATCTACATGGAAAGTAGAAAAAGACATGATCTCCTGAGTAAATCGGGAGCATGGGGACCTTGGGAGAGGGTTGAAGGGGAGTGGAGAAGCAGGGAGGTAAGTAAAGAAAAATGTAGAGATAATAGAAATCAATAAAAAAAGAAAGTAAAATTTATTCTCACCATGCATTTCCCAATAATTCATGACCAGCTACAGGATTCGTTCCTTCCTGTGGCCTATGGCATTAAAATTAAGGTGATTTTCTGTGCTGTTTCAAACTCTGGTAAAATGGTGAGAGCCTTGTTTTACTTAATGGTCTGTTTCTCTCTTCACTCTGCTGCCATGGTGGAACCCTAGTTAATACATCCTTATTGTGGGGAGCAGGCACAATTCCTGCTTATCCCTAGTAGCAGACTTTAGCTCCGAGTAGGTGCACGGCAAATCCTAACCTCTTTGGGAAATCATGGACAGGATTTTCTCTTTACTGTTCACAGCGCCTGGTTATTCACTCTGACCTCTTCAAGTCTTTGTTTGGCCTCCAGTGTTCTTGGCCTTGTCCTATGAGCATTTGTGATCCCAAACTTTTGTGGATATTGTCTGTTCAATGATCCATGTGTTCAACTGCTTCCAGGTTCTCAGAGAGGACATCTCTGCCTCACCAATGAGGTGAACAGGAAGAAATGCAAATTACTGGTGTTAGGAATTACATAGCCTTCAAAGCATTGATATCTAAAGAATATCTAGTTATGATAAAGTAACTGCACTTGGGTAGCTGGTTCTGAAATAAGTCAAGAGCTGAAACAGGACCTCTAACTGCTGGAGACTCTGAGCTATGGGCTATGTGGTAACATGTTGTTTCTATCAACCATTATTGTCTCTTTCCATACAACAATTCTCTTGTGTTCAAGGTGATGTCAAATGGTATCAGGTTAAACACTCCTTTTACTGAGGCTTCTGCTCAGTGATGTGGGACTCTGTATGCTGTGAATACCATAGGTGAATAAAGAAATTGCTTTGGCCTGTTGATAGGGCAGAACTTAGGCAGTGTGGGAAAAACTAAACTGAATGCTGGGAGAAAGGAGGCAGAATCATAGAGAAGCCATGGAGCCCTGCCAGAGACAGACACCACAACTTTAGCCGGTAAGCCACTGTCATGTGGCAATACACAGATTAATGGAGATGGGTTAAATTAATATGTAGTAATTAGCCAATAAGAAGCTAGAGCTAATGGGCCAGGCAGTGTTTTAAATAATGTAGTTTCTGTGTGATTATTTCGGGGCTGAGCAGCCGGGAACCAACAAGCAGCTTCTTTCCAACAAAAGGGCAGCACCCTGACCAAGTAGAAGTTCAGCCTTACTTTCTATGATTCACTCTAGAGTTCTCTGGTCACTGTGTCTATCCCGGTGACTGCCATGGGTTACTTGAGGTTACAATACAGATGTTTGTAATTGTGAGTACAAGGGACAAGCCAAAGGACAACCCTTTGTAAGATCGTGGAAAGGAAGAAGACCACCATCTTGCAGAGAATCAAGCATGGCATTCCAGGTGTTGTTCATGCAGGGGTAGTTACCTTGCTGGACTCCTGGGCTGTCGCTTCCCTTGCTGCTGTCACTTGTTTCCTTTTGACCCCCAAGGGCATCAAGGTTCACATCCATGGCGGCCCGTGGCCTGTGGCCCAGGTGCTGATGAAAACAAAAAGGGGATAGGGAGAGGAAGGCGCATTTGGCACTCAACCAATCTTGGGATGCAAAACCCATTGCCAATATTCCCTGGGCTCTACACTGTTGCCTAAAAGCACACCAAAAAGCTAAGTCACAATCACAAGCCCAAGACCCCATGCAAGCAATAGACTTAGGACTTTTCTGGATGTGGACCTCTACCCAGGAAGACGAACTAGGAATCCTTTGAGGAAAAAACAGCTACTTTTAATACAGGCCAATAAGGTCCTGAACATTTCCCTATAACCACCAAAAGTCTGTGCAACAGATGGTTAGGTAGAGACAAAAGTATAAAATGCTGCCTGATTAGAAAGAAAAAATTATCGCAGGTTTTTTTTTATTTAAACTTAGGACCGCGAGGGGTGCACCCATACACTGAGACAAGGGGGATGTTCTATCGGGAACTCACCAAGGCCAACTGGCCTGGGTCTGAAAAAGCCCGGGTTAAAACCGGTCTCGCTGAACATAGTGGACAATGAGGACTACTGAGACCTCAAGAACAAGGGCAATGGGTTTTTGATCCTACTGTACCTATTGGTTTCGTGGGAGCCTAGGCAGTTTCGTGGAGGCTCACCTTACTAGACCTGGATGGAGGTGGGTGGCCCTTGGACTTCCCACAGGGCAGGGAACCCTGACTGCTCTTTGGGCTGACGAGGGAGGGGGACTTGATTGGGGGAGGGGGAGTGAAAGGGGAGGCGGCGGTGGGGAAGAGACAGAAATCTTTAATAAATAAATAAAAATTTAAAAAAAAGAAAAAAATGGTGATGAAAAAGAGAAAGGGAAAGGGTTTGCCCATGTAATAGGAATTGTGGGGCTATTGTGGAAGATGGTTTTAGTCAAGTTTGAGTCATGATCTAACATTTGTTCCCAGCATCATATCCGTGACAGTGTTTCTCTAGCAACAAAGATCCTAATCCTTAGAGTTAAAGGAAACATCCATGGCATGCCACAGGACAAATGCCTGGCATCCTTGTGAGACCTTGTGCAGGGTTTGAATCCAAACTTTAAACATACAAATTAACAATAACCATGAGGCAGACCTGTGAACACGAAGATACTGATTTCAGGAAGAAACTTATAAATATGACAGAGGTGAAGAGGACCCTCCCCAACCACCTTTATCAAATATATTCAGTGCATGACCACCACAAAAAATGATTAAAAGATAAAAGTTAAAAACCTAAATACAGAAAAAGGAAAACGGGGGGGTGGGGTACTCTGATCAAAGCTACACAAGCTAATCTGACTGGAATTTTAAAACTTACCTGAAAAAGTTTGTAGATCAAAAGGAAAAGAGCTCTGATCTTTTTTTTGTGTGTGTGTCTTCAGAATATAGGTTCACAATTTACAATGCTATCTCCTGAAATGTACCAATTGGTAACTTACCATGACTTTAAATAAGTCTAAGGAGGAATGCAAAAATAATTCAGTGGTTAAGAGCACTGACGGCTCTTCTAGAGGACACGAGTTCAATTCCCAGCACCTGCAAGGCAGTTTACAATTGTCTCTAACTCCAGTTCCAGGAGTTCCAATACCCTCAGGCAGACATATATGTGGGTAAACAAAAAATCATTTTGTGCGTATGGTGGTGGTGCCCTCATTTAATCTCAGTAGTTGGGAGGTAGAGGTAGGTGTATTTCTGAATATGAGGCAGCCTGATCTACAAAGTGAGTTTTAGGACAGCCAGAGCTACACAGAGAAACTCTGTCTAGGAAAAAAAAAATAAAGGCCCACTAGCTGTGGAATCAGAAGTACTTACTAAATTTAAACATATTGTTTCCTATAGTGTTGGTGGAATATGTTAAGCATAAAAACAGAACAATTTATCATTGCCTTAGTCATCAGAACACACTGCCTTAAAGTATCACATAGTCTGCAGAGACATTCTTACCTAATGAAAATTAAATTTCTGACATAAATTTATTTGACAAAATGAGAAATCCTGATTCTACCACCTCTATTCCATGTTAACATAATTAACATGCCTCATTTAATTTAAAAATGTGTTTTCAGGGATTAAAACTTATTATATAAAAGCCGGTGAGCGAAAGATTGATTCTTCACTGATTCTCCATTTTTTTGTTCAATTGGTCTTAATTTGTCCCATTCTTGCATTGTGGGGAGGGGGACAAAGGATGATGTTCTGCAGTGGCTTCTAAAATCTTAATTTATGGCCCCATTCCATAAAGGCCTATGTATCTAACAACCTCCTGATTGAAAGTAATGACTTCGCCCAATCAATAACTTGCAAATACTTCACTACTATTAATCTGACTAATATGACGAGTTTGCCCCACATTTCAACAGCCTCTTGATCACAGTTGCTTTTGTATACAAGGAGACATGATGCACCTTAGCTGAGCTACTTATGGTGTCCATGAGCAGCATAAGAAAAAAATTACATATTATGATTTTTTTAAAGGAGTGAGAAAGGAGCTTACAAAAGCAAATGGCTACCTCAGACATAGTAGAAGGCCCTTCCACCTCTACTAAATACTTTGAAGTCACTGGTTAACCCATGTGCCTTTCCATTCCTGACATTGTCAAGAATAGACACTGACATTCTCTTCATCCACAAAGTGAACACAAGTTCAACATCTGTGATAGTTTGGCTGATAATGGCTGCCATAGGTTCCTATGTATGAATACCTGGTTTCCAGCTGGTATCCATACATTCATGACATTCATGAATTCCTCCATTTCTCAATGTTCTTAGCAATATGACAAATTCTTGTGGTAAACTGAATAAATATAGTAGTAATATTTCTATTATACACAATGGATCTTTATGGAGAGTTTTTTATTTTTGTCTTCTAGTCAAAACATTTCTAATAAAGGAAAAAGCCAAAGGGTGGTTCATTGGGCACATTGTATGCATTCATATAAGCACTGGATGCCCTGGCCCACTTGAACGTTTTTGCCAACTTGTATACCATTACCAAGAGTTTCTCCCTTAGGTAATAAACATTGGGAATTTCTTGTTTTGCAGATACTCAAAAGGAAGAACTGGGTCAGCACAATTCTCCTAGTAGGTTCACACTACAACTTAACCATAACAGGATATTCTGATGTAGGATTCTTTCTGTATACTGTGAATGTGTTTTTATTACCATTGGTTAATAAAGAAACTGCTTTGACCTATGACAGGGCAGAATATAGCAAGATGGGAAATCCAAGCACAGATAGAGGAGAAAAAACTTAAAGTAAGGGAGACTTCAGCCCGTCACCAAGGAAACAAGACATGTAGAAAATGAGGTAATGCTATGGCCATGTGGCAATAGAGAGATTAATAGAACTGGGTTCATTTAAGATGTAAGAGCTAGATAGAAATATGTCTGAGCTATTGGACAAACAGAGTTCTAATTAGTAGAGTTTCTGTATGATTATTCGGGTCTTAGAAGCCAGGAAATGAAAGTGCAGCCTCTGTTTACGATACTCGTTATCTGACTAGGGGTCCTAGACAACAATAACAACCTGGGAAATCATGTGATTTAGAATACTTGGGCTGAGAGCCTGAGGAAGACATGTAGTTGGAATTCAACCTCCCATAAAGACATAGTGATGCTTAGGCTTGGGAGACAGCCAGGCTAAGAAGTCTAATGATCTTTGCAAACATTTTTTATTTAAAATACAACTTGGAAAATGACACACCTGCCCCTGCTAAGTGTCACTCTAACCAAAGGCATTGATTGGTGTCTGGAAATAATGAGTTCTATGTCAGTGTCACACAGGTCCCTAAGTTGCCAATATTGGCTAGATAAGGGGCTGTGTAGTAAAGTTCACTTTTTTATTGTCATCTCAAAATATGTTTTCCTTTTTTTGTTAGGTGGGTGATTTGCATACAAGTAGAGATATTTTTACCAATTCCTAAGAGTCTCTGTTATTATCTGATTACAAACTGTTGTTCACTAGGTTTAATAGCACATGTATAATCCCACAACTCAGGAGGCAGGCTCAGCAGGGTTGCCATAAATTTGAAACCTGCCTGGTTTGCCATAGTAAGTTTCTGGCCATCCAGGGTAACATGGTGAGATCCCCATCTCAATACAAAATGAAACAAAACCAAACTAAACAATCAAGCAAACATCAAAAGCAAAACAAACCACCTTAAATTGATGTCAGGCATGAATTATGGCTTAAAGCCAAAATTTAAGGCTGAGCATCTGATGCAATACTCTGCAACTGGTCCAGCCATACATCCCCTCACCACTCTTCCTATAGATAAGGTTTCTGAGCCAGACACATGTCCTTATCAAAGGCACCAAGCACCTCTTCTAAAAACCCTGCATTAGCAGATTCTACTCTCTGCCTGCCTGTATAATTGTTCGAGCAAACCAATTACATCTTTTCCTCAGCAGCCAGTGGCATCTGCACATCATTATACATAAAAACTGGTCTGTCTGTAGCTCTGAAAATATACAGTGTTCTCCCATGCTGTCACTATATGTTGCTGATCAACTGCCCTCAGCTTTATGACTTTAGCGTCAAATTGCATTTGGCTTTTCCTTTCAATGGGGGTGAATAGATGAAAACATCGCACAGTACCCATACCACTTTTCCTTCTCCCTTGAAAAAGAGCCTGCAGGATAGAAAGGGGAAAAGTGTTGGGTTTACATACATCGTGTGTCCACATCAACCCTAGTGGGGTGCAGCTTACTCTATTCTGCACACCACAATCTACAGTTGTTTCAAATGTAACCCCAACATTGAGTTGAAGTATACAGAGCTGCATCTGGCCCAGTCTAGGATATATGAAGTTTAATGTTTGTTTAAACCACTTATATTAGTGTTTGAAACCTATTGAATCATTTTGTTGTTTCTACCACACTCCTCTAAGAGCCTGGAGACTCTGAGGTGGTCTTTAAGCTCATTGACCTATGAGTCTCTGTTTCGTATGACTTCTCTACCTTTCTAGGGCCCTAGTACCTATGGAACTTCTCTACCTTGCTAGAATTTTCCCTGGAAATTAGGATGTTATTCTCTCTCTTGGATTTATTAACCCCACTTAAACTTCTATTGATATGTCTTCGCTGCTGAATTAAGAGGGCTGGAGACCTGGGGACCTCAGCAAATACTCCATAGCCAAGTTCTCCTCAGATTATGAATTCTCCCACTGGCTAGTAAATTATTCATTTCCCTTCCCAGAAACATAAAACCTTACTCTTATGTAATTGTTTGCTTTTTCCTCCTCTAAGGTTTGTTCTCAGTTCTCCAGTCTCATCTCAGAAGGCTGAAGTCAGGTTATTGTCAGAAGCCATTCTGGCGCCTATGACTGTGGCTCTTTGTTTTCACTTAACAAACGTCAGTTACTTGGGTGATCTTTTGTTCTAGATTGTGTGGATTATTTCCAGCTAACAGTATTCACTCAAGACACTAAAGGAGGTTTAACCAGTAAGGAAATCTCAGTTAATAATTAAATTGTTATCAGTCATACAAATTTAGCAGCTCTTCTTCACTGGGCCTTTAGTTAGGCAGTTGCTTTCTATTTGTCTGTAGGCTGTATATTGCTTTATTGCATTATTTCATTTAATTATTGTTGCAAATATGAGTGTGTGTGTGTGTGTGTGTGTGTGTGTATGGGAGAAAGAGAAAGCTTATAAATGTGAGGTGAGTAAAACTGAATTTTCTAGACGTTAAGAATCTTGCCCTGTGTCAGGATTTAAATTTCTTATATGTAATTCCAGAACACGGATTTTTAGTGATTTCATTATGTTCTATCCAGTTTCTATTGACCTTTATAAAATTGGATGTTATTAATATAAAATAGAAATAGCATAATTTAGAAATAAGCCTCCTAAAACCTACTTAGTACATCCATTTTTCACATGCAAGAATCTCCTCAAAGTATTGTCCTTCTGTGATCCCAATACTTTATACAGTATTTCTACTTTATTATATTATATTGTATTAGTGTGTGTGTTTAACTGTAGTGTTTATGTGTGTGTTTGTTTGCATGCCAGTGGTCATGGAAGCCAAAAGAGGATTATAACCCTGGAGCTAGACTTATAGGGAGTTGCAAATTGCCAAACTGAATTCAGGCCCATTGCGAGAACCACTGAGGCATCTCTGCAGCTCCATTGCCATAGTGCTTTATACTCAAAATACTGTTTAAGCAACTCGTCTGATTCAAAAACTTTGATTTGAATTTACTCTTAATTTTTTTTACTCTTAAAAATATAGGTCATAGAACTGAAAAATATAATTTTGAAAATAATATGTGTTTTTTATGCTCATTCCCTATTATACAGTTTATATATGGGAATAACATATTTCCATATTCATTAAAATTCTTTCATAGAATAAATAGAAAACTCTTGTAATTTATGGTATAAACTTCTATATAATTTAATCACTATGCTATGACTGGGTGAGTTAATATTACCTTCAACCTTATTTTCTTTTCAAAATAGGTAACAGAAATTATTCATTAAAAACAGTATGAGGCCAATGTGAACTTTTATTTTTTTAATGAACTGAAGAGTTTTTCAAATGTTATTTTAGAGTTTTCTTGGTGTACTTTATCCTTATGGCTTTTTATTAGAATATTAAAATGATTTACATCTTATTAAAGACATTTTCTCTTGAAAAGGAGAAAAGACACAAATAATGCACAAAAGGAAACCACTGTTTGATGCACTCACAATAGCAGACAGTTGGGGGCCGCGTGCTACTAGCCTGTCCTTTGAGTCATTTCTACATAGTAAGGCAAATCCACCTGAAATGTTCTACAAAGTCCTGCAATTTCCCTGTGAAACATATAACGAAGATTTTTGTGGCCTTCTCGCAGCTACATACGCCTCACCCTAAATATCCTTTAACCTTAGCTGCTGAATGACCAGCCACTCTGCTCCATCCATCTGCCCTAACATTGACCTCGTCGAATTTCGCAGCCTTTAGATACTTTTTTTATAGCTTTGCTAACAGAATCACTTCCCTCCTGACACCAGGCAGTGTAAATCAATGCCTCTTCTTTCTTCTGTGCTGTTCTGCCAGAAACTGGATTCTCACCTTTGCACTTGATTAAATTGTAGAAAGGAGAAGACAAATAAAATGAGGACTCTGAAAATTACATCCCACCTCTGCCTGCCTGGAGCCTGGCAAACAGAATTTACAGCAAGTTAGCTCTTCCTGAAATCTTTTTTAAAATCTTAATGTGAGAGCCAGGGGACATAAAGGAGGAGGGAAAGAAAAAAAAAACCCTCCACAAAACCAAAACTAAAGAAACTCTATTTGCTGAGGATTAATCTTATGCCAGAAGAATGAAGGATGTATTTGTCTAATTTGTTTGTGTATAACTGTCAATGATGACAGTTCTTATCAACGCAGAGTTCCCTGTATTCCACGGAGCTTTGGATTTAGACTGTCTAGCACCATCTGTATTCTTAACTCTGTGGGTAATTGAGGCTAACAGGTTTGAGAACTGAATTAGAATACAGCTCAAGTCATTACACCTTTCTCACTGCATCTTGTAATCTCTTCTCCACCTTTCCCAGACTGCATTGATTAATTGGTTTTCACATCTAAGGATATATCACTCACTTAGCAGGTTATAATTGGTGGTATTCGCAATGATGAGCAATGCGAATACTCAGCCCTGGAGACCTACGAGCTCAGTTTCAGACCTAAGTAAAATTTTCCTTTTAGTAAATTAGAAATTGAACTAAATTATAAAATAAAATTTTGTTACCCTTGCTACATACATCAGGATATCTGTCGGTGTCTTCCTCTGGTTTCTGCTACCTTTCATTCTCATGAGCAAGTATGAGGCTCACTGATAAAACAGCTTAATATCGTTGTCACGAAGTACTATGTAGGGTACTTTTTCCTTCTGGAGAGACAGTTTCCAGGGAGGCAAGAGCAAATATTTTCTATGCATCAGCCATGGACATCAAGGATTCAGTTGTACACTCCAACTGATCTTCTGCTGCTCTCACTTGAAAAGCCTGTCTTTACAGACAGGAACTTTTCAGTGAATCTGACACAAGAATACAATGTCTGTTGCTATTTTAAGCATTCTACATTTGTTTTCTAGGTCACTTGTATGAACGAAGAAAGACACTCTGAGTTGTCCTACCACTCTGTTTACATTCAAATTCTTCACTGACATCCTATGACATTTGATTAAGGATAACAAAGAACTTTGGAATAGGAAAATTCTCCCAAATCTATTTGAATTATAATAACTGAAGAAAATACCATCAACAACAAAACCAAGCAAACAAACTAGAAAATAATCACCTGACCCTACAAGGGTCTTCAGTAAGAGTCGAGAAAGAGTTGCTCACAGAAAACGTTGCTCAGAGACACTCATTTGGCTGGAAGGGAGCCTTGCCATTTTGAATCTATTGACTGAGATCTCTTTGGCTCTTTCGGAGATAAAAGATGGAGAAAGCTAAAGGCAATATGGAAAAGATCTCATGCGTTTAACTAAAGTTTCACAAGTATTCCTTGATACATTTGCTTACCCAAATCTAGCAAATCAGAAGAAACATTTGGAAATGAGGTCGATATTTACCAGCTTCATAAGAGAGAGAGTCTGCGAATGAATGTGTGAAAGAAGTGAAGAAGACACTCCATGAACACTTTATACTGCCTCAGTCATGCTTTAGTTAAAAGATGAAGCTCAATATCTGATCAATGTGATCGTTGTCCTTTCTTTCCCCAACATAATATTTTTATTGATTATTTTGGAATTTCACAAAATGTACCCCAGCCACATTCATTCCCCAGTCCTCTCAAGTCTGCCCCCTTAACCCTATGACCCTCGTCAACCAAAATCAAGTCCAATTTGTATTGCACATGTGGTCATTGGAGCATGGTCAAATTCCCTATGGCTATCCCCTTAAAGATAACTGAGTCTTTCCCCACCCTCACCCCCACCAGAAGCCACCAATTGTGGAGAGCTATACTGCAGCTTCCTTATCACAATTTTTAAGAGTTTTTCTTGGTCAGATTTTCCCAGATCAACTGTATACCTTACCCTCTTTCTTAACTTCGTTCATTGATATGCATCTTTCTGCTTTAGCAGTTTAGAGATCCCCCAAACCCCCTTTTAATTCATCCTATCCAAACCAACTCTTGGGAAACCGTTCATTCACTCATTCATTCATGTACAGGTTTATGCTCTAAACTAAATGACCCAACTCATTAGTGGTAGCATTTCCACCAATTAACTAATGGAAAAGAAGTATCTTTTTTTTTAAAGGTGGGATACATGTTCCATGAATCAACAAAATTTTGTCTTCTACCTATTTTCAAGTCTGGAAAGGATATTAGGCTTGTGTTTCTAGTACAACCAGATCCACAACATGAGGGGATATCTTAACTGCTTTAAGCATCAGTTTCCTTGGTCCTTTTTTGTGTAATGTTCCCTCAATGTTTGCATTGTAGGCAGGAATACCTATGTGTCTTTAGTTTTCTTTCTAATAAATAAGTAACTACTACCTGTGATCTCACTGATTCATTGTACTGGCTGGTTTTATGTCAATTTAACACAAAAGTTAGAGCTATCTGATTGAAGGGAACCTTGAGAAAATACTTCCATAAAATACAACCTTAATTTTCTGAATTAGTGCTTGTGGGTGATACAATCCTTGAGTTGGTGATCCTGAGTTCTATAAGAAAACGGGCTGACCAAGTCATGGGGTGTAGTATGGAGCGGCAGACTGTGTTCCTGTATTCTTTTAAACACTGCTTGGCCCATTAGTTTCAGCCTCTTACTGGCTAACTCTCACATCTTGCTTTAACCCATTTCTAATAATGTGCGTAGCATCACAAGGTGGCTTACCAGGGAGGATTTTAACCTGCGTCCATCTTGGAGAGGAGAGCTATGGCGACTGCTTCACTCAGCTTTTATTCTCCCAGAATTCTATTCTGTCTACTCTGCCTATCTAATTTTCTGTCCTATCAAAGGCCAAGGCACTTTCTTTATTAACCAATGAAAATAACAAGTAGACAGATGAACTTCCTCCATCAATGGGGAGCAAGGCAGTAACAACACTCCTCCATGACTTTTGCATCAGCTCCTGCCTCCTGGTTCCTTCCCTCCTTGAGCTCCTGTCCTGACTTCCTTCCATGACGAACAGCAATGCTGAAGTGTAAGCCAAAGAAAGCCTTTCCTCCCCAGCTTGCTTTTTGGTCATGGTGTCCCATTTTAGCAATAGAAACCCTAAGAAACTTGTGTTCCACACACCTGCTTGAATCAAACCTAGACTTTCTAGCCACTCATCGGAAACAGGAGAATGCTAAGAAAGAACAAAATGGCTAAACCACAGTCTAATTAAGTGCCAAGCATTTGAAAATAAATTTGTTTTCATTTTAAGACCTATGGACTAAATATACTAACTGTAATAACCTTAACAGTTTAGAATTTTGAAGTCTTTTTACTAAAATTATATCTTATTTGCATCAAAAGCATAAGCTTATAATTATCATGTGCACGATGGCTCTTATTTGGGTTGAATGAAAATGTTCTGGTACAAATTCCCTTGTCATCAGTCCATTGTCCCTGAGGCTTTTAGTCCAAGAGGAGTTCAGTTTTAAATTCCCAGATACACACTGTGCCCTAGAAAACAGGGATTTCAGAAAGCCTGGAATCCTCAAATGCCGGGGTCTGTGAGACTCTGACTATGTGCAAATATGCAAAGAGGAACATTTCTGGCATTTTCAGTAGCCCCTAGTCCAGCATATGGAAGAATGAAAAACAGCATAAGAGCTCAAATTTTTCTTTTTTAAATGCAATCATGCATAACATTCTTCAGCAAATGTTTATGGGTCACAGAGAGAAAGCTGATGTTCCTTCCATCTCCTCACAGAGCCTCTAAAATCTAAAGTACTGTTGATTGCCATGACTAAAATTCTAAGCCAGTTCCACAGTAAATCTAGAAAGGTTTATATAACTTGAAACATGTTTCGGAGGTATCTTTCAATATTAAAACAAACTAGTTATAGCAGGAAATAAGTATTTCTTTGTATTCACAGTATTTTTCAAATAAGGCCAAATAAGATGGACACTTTGCTTTAGAATCTAAAATTCTTCTTTTTCATTTAATCCTTTTTAAACTTACCTTCAGATTTATTTGCAAAACATAGTTAGGTTATTCATCTCTCTATTTTTATATACACATAATAATTAGCACTATACATGAAATTTGTAGTCTTTTAAAAACTATAACTCTTTTTTATTGCTCACATTTTTGCATTATCTCCTCCTTAGTACACTGGATTGTACTGTCTACAATGATCCTGTGATGGAGAAAAAAATAACAACTTTTTCACAATACATTTTAGTGACCTATGAAGGTGACCCATTGATATTAAAATTAACAAGTGTGTTATAGAATTTTGAAATGTTTAGAAATATTTTAGTAGATCTGTTTTAAGATGGTGATCTATATTTTACATAAGAAATTTGCATGTCCCTCTGCTCTAGATGATCACATACATAGTCCACTTTCTTTTCTACGATTTACTGGAATTGATATGAACTAATGGATGTGGTTAAAGGCAGCCAATCAGAACAAAATGAGATAATCCATGAGTAATTTGTCACATAAACACACTCACATGAACACACATATATGGCACATACACATAAACACACATGCAAATAAAAAAGTGAGTTTACAGGATCCGAAGAGATAACTCAGCCCTCTCTCTCAGCACCAGAATCTGAGCTGAATATCCAAAACCCACGTTTAAATAAATGTCAGGCATGGTGGTATACACTTGTAATTCCAGAGTTAGTGAATTAGAGACAGATGATCCCTAAGGCATGCTGGTGTGTTCTTAAAATTTAAGAGTTTAGAGAACATTCCAGTAGTCTAAAGGAAAGGTGAGCATAATTAACAACGTAGCTCATGTCTCCTACTTAACAATCCATAAAATCTCAAGTGATTTGCATTTAAAATTGACCTGTTTTCACAGAATTATATGTGGCAGAGCTAAAAACAATCAGTGACAATACATGAGATCCACAGGCTTTGCAACGGTTTGTCACCTGATCTTGGTGCTTCTGTTTCTTAAATAAAACCTTAGGTGAGCACATAAGCTGTCTAAACCTCTGCTTAGACACAAAACAAAACCTCCCAAATCTGAGGAAACCACGTGTGACAATGCATGTGGGGTCAGTGTAGACAACCCATTAATGTTGTGACAACCCAGGACAGGTTAGCTGGTCACTTCCACTCATCTTGAGAGGTGTTCATCTCTTTTTAAACACATGGTCTTCCTCCTGGATTTTCTTTCTTAGAAAAAAGCACAGCCAGGGACCTTGAGAAAAGGCACAGCATAAGAGGCAGGACAGCAACAGTAGAGGTGGACATGAGACACACAGCCTGCCCCTCTTGGGTCTCAGATGCGTCCTTGCTAAGTGATGTTCCTATGGAAGACACTCTTGCAGATGGATACTTGAACAGAAATGTTGTCTCAAAGAGCACTTTCTACTTTTTCACTGCAAGACTGCTCAGAAGTCCAGTTCAGCAATAGAGAAACTGGTTTCACCTTTGTTAGCTGCTCCTGAAATGGCAGAGGCAGAGCCAGCCTAGTAGTATTAATAGTACAACAGGAATAGAGTGGAGTTGGGGGCAGAAATTCTAATCCCTCTCTTCCGCTGTGACCTTGGGCAAATGGTTAAGGTACTTCCCTCCTCCATGAGTAAGAGACTTAAACTAGATAGTATCCATAATCCTTTTTAGCTGAGAAACTCTGCCATCTAGTGTGTTTCACTCCTGGCTTTTATTAGACACCCGCAACACAAGTCTTTCACTCCTTCCACGTAATCTGGACCTGGCAAACATAAATATATCCCCTTACTTACACAGGCCAGACATGTGCATAGCTTTCTGTCCCAACACCTAGGGATGAAGTGAGGATGTGATTCAAAATATAGAAATCAGACAGTTTTTTTTTTTTTTTTTTTTAGCTTTCTGTCCCAACACCTAGGGATGAAGTGAGGATGTGATTCAAAATATAGAAATCAGACAGTTTTTTTTTTTTTTTTTTAAATTTAAACTGCTACTCAATCTGCTAAATCAGGACATTTCAGGAGGACAATATCTGGGGACACTGATTCCTTAAAACCCAAACAAAAACATTTTCTTTAATATTAATGACCAAGTAGTTCGAGAATCACCATGAAAGGAAAAGTCATCTTTCTCAAAGTCTGGCACACAGATCACTTCGCATTTCCAGTCTTAGATGTTCGTTGAAAGCACTGGGAAGTGTGGCCAAGCATCCGTCCTGAAACAGTTTTCTCGAAGATTCCACAGAGACCAACTTAACACATAAAACAGTTCGTAGATGTTTACTAAGGAACATCATCATAGGATAAAAGCTCAAAATTTATGAAAATGACATAGGAAAGATGGGGAAATATGATAGTAATGTCGACATATTTTATTTCTATGTAGCACTGCTTCTTTTTTCACTTGGTTCCTATCACAACCTATGGAAGCAACTCCATAACATGCCTTGTACTGTCCAAACATCATCAGAAAGTTCAGTTAATTTCCCAAAGATTAGAAAATTAATAAGTAGATGGATTAGAACCCCAAAGTCGTCTCACATAACTAGGAAACAGATCACACCACTACAGAATATTTAAGAGCTGAACACACCCTTTGAAATAAATGATTTGCTAAAACTTTTCTGATGAGGCAGCTAGAAATATGTCAAGTGCCTATTGACTGGTTGTATTGGCTACCCTGCAAATGGTAAGGCTATTATAGCAACTATACATTAGCCAAGATAAAATGAATATTAACTAGTAAGTAACAGTGATTCAAGGATTTCGCTGGATCATTTCAGGTCAACAACTTTCAAATACAGATATTTTCTACTCTGAAACCCAGGCATATGCTGTCTAGATTTCCCAGCTAATAAGAATGCTGGTGAGTGGCCTTGCTTTTTGATCTCTCTTTACACCATGCCCTGGAACTGCATTCTCTAACTTAATATATATCCACTCATCATGGCTTTAGTGATAAATAAAAATAGCCTTATTAAACGCGCAGTTTTCTTTCAAACAATAAATAGTAAAAATACTATCATTACAGATAACATTTGGAGGACAGATTTCTATTTGCTTTTCTCTTACTGGTTCCTCTAAATTTACCTAAAAACACATCTGTAAATATGTTTGCTTATCTTCAACTCTTCACTAAGTAGAACATGATGGGTCTGTCAGATTGCCAGATCCAGAACTGGCCCATTGAATACAATTATTATAACACAGTACTAGGCTTTTAAAAATGTGTTGAAATGAACAAACCTTAGCTATGTGAGATGCATCATGAGCTTTTAAAAAAACCTACTAAAACTGTTAAGCATGGACAATACGAGTTATATGACTTTTAAATGAATAAACATTCTTCTCTTTCCTGTATTCATACCTTTTCTTTTTTTCTCTTCCTTCTTACCTGTGATATAAACTTTCTAAAATATGTTTACATAAGGTACCTCATTAGATCAATATGTAACATGCCAGCCTCATCCATATGTGGAAACATAAACACATAAGAGAAAAACACAATGAAAATGTCATCAAAAAAGAAGAATTGGCCAAAGAATAAATGCAGTATTCACTAGTTGTACATACATGTGTTAAATGATTTCTGATTGTGTTTGGTTTCATTTATAATATTTTGTTGCTGTCTTTGAAGAAAGGTCGATTTTTCAAATTTTCATGCCCATTCATATTGTGTGGTTATATTTGGTCAAACAAAGGAGCTATTTCTTTCCCCGAGTCAATATCTAATTTTTTTAGTAGAGAAACATGAAAGGATACTTACAAATCTCTGATTAAAATGTGCTGTTATTTCTAAGAGAGGTGAAGGGCGATGCCAAAATTCTTTCTTTCCTGAAAATGGAAAACAAAAAGGAAGAGAAGAAATACTCATTGGAGAACGAAAAGGAGAATAATTAAGTTAATAATAAAATTTGAATATTTTGACTGTGTTTTTGAAACAGGTTTAAACTAATAAACACTATGGTTTTCCCGGTTTCCTTCGGAAAAGTAGAACCTCTGAATCAATGACACTGTGTGCTAAAAATTCAAAGGGATTTCACTCCCAACACCAGATGTACCTATGATTATCAGTTAAAAAATCTATGGAGTAATTAGTGCATCAGCACTGAACAAAGGCAAGTTGAGAAAAAAATTCATCTCACAGACACAACACACAACAGCAAACAGTTTTGCACTCACCCACAGAAAGATCATGTAAGAGAACCGTGACATTGCTATATTTTTGAGAAGTTGTGTTTATCCATCACACATTTAGAACATGCTCTCGTGTAGCGCATTTGGAGAGGATGTGGAATGTCTCCCACAGGCTCGCGCCTCTGAACTTTGGTCCCTGGATGGTGGTGGTGCTCGCTATTGAAACTGTAGGAAGTGAGACCCAGCTGGACAGAGGAGGTTACTGGGAGTGGACTTTAGGGTTATAGTCTGATCTGGGTCCACCTAGTCAACTCTTCTTTTTCAACAATGTGTTAAGTATCTGTGCCTTCAGCTCTTACTTCCTATGATGACTCCAACTACCCTGTGTTTCTTGCTAAGTTAAACTGTATCCCTCTAGCTGGTGCCCCAAAGAAATTTTGCTTCTCTCAGATTGTTGTTTCTCTCAGGTATTCTTCCACAGGAGCCAGAAATGTAAGAGAGACTGACACATTTCATCCAAGTGCCCAGCACAGATACGGGTACCACAGAGAAGGAGCCATCTTCATTCCAGCTATAAAAATGGATTTCATACACTCAGTTCCTCTCCACAGAATGGCCCCTGGCTCTTGGCTGAAGCATGCTATACCAATAGGATGAAAAGTTGTAAGAATCTGACTTTCCAGTACCGGTTCACATTAGCCACTCAGAAATGGGGTGTTTTGCATGTTCCTTTTGTCCCAGGGCAGTGTGAAATTCACCCTTTCTATATTGTTTCAGCAATCTGCATGCTTGCTTCCTGGAGGTTCACTCTTTACCTACTTTTTGGGTGAAGTCATTTCACAGAAAATCTGTTCATTCCTTTCCAAGCTTACCATCACTATGTAATCAAGCTCAAGAGTCTTCACTTGGCATAAGCCATCCTTCAGTAATTAACTCCACTCTACTTTCTTCCTTGGTTTTTACTCCAGTCAAATATACCCCAATACTAAAACTCTAATGTTATTCCCAGGCAGTGGGTGTATATTTGCCTTTGTGGCTGAGGCTCTTGACCCTCAATTTTCTCTCACCCCTTGTTAGCATCTATTCATCTGTTCTAGGTCAACTTGGGCAGCCCTTCCCAGAATCCCTTCACATCTCTTTCAGACTAGGTAGAACACTAATTATCCCATGCATTATAAATTATAAATTGTTCTCAGTGGCCACCTTTATTCTCATGCTAGCTTTTTTTTTTTTTTTTTTTTTTTTTGCTTTTTCAAAACCTTTGGAGGGCGTGAACAGTGACTCATTTGTCTTATCTCTAGTACAACATTTCGCAGATTGTGGAAGGAATGCAATAAATAATTCGTTGAACACCAAGGTGTGTGAGGTTCTTTTGAGACTTACAGCTTCCTGACTATTTTATTTCCTTGTGAGAATTTTTAAAAGTAGAAAGAGGACATTTTTAGTTTCGTTCCTCTACCCCACTTCTCATATGGTTTCTTACTGTTCCACTCACTTAGGGACGTCTTCCCTTCAGTAGTCTTACATTTGTAGGCCAAATAAGAGGAAGTGAGAAGAGGAAGAGAAAAATAAATGACGAAACAGTCATATGAGAAGTAACAAGAAGACAACAATTTGCAAACTTAAATATTTATAGACTATAATGCCTATATGCATCACTAAAAATCCAAAATAAAAAATGTCACAACCCAGAGCTAGTGCCAGGACAGGCTCCAAAGCTACAGAGAAACCCTGTCTCGAAAAAAAAAAAAAAAAGTCACAACCCCACTTTCTTTTTCTAACCATTTGCACACTCTCCTTGACAAAGATCCAGCAGAAGGGGCAAACAGGATTTCACTATGAAGTCACCTGATAAAACCATGCACTGATGCTTGCAGTTGTTTTGTTTTGCTTTTGAGACAGGGTTTCTCTGTTTAGCTTTGGAGCCTGTCCTGGAACTCACTCTGTAAACCAGCCTGGCCTCAAACTCAGAGATTTGCCTGCCTTTGACTCCTGAGTGCTGGGATTAAAGGTGTGCACCACCACCACTTGGCCCACTGTTTGCAGTTTTTAAATGCTAGTTAAAATCTCTATAATTTTATGACATTTCCAGAATTAAATTTAGAATTGATTTTTGTTTGTTTGTTTTTATTTGTTTGTTTCATTTATTGTGTTCTTCCTCTGTGTAGCCCTGGCTGTCCTGAAACTTGCTCAGCAGACCAAGCTGGCCTAGAACTCAGGAATCCATTTGCCTTTGACTTCCAGGTACTGGGATTAAAGATGTGCACCACCATTACTTGGCTAAAATTAAATTTTTTAAAAAAAAGTTATAATTTTTGCCTACTGTTCACAATAAGACAAACACATGAAATAAGAATATAATAGAACAATCATTTTCCTTCCTAACTTCTTTTTGACTAATGTCACACACAAAATATTTCTCCAATGGGCTTTGAAAACAGTTTTAAGCTCATTATTTTGACTATTGCTATATTAAAATTCAGATTTACAGATACTATGATAAACATAAATGCAATAAAAATTGAAGCTGAATGAATCTCTGATGTGGGATTCCTCTCTGTACGCTGTGAATATGTTTTATTGCTATTGGTGAATAAAGAAGCTGCTTGGGCCTATGTTAGGGCTGAATATAGGCAGGCTTGAAGAGATATAGCAGGAAAGTAGGCAGAGTCAGGGAGAAGCCATGTATCTGCCACAGGAGATAGATGCCCAACACTGGACAGAACCTTACTGGTAGGCCACAACCAAGTGGCGACACACAGATTAATAGAAATGGGTTAATTTATGTTATAAGAGCTAGCTAGAAATATGCTAATAAGCCAAGAAGTGTTTTAATTAATACAGTTTCCATGTGCTTATTTTGGGTTTGGGCAGCCAAGACAAACAAGCAGCCTTTTGCCAACAAATCTCTAGTCATCCTTTTCAATTAAACACTTTATACAAAACTATAAAAATTCCTGAAAAAGTTTCAAGAAAAGCAGGATATACCTACTATGTCTGTAGTATTGACATACTACAAAAATATGTATTGACATGACCCAGAGTCGTCTAAGAGGAGACTCTCAATGGAGGGACTGTCCAGATCCAACTGGCCTGTATTTGTCTATGAAGGATTGCTATGATTGGTAATTAATATGGAAGGACCCATCCCACTGTGGGCAGTACTATCCCTAGGGCAGATGGTCCTAGACTGTATAAGAAAGCTATCTAAACAAACTTGAAAGAAAGCCAACAAACAGTGTTCATCCACGATTTCTGCTTCAGATTCCTATTAGAATTCCTGTGCCATCGTCCTTCATAATAAAGTGTAACATATAAGCTAAATAAACCATTTTTGGTCATGTCATTTGTCATAACCACAGAGAGAAAACTGGAGCAATATCTTACATAATTTTATTTTTTTAAGTTATAAAAATTATTAGACTAATAAATGCTCAATTATAGTTGCATATATATTAAACATTTAAAGATAAATGTAAAATGAAATGAGAATGTGTTTGTGGTGTTTGAACAAGAATGATCCCATAGGCTCTAAATGATTGCTCTAAATGATCCCATATATCTAAATGATTGGTACCAAGTTGGCAAAAGTGGTTTTTGGAAGGATTAGCAGGTATGGCATTGTTGGAAGACGTATGTCACTGTGGGTTGGCTTTGAAGTCTCAAAAACCATGTCACACCAATTCACTCTCTCTGTGTCTCCATGTTGTGGATTAGGATGTGAACTTTTGGCTACTGCTCCAGCACCATGCCTGCTTGTCTGTTATAATACTCCCTACCATGATTGTCGCGTACTTACTTGTAAGAGGCACAAGGTCCATGTGCTCACGATAAATACCAGGGAAATCAGGAATGCTAAACATGCAGGGTTGTCTATTCAAAGGTAGAGATATAAGACCTATTTTCTGCCCAGGGGGCTAGGTGCAGCCTGATGACCTTTGCTCTATCTGTATGATCAAGACCACAGCAAATCCTCTCCCTGACTTTTAAGAGGCATCAGCAGTTCATCTACAGAATTTACGTTTATTGAAGAGGTCACATGTCCTTTCAATGTAATCGTGTCTTAAGCTTTATTGTATCTATAGGATTTAGTTAATTATCACCAGGAAACTTTTTTTTCCAAATTGTATTGTTATTAAATATGCCTGAAAAAAAATTGGTGCCAGGCTCCCGAAGTTTGAACCAATGCCAGCTACTTAGTCATGCTGAACTGGACTTCCTTCTTGTCTATCATGGATCAATACTCTGCTGGCCATGGTATTTGCAGAGACTCCCACCTGCACTCACTCTCTGAAACTGCAAGCCAGCACTTCCTACTGAATCTAGGTTCTAGTTAATGTTATATTAACATAATTATATTTAAGACCAGATGCTCCATACCTATCATGGTAACATTAATAATCAGCTCAAATGAAGCTCATTTGTTTGGGAAAGGCATATCTGTGTGCTCCAGGATGGTTCGAGACAACCAAGCACTGTATGATCATGAAGCTCAAGCCTCAGCTTGGGCTACAGGAGACTGGTTTTTTGCACATGTAACTTAATAACAAAGTCTATCTTCTCTAATTTCTGATCTTTTTAGAACCAGAGAGAAGGTGCCACTGAAGAGGACTGCACAGACTGGGCCATCATAGCTGTCACTCACAATGTCCAAGAAGTATTCTTAGCTAAAAGTAAAAACTATTGATGCCATTAAAGTCCAATTTAGAACGTAACATTTTAATACACATTTTACAAATATATATTCTCCTTAGAACAATGATTACTAGACAAGTTAAATTCTAGGCATTACACTAGATATATTAGCTTATTTAGATATAGTTCAAACTAAGATATTAAATTTAATTTAAAGGCAGACAAAGGTTTCAGATAAGATTTTTTGAGACGTAAAAAAATCAACACAAACGTATTTAATTTAAAAAGTCTTTTTTCCTCCCCACCTGATCATGGCTACGTGGCTAATACGTCCTATCTGAATGCACACTTCCTCTAATAGCACCTTTTCCATGTCAGGGCTTATCTAGCTCTGGGAAAAACAGCAGCTGCCGTGGTGATTTACTAAAGCCTGTTCTCAAAGCTGCTGCTGCTACCGAAAGCTGTGCTTCTGATGTCAGTCATTGTCTTCCTGTTGTAGGACCTGTCACAGGGTCATCAGCCTCATGTACTGACTGTGTCGATTGATAGTCTCCTTGCATGGCAACACATCACACAGAGCTTGTTGAAAGCACCATCTCACAGACCTTTAAACACCAGAATAACCACACAATCATGAAATTGCAATTGTGAAAGAGATGATTAAGAAAAAAAAAAAAAAACACTATTACCATGCTGAAGGACTAAGTGATTTTCAGTTGAATGATCTCAGCCACCCTCTATGTTGCCCCAAGGGGTCGTTCGCAGCCAATCATATTTCAATTGTAACAGAAATGTCAAATTTAGGGTCATGAGTGGAGTATATATCTCAAAATGATATGTCAAAATCACAGCCCCTAGTACCTGTGAATATAATTGGACTTGGGAGTAATTGTTGGAAGGTGACCAAATTAAGTCCCGGTAGAATTAGATGAGTCATTAACCAAATATGACTGCTGTTCCTGTAACAAGAGAGGAGCCAGTGCTTCATCTCAATACCTGCAGATATTGATTTCCCTTCATCACCATGGTGACTGACACCCAGGAGAACAAAGGGTATGTTAACAACATTAGAATATTATTTTCATGAAAATTTCCCAAGCAAATCGAATGCCGAGAAAATGATTCCAAAGGGGCCAGAGAATGACAGGAGCAGAGAAGTGAGACACTGAACTCCTGCTCTGGCATCTCCCTTGAGGGCAGAGACACAGGTGCTAGAGTCAAGACATCTTTGGATAGCGTTAGCTCTGTCACTGAAAAACCTAAAACACTCTTTGTAACCTTCAGCCTGCTCATGAGCAGCACAAGACGAAAACTTTCACCAAATTCACACAGCAAGTCTCGGTAATGACTAGCAGCAACTACTACTTATCTGAGCGCTGGTCCATGGCACTTTACACGTGGCAGAAATAACTACCCTCCCAAGGATCCTGCTTTTTCTCTTTTGATCAGAAAGAAATGAGGCCAAAGAAAGATGAGTCAACTCTAACATACCCATGTGTCATAAAAATTACGTCTACATCCAGACTATATCAAACCGGAAAATTTTACTCTTGAAAACATCTCAAATTTTGTTGGTAGGACACTTCTAAAATATATCAATTCCTCTTTCTTGTTTGTTTAGATACTGATATCTACTATCAGTAGATATTTAGAAGATATTAGATAGGGTAGTATATTTTATATATTTTATATGTTATTATTGGACCACCTGTAACATTTATGAATATTAAATATCATTAGATGATGCATTATATTATTTTCATAGACCAGAACAGTAATTTCTTATAGTAAAAGCATGCTTATCTTTTCAAACTTTGCTTGATCTTTCACATATAAAGCTTCATATATCCAAAGAATCTAGTTATCCTATCCTAAATAGTTTTTCTGGTTGAAACAATGTAAGTTGTACATAATTTGATATTTCTCAACTTTTCCAAATTGTTTCTTAAACAATCAACTGTTTAAATCTAAATATAACTGTTTACTTTTAAGAAAGACTTCTAAAGATGTTAAGATGCAGAAGGGGATGACTACAGAGAAACATCTCCTGACACATCAGGGTGAATGCTCAGATGAACTGAGAGAGACCGCAGCAGCATGGACAAGACCCGCCCAAGCTCAAGCCAGACAGAATCCCAGAACAGATGAGGGCAGGTAAGCAGAAAATCCCAATAGCCATGATGCTATTTTAAATTGGTCCCCTAGAAGAAAGAAGGTAAGTTTTCTTCAATGACGTGTCAGGGGTTATATCAGCCCTACCTCAAAACAGGTTTATGACTTATGAATACTTGACTAATTGATCTCGGCAACTTCTGTGGTTGGTTTGGTTGGATTGTTGAACATTTACTCAGAGGATTTTTACTCCACTGTTAAGAAAAATGAAAGCATAAAATTCACAGGTAAATAGATGGTACTAGAAGAAAAAAAAAAAAACATCCTGAGATAGCCCTGACCTCAAAAGATAAATATGTTATGTTTTCTCTTAAATGCAGATGTTAGCTTTTAAGCCTTCAACAAGCATGCTACAATCTTTTCCATTTAAAATCAGCTCCTAATATATTTTTTCTGAATAAACTACTCATTTCCAGATGAGAACACATTTTGCTTAACTGCTTAGTAATAGGCACAATCAGCCTTTAGTCTGTTGGAAGCCACGGGGACTGTTTCTTCCTAACTAATTCTGGTATCTTCTCTGTGGTTTGTACTCAGCAGTCCTTATTCTTACAGTGGCATTGCAAAAGGACACCTTAGGAGGTAGGGTGCAATGTGGGTTCTAGGTCATTGGAGACAGACCTCTGAAGGGACAGTGGGACTCTACTCTTCATTTTTTTTTCCTGTCCCAGAAATAAAGCAATGAGCTTCTCTGTGGTCCCTGTTGTGAAAGGGTTGTTTTATGGGCCTAAAAGCAATGGTGTGAGCCAAATGTAGATTTGAATCCACAAAGCTGTAAACTTTCCCCTTCACTAACTGCTTATCTCAGGCATGTGCCCAATAGACGTCTGCCTGACACATTACTTAAGCACCATATGCCCTGACAGCTCTCAGCCAGGAGACCTAGGAAAGGAGAATGTGACTATGGCTTTGGCTTATAAAGGAGCAGGGGTCCAGGACCATGGAAGGTTTGGGAATTGAAATACCCTTCAGAAAAGAAAATGTTTAACTTATTTTATCTCGCTTGTGCAGTTCTGCACCTGGACTCCAGCAGGCCTGGCTGACTTGCTGGAGTGACTAAAGCAGAATTAGGTCTTCTGAGATCTGGGCCACTGTTCTTTGCACGACATGCAGAGCAGAATCCTAATTTATTTGCTCGTGCCCACAGGAATGAAGCTGTATAATAAATCCACCAAATTTTTATTTTATTAACTTTTATTGGTTTTCTGTGGTTTTCACATCATGCCACCCTGATACCACCCTTCTCTCCATTCCCTTCTTCTACCATAGTTCCTAACCCACATCTGCCCTCTGCCCTTGCCACCTCCACCCACCAAAGCAAAACAAAGTTTAAAAGGAAAACCAAGTAGAACAATACAGAAGAAAGAAAATGAAAACGGGAGGGAGGGAGGGACGGAGGGAGGGGGAAAAGGAGGGAGGGAGGGAGGGAGGGAGGGAGGGAGGGAAGGAAGGAAGGAAGGAAGGAAGGAAGGAAGGAAGGAAGGAAGGAAGGAAGATAGGTCAGTCTCCTTGTGGAAGCTGTGGAGTGGCCTGGTGAGTCACACACACATTTCACCCTCTAGTCCTTTCTTCTTCATTTGCAAGTGTTCATTGCCATGAGTCATTGGTCTGGCTGGAGGCCTCTGTCATCTGTCACAACAACTATCCACATTGGGCTCTCACCAGGGATCCTGCATGCCCACAACCACCAGTTCCCTCTCGGGGACTTCCTGTGTTGTTCTGCTCATGGAGAGCCTGCAGCTTTAGATCTATAGGTTTCTCCCTTTCCTATGCTAAAACAGTTTATAGTTGAGGTGGCTGTCTCAGCCCATGATCCCCCTCCTCCCCTGGCAACCCAGGCCATGGATATCTGTACAGACCCCAGCTGCAGCAGGACCACAGACCCAGACATAGCTCTCAGCAACAGCTCGGGCCCAGACACCACCATCGCCTAGGTAGTGGCACAGACCACACAGATAGTGTTTTAAGGAGACTTTCCTTCTATGCAATAAAGTTTACCAAGCCCTGCTACTGTTCAGAAATAACAGCAAATGATTATATTTAGCTCTTTTATACATCTAAAAATTTGTTTGCTATCTTCTAATTAATTTGTACAGGAAAATTAACATGGCTGGTAATTTTTGTGTTCTTGCAAAACATAATAATATGCCATACAGGATAAATGTTTCCATTTTTCCTTTTCTTTGTTGGTTATCTGTCTTGTGTTATTTCAAGGAGGTCTTTTATTTTACTTTTCTTTCTTATTCATTTATTTACTTGTATTTATTATTTATTTATTAGGGGTTTGTTATTTGTTTTATTTTGTTTTGTGTTTGTTTTTTGAAACTGGATCTCTCTACTAGTCCTGGCTTTCCTGAAACTCGTTATATAGATGAGAATGGCCTTGAACTCACAGAGATCCACCTGCCCCTGCCTCCTGAGAGCTGGGATTCAAGGTGTGTACGACCATGCCTAGCTATGTTTTATGTTTATGTCCTCTAAAAACAGCTTGCATGGAAATCTCTCAGCTGTCAGATTTTTGGTTTTTTTTTTGTTTGTTTGTTTGTTTTGTTGGTTTGTTTTTCCAGACAGAATTTCTTTTTAAATAACTCTAGCTGTCCTAGAACTCACTCTGTAAACCAGGCCTCTAATTCACAATGATCCACCTATTTCTGCCTCCAAAGTTCTGATATAAAAGACTTTTTTTTTTAATCTCCTCTGAGAGAAGCATGGTAAGGACTGAACATCCCCAGTGCCAGTTTCTCTGAAAACATCCTTCCAACGAATCTAACATTTATGCTAACGCTTTGTGACAGGTTGTTTTGTTCACCAGCTTGACTGGACTGAGAAACATCTTATCCATTAATGGAACACATCTTTGTGGAGGCCATTCTCACAGGTTTAACAGAGAAGGAACGATCCATCCTGACTGTCAGCAGTGTCATCTTATGAGATGGGTTCTGGGACAGAATGAAAAGGGATGAAGGAGAAAAGGAGAAAGCCAGCTGATGCCAGCATTTCCAGCCTTTTGCTTCTTTCCTTCTTTTTCTTCTCCTTCTCCTCCTTCATCATTTTTGCCCTTGATTACTTGGGGATTTCACAGAATGCCCCCGATCACCCTTACTTCCTAATCTTCCCATGCTCACCCCTCCTTATTGTCTCCCCTCCAAAAAATTGCTGAAAAGAAAGAAAAAGCCCAATGTGTGTTATCATACAGATACTAGAGCATGATCAAGTTCCCAGAGGCCAGTCGCTTAAAGAAAACGGGTCCTTCCTCACCCCCACCGCCACAAGTAGACATCTATTGTGGAGAGTGACACTTCAGTATTGTTCACCACAATTTTTAAGAGTTCTCTTCAATGGCTTCCAGTTTAAGTTGTTAATTTTTTCCGGGGGTGGGGTGAGGGTAGAAGCTGTCATGGAAGCCTTCTATGTCTCTCTTAACCGTGAGTCTGCAGTCATTGATGCCACTGCTAAAGATCCTTCCTTGTCCTTTTCAGTCAGAAGAAGCACCGTTCATGGACTTCCATGTGGTATGTGGCAACAGCACAGACCACAGATAACCACCTGGACTCTGGACAGTATATGTCACAGGCTTCAGCGTGGTCTCAGGTGTCAGTCCAGGCCATAAACACCAACACTTGAGGCAGCCCAGCCCAAAACAACATGGCTTTAGGCAGCAGCACAGACAAACAGGCATCCATACGGTTTTCAGTAGTAACACGGCCATGGACATCAACTATATCTCCTGCTGCAGCAGGACCATAGACCCAGACATGGCCCTGGCAGCAGCAAAGGCCACGGACATCAACATTGCCCTCAGCAAGGTCTTCATTCCACGTCTTGACCCGTGGAGATTCAGGGAGTTCTACTAACACACTCCTCTTTCTATCGAACCCCTTTCTACTGTCCCTACTAGATTCTTTTAAGTCGCCACCAAAATAAGCTTTGCCTCCCCTCTGTCATGTTTTCTAGGTGTTCGGTATAGGTGACAAGAAAAGTAAGAACACATGTAATTTTCTTGGCTTTAAAAAATAAATACAAGTGTACTTTATATTTTATAAATCTTATTATCTTTGTCAAATCAGTTGATAAATACTAATTATCAATTAGTATTTATTAGTATGATAATTAGTATGATAAATACTAATTATCAAGAGAAATACAGATCTACATCAGAAGTAATTTTTCAGTGTCGCTAACCATCCATTTCCTGTAACTAACATGAGACTAAAGCGTTGTTCACTCAAAAAGTCCTCATGACTGTATTTGATAATGTCTAGTTTTCACTTCTCATGAAAAACATCTCAATTAAAAATTTAAATAACCCCATCCCACTCTTTAATATTTATATAAAAATGTTATCTCCATTGACATTGATATTAAATTAACATTATGAGGTGGTCTGCAGTGCCCACCCCATTTGTTAAAGCAAATGAACGGCATTGCTCCCGTAATATCATCAGGCACTTTGCATGTACAGGAAGTATATAAAAATCTTTATGGATTTTGTTGTTTTTCAACACTAAATAGTATTAATGGACAGCGAACACTGATTTTTCTATTTTATACACAAGCACCAAGTTCTAATACGTTAAGTAAAATATCCAAACTTTCTTATTTAGAAAGTTTATGTGCTACAAACAAATCCCTCACTCTAAGGTAGCAGTAATAGCACTAACATTATTGTCAATGATAATAAGATCAGGGAGCAATTGCTATGTGTAACACAAAGTTTTAAGCAAGCATACAAATGCTGCTTGGCTGATCTTCCTAACAATTTTATAAATCACAGCATTATCCCTAATTTACCTGAGCACTGTTAGTTCTTTTGCATAAGCCATGAAATGCTTGGCTGAATCAACTTAAGGGGAAATGTTTTTGATTTCCATTTGCAGAGTCTTTCCTCAGCTCATGCTTTCTTGACCCCATTGCATAGCAGGACATCACAGGAGCAGGAGTGGCAGAGGGGTGGAGGGCGTAGGCAGAAGCAAGCTATTTATGATTATGGTCAGAACAGGGGCAAGAAGACACCCCCAAATCCTTGCCCTACTGACATTCTTTCTCCAGTTGGGCCGTACATTCTAAAGTTTCCAAAATGCTGCTTCTAAGGGACCAAATATTTAGAATTTGAGACTGTGGGGAACATTTCATAGTCAAACTGTAACAAAAACACAAGGTATATTTCTCTGCCTTACTCCCACTATTCTCAGTTTTTAGGAACTGTTCCTTATTGCTCCTGTAAGTGAGAAGACAAAAAAGAAAAGTAAAC
Organism: Alexandromys fortis; assembly: GCF_014885135.2. Classification (NCBI taxonomy): domain Eukaryota; kingdom Metazoa; phylum Chordata; class Mammalia; order Rodentia; family Cricetidae; genus Alexandromys; species Alexandromys fortis. Next base: position 10,794,609 of record NW_026067910.1, on the reverse strand, counting down.
TTAGAACCTTCAAAAACAACAGCAAAAATACTAAAGTTTTAATTTGGGTGGAAGCCTGGCTAAAGCATAAAACATAATAGAATTAATTTTTATGTTACTGTTTTAAACAATCAAAAGATGCTATCAAACTGGCATTATGATAACTCTTTCAAGATATAATCAACCCCATTAAATGAGAAGCTGTGGGATATTCCTTTACACTGTGTGAATATATGTCACTATGATTGGTTTTAAAGAAGCTGACTAGCCAATAGCTGAACAGGATAAAGTTAGGTGGGAGAGCCAAACTGAGAATGATGGGAAGAGAAGGGCAGAGTCAGAGGAGTGGTCAGGAGATGCAGGGGAGCAAGACATGCTGGAGGACAGAAAGGTAAAGTCACACACCACATGGCAATCATAGGTTAATAGAAATGGGTTAATTTAAGTTGTAAGAGCTAGTAGAGCTAGTTAGTAATAAGGTCAAGGTATTGGCTGAGCATTTTTAATTAATATTGAGTCTGTGTGTCAGTTATTGGGGAACTGGCAGACAGGAAAGAAAAGTCTGCCTACAAGAAGCAATCTGGGGGGGGGAGGCTTCAAAATGCACAGGTTCAGAATTGACAGTGTCAAGATATGAACTCAGATCATGAATCCAATACAAATACATGAACTACTGGTGCTTGCACTGTCTAGGATAAGCAACGACCAAAACCCTATATTACATACAGGATTTGATAATCTCTATGACTTCAGGCATCAACCAAGGTTAAAACATATTCGCCATATGGGAAAGATACCACTGCTGTTTTTGGCATGATGGACAGAGTCTAAGAGCACAACTAGAGTTTCTGAATGCTGTCACATGCAACACAACATGTCTGACGTCAGTCAAAGCCCATATCTTTAGTGATGTCCTTCAGTGACTCCCGCATGAATCACACAGCTGCAAACTGATTTGAGAGAAATGAATTAGCTTAATGAGTACATTGAGGTGTGGCTGAGAGTCAGTGTTTAAGTTAATCTACTCCCTAAGCTTTTAAAAATTAGAAATACACAACTGAAAAAAAATAGCTCAATAAATACAAATATAATTTGCGGGGGAGAAAAAAAAATCACTGGAAAGAAAATTCCAAGAAATTCTTACTAAGTTATGGTGAGATTAGAAGAAGCATTGCAGACGACCTCAAAATGAGAGACTCCAAACACATTTGTTTATTTACTCATTATTAGTGATTAGACTCCCTACAAAATGCTACAGATTGCACTAAAACCAAAGCCGCACCAGTTCTAAGAGATTAATCTATTGTTAGTCCTTTGCAATTTAAGACACTACAACAAATTACAATTCTAGTACTCAATGAGTAGCTGCAGTTTGGAGGTAAACCATCCCTCCCTTCGTGTATAGTGAAGCTGAAAGAAATAATAATGCATTTATCAGCACATTGGTGACACTTATGAGTGTTCCCAATGAATATATAGCTGAGAGCAACAATTTCAGATGCAAGTTTTCTTGGGTAAAGACAAAGAACCAAGGCTAACTGTTGTGGTTTACATCTGAGATGTCAGCACCAGACAGGCTCACGAGCTTTCAATGCTTGGTTCTACAATAAAGTAACTAGCTGAAAGCTTGGATGATTGTTTCCTTCACTTAACTAGACGTTAGCTGGGATACCCTCCTAAAGAGCAAAAGAGAACACAGAACATAGTATATGTGTTTCACTAAGAAATATGAAGGGGGAAATCATGCTGTTAAAACCTAAGAGGTCATCTGGTGGTGGTGGTGCTCACCTTTAATCCCAGCACTCAGGAGACAGAGGCAGGCAGATGTCTGTGAGTCAAGGACAGCCTGGTCTACAAGAACTAGTTCCAGGACATGCTCCAAGCTATCAAACTAGGAGGGCAGAGAATCCTCTAAGGAGTTCAAAGAGTAAGGAAGACTAGGAAAATCTAATATGTGTATGAAGACACAGCGACTGATGATCTTGCCTTCAACAGAATGACTCACTTTAGCTGACTTTACATGTTTTTACATTTTGGTGCCACGCCTACAATTTAAGGATGTCTTCCGGTCCTCTCCTTAGGACATCAAATCCCCTCACAGTCCTCTTGCCCCTCATTCCTCTCAGCTAGGTCCATGGCTAACTAACTGTATGTCTGGAGTTGTGGTTGGTGGTCCTCTTCATTGAGGAGCCAGGGTCAGTGAGAATCAGCTGGGTAAGTTGACAAATATAGACTTCCCTCAAATTCAAACATTGCATTAAAATTGAATGCATAAGCAAAATTCACTGAATTCCTATAATTTGATATTTTTTCAACTTGAGTACAATGTGTTTAAATATCTTACTGCAACTCTGTTCAATCAAAGTGATATTTATGTAATTTCACTGCTTTAAAGCAAGACTTAAATATTAATGATATCTATGTAATACAGATTTTTTGCATTCATTGAATCTATTATTTTATAGAGGCAAAAGTTATATTGGCCATATTCTACATGTGCATACATTAGTCCCATAAACAAATAAAAATACATTATTTGGAAATTGCCCTAATAATAAAGAAGAAAAATCTACTAAAATATTATATTTAAAGGAAAACATAGCTCTCACTATTGTAAAAAATAAGATTACTATTAAGTGAGACAAAACTCCAAAATAATATTTATTTTCTAAAAGTCAACAATTTCAAGCCCAAACTCTCATCCTAGTAAGTGATTATTTATAACAAAAAATAAATTCCTTTCTTTACAGAATTCTTTCTCTGAAAATAGATCATTGGATAGAAAAAATGGGATCTAAAAACTTAGGGTAAAGACATGGAATATCCCAGTGAAGCCAAACAATCTCCTCAATGCTGGTGGATTTTCTTTGTCAATAGAGAGACTATTTATACTGTGAGGATGCTAAGCCTGCCCTGTCTAAAACTTATATACCTGAGGTATGTATATATAAGTAAATGATGTTCTCCTCAGGACCAACCCTGCTATAGCTTTGTTTCTTGATTGATGACTCTACCTCCCAGACTCCAGAAGATAAAACACAATATATGTTCCATGTCAAAGGAACAAAAAAAAATTCCCCAATTTATATAGACATAAATTTGGAGAATAGTGTAGGACTAGATAGTTACCAAGTTGTATGATAGTGGAAGGAACCAATAGCACCAGGAGGAACTTATTGGTCTGAGCCCTCTAAGCAGAGAATGTGGATTCAATGTTTTAGCTAAATGGGTTGGAAAAGGTTATAACATTTTGCAGTTGACCAAAGTATGAACCAAAAGGCAGTATTCATTAAGATAACATAATTGACTATTTTAATAAACAAGGAAGGTATCTAAAGGCTTGTGGAGATGGAAAAGATAAAGTGGATTAATCATGTAAGATCTGATGACCTCTCCCAGGAAGTTCGTTACAATGCACCTTTCAGCATAAATATGAGAAACAAATTTGCAAGGGGGCTCAGACACCCATGAAGAGTTCTGCATTCATTGACTTTACAGTGGGGATTTTAGAAATGGACCCTCGTCTCTAAATTCCCTAAATTCAATAGTGATAACAGGCTCCCACAGCAGCAGGGACCACTGGGGAGTACTTCATTAATAAAACTATAATTGAGTATAACCAAGAGGCTCCAATAAAGCGTGATTTGGGAAGAAAAAAAAACTATAATTGAGGTAGATGTTATAAAGGACAGAAACATCACCCAGTGATCAAAACCATCTGACTGCACTGTGTACAGTCCTCACTAGACAAGAAACAAAACCCAAACAATCTGGATTGTGAAGACTGTACTCTTCATTGCTTTTTGTGCTCCTGGGAAGGAAAGAGCCAACCTGCTAAAGTCTTCATAACCAAAGGATCTCTTGTACTGGTGGGCACTACTCAAATCATCTCAGGCTTCCATCCAGTCCCAGAGAAACCACTCCACAGAGCAAACTCCCCTGCATGAAGGCAGGAGAAAGGGCTCTATACTAACAAAAGTTTAATGTTTACCTGTCTCCTCTCCTTCCCCAAAGAAACCTCTAGTTATTTATTATAGTGACCACATCAAGGAAAGGATTTTTATTCATTCTGTTCACAAAGTACTGGACAGTAGCTTCAAAATGACACTACGACCAAGAATCATAAACATCACTTAGTCTACAAGTCTGTAGGAGCTCAGAGAGATTAGGAGGGTTGATGGAGGAGGGTCATTTGTCTATGTGTTACTTTCATTGGTTAATAAAGAAACTTCCTTGGCCTTTGATAGGACAGCAGCTTAGATAGGCAGATTAGACAGAACAGAATGTTGGGAAGAAAGGAAGTGAGGCAGATGCTATAGCTCTCCTCTTCAAGATGGACACAGGTTAAGCCACCACCTCGTGTTTTTAAACACACCTTAATAGAAATGGGTTAATCAAGATGTGAGAGTTAGCTGATAAGAGACTAGAACTAATGGGCCAGGCAGCGTTTAAAAGAATACAGTTTCCGTGTAATTATTTTGGGTAAAGCTAGCTGGTGGCAGGGAGTTGGGAGGTGGGAAGCGGCCCTGCTCCTTCTACAGAGGGTGGCTGAGTTTAGCTCGTGTGAACAGGATAGTGTGTTCATGGCTATTTCCTCATTCCATAATGTATTACTGAGTATTTCACATTTAAAGCAACTGGTATAATGTCTGCATTGGTTCTCTCAGTGTATTATCATGGTAGGGACTATGTGAGTGGAAGCCTCCACCACGGTTTGTGCATGGTAAGACAAAACAAAACCAGATTTCTTGACTCTACAGCGATTCATGACACCATCAAGGAATTGAGAGGTATAGGCGTAAAAACCCGCCACCCTTCAAATTAGCTAACCTCTTTGGCCTATATGTACCTTTCCATACATGCTGAATTCCTCAAGGTGAAGCATTTGAGCAAATTTCCTCAAGCGTAAAATGAAAGTCATATTGCCCCGATGACTTCCCCAGTAAAGCACAGTGTCTAATAGGCCCCTAGATTTTGGAAAGCAACACATTTTTATCTTGTATATGCGGCTGTGGCCCATTTCCTTGGTGATCACAAAAGCCACAAGTTAGAAGTACATCTGTGAGTAAGAGAAGGCTCTGCAAAAAGGTCAGGCTTCCATGTTCTGCCATTTGGGGCTATGACTCATCAGATGATGATGCTTTACTTACCAGTAGCTGACAGGGATGCTGTGTGCAGCTCACAGCAGACCCTACAGGTGAATCACAGTAAAGCCTGAGGACTCTGCTGCAGATAGCTACCCTCGTTGTGAGAAATAGCATCTGTTTAACTTTTTTTCTAAGTCTTCCTAGTAATGTCTACAATGAACCACCAACTTACCATATGCATCATGAACTAGTTGCTGCACCCATTAGTACAAAAGAAGCTCAACAGTAAATGGAAACATAAGACAAAACTCAAGCAAATCTTAGTGATGCAAGTAATTTAATCAGGAGCTAGCCCAACCGTCCAAATTCTACATATTCTCCTATTACCTTCTTTCCTATCAGCTCCCACATTTGGCTTCATCAAGACTTCGTTATAACTCACTGGCTGGAAGAGAAATTAGAATCTGGCTCATAGATGTTTGTGTATAATATATGCATAATATATGCAGATGTACAACTATTGCAATACAGCTTCTTTCAAATGTATCGCTGAAGGATGGTGTGGGTCTCTACCAGCCAAAAAACTCTAATGTATCGAGGTGCTTGCTTGAAAGCAAAAGGAATAATGAATGGTTGTCAGAAGAGTGTGCAGTAAAGCCTACCAGCTCTGGCTATGAGCCATAATTATGACTGTTTATTTTACTTTACGTGTACAGTTTTGCTTTCATCTTCCCTTTAAGCACTAATCATCTAACCTTTATTACACATAGCAATTATAGCTGTATCATGGTGTTTAAGTAACATGATGTAAAGAATAAAGACTATTACCTAGTAGTATATTTTCTTCCCAGAAATGGTTAGTATGGTTTTGGTTACAAAACATGCTTCTAAAGAGTTGTGTCATATTACAGAAGAATGACTTTTTCATTGCTCCTGAGATTAAGGGTACTTTAAGAAAAGATGTAAGGATTCTAAGATGACGAAGTTTGGACCTCGATGACAATTCTGTGAGTCAGATTGTTGAGGCCATTGTCCTCAATATCTATCACATACTGACGTAGGTGTTGCTGTGAGGAATTTTGCAGACATCATAGCCTCTGTAATTAACTGACTCTAAGAAGTTTATCTTTAACAATCAGGGTGGACCAGATCCAATCACTCGAAAGACCATAGAGAAGAATGAGGGTTTGAAAAGATGAAATTCTATCTGTGGAGAGAGATTTCAGCTATGGCTCCAGAGTTTCTGGCCAGCCCTTCTGCCTGCTCCCAAAGACATTTAAACCAATCCTTGTAATTTTTCCCCTATTAGATCTGTTTCTCTAGTAGCACTGGACAGATACAATTATGTTAATATTGTGAGTAAAGTAAGAACAGAGAATATTTGAATGACTTTAAATATGAGCTTTCCAACAACAAGGGAAAGATGTCTATCATTGTGATTCCATGAGGAGTACCAAAATTACAGTATTGTATGTAGAACAGAAAAATTAAGAAAGTAAAGCCCTATAAGGAGAATAACCTGCCATAAAACTGTACAGTAGTGGCCTGGAGGGATGGCTCAGCCTTTAAAGTCTAGGATCACAACCAAAAATATAAAGCTATACAGTAGTACAGAATTCAAACCATTACACTACACAAGAATGATCACTTAGTTTAATTGCCATTGTCTAAGTAAATGCCATCACTAGACCACATTCACCTGATAAAGAATGCCTATTTTAAAAATAAAACACATTTTCCCCTCATTAAAAAGTCATTGAAAAACTGATATTAGTTTCAAAACTTCATAGCAACCTATAAAAATAAAATTTTCTTTACTATATTACAGTGTGGGGGTAATGTCTCAGCAGTTAATATGCTTGCTGCATTTGTAAAGGTCCTGGTTCTGGGGCCAGTTTCTAGCACCCATGGCAAGAAGCTCATGACCATTTATAAATCTAGATGCAGCAGATTTGTTTCCCATTTCTGGCCTCCACAGGCACTAGGCATGCACATGGTAGGTACGAAGGTACTCGATATTCATACATAAGACAATGACTAAATAAATAAATCTTCAAAATGTAAAGCATGAGACCATTTCTGGCCTCCACAGGCACTAGGCATGCACATGGTAGGTACGAAGGTACTCGATATTCATACATAAGACAATGACTAAATAAATAAATCTTCAAAATGTAAAGCATGAGAATGCTTGAATTTTGTTTTGAGGTTTTTTCCATTGATTGCAGATATATCAGTATTTGTAAAGTCTGAGCCCAGCAACAGAAGGCTGTTTAAATCTGAACTGAAGAGAATCAGTGTCCAATGTCCTCCTACAACTTGGTTTGATATAGAATATCCCCAAGTAAGAGACTATGGCATGACAGACCCTGACATGAGAAAGGCCAGATTACGAGCGTGTCACCATAAAGAAATTAGCTCAGCAATTTCCTCTGTTTCTCTTCCTCTGTAGGTAGGCTTCAGCAGTAAGTAACCACCTGCCTCCACTCTTTTCTCCTATGTCTTCTTCTCATGGAAAAAAAATCCAAAAAGCATAAGAATAACACCCTCATGTTTCACGGGTCACTTAAACTTGGCTGCATGTGATCAGTTCCAACTGTCAGATTTTGCGGCTCTTCTGCAAGCTACTGAAACTTTCTAAGATAAAACTGGCTAAGCCAGTTCTAAGTTGCCTTCTAATTATCCTCATTAGTAATAAAGCAACATTTATTGATCAACTCACTTGAGTTTTACGATTCATGGAAAAGAGTCACACGACCCTTAACTGAAGAATTTCAAAGTCGGGGTATCTACGAAGACATGCCTGGCTCACTCAATCACTCCCAAACCAGAAATATCACCACTTTCATTTTACAGTGACCTCACAGAATGTAGCCTCTTCCTCAGCAACCTGGATGGCTCACTATCCCTTTCACCCAGTCTCAACCCTGGGGTCTCAGCATCTCTGGCCAGCCCTCTCTCTGGTTATCTGCCCAGATATCAGCTGCTTCCAGACTGTGTCACCATGGCTGACCCACATGCTGGGATACCATCTGCTGTGCTTTGCTGGCCCTCATGGACTCTGACCTCTTAGCTGTCAGATTCACGTCTGTTGCCATCATCTTCTTCCCTGATAAGGAGCCGGCTGACTTACTTGGACAGTCTCCCAACAGTTAATGTAAATTCCAATTCCAGCAGCTTCTTGTACTCTGATGAGCCTGTACTGTGACAATGATGACTCTTTAAACAAAATAAACTGATACTTCCCTCTACCAAGCTCTTATAATAGTTAATTCTACCATTCTCTGCCCTGTGTCTAAATCATAAATTAGTCCAATTGAACAGGCTTCAAGCATAATTGAGACAGATGGTTTGTTTACTAGTTACTGGAAAGTGATAAGTCATGTACTAACCTGAGCTTTAAAAAATCTGATAAACAGTGGAAAGTTCTTGCAGAAAAACAAAGGTGAAAATCAATTATAAAGTGAATGTTCCAAACAGCCTGCTCAAAAGCACATATGTAAAGACACGACATTATCCCCTTAGAATGGAGACAGAATGTCTGCACAATGAAGAAACTATTTTAAAAGAAATTATAGACTTGTCATTTTATGGAACTATGAAATGGGTAAGTATTTTCTCATGCTTTTAAAACAGTTCTTTAGTTCTACAAATAGTTTTTGGTTTAAAAAAGACAAAGAAGTACAATCATCAGGGTTAAACTCTATTGCTGTTAAAATTCTCCATACAATGTATTCATTGTATGTTAAAGAGGCACTGAAAAAACAACCTTAAAGTGATACGACCCCTTAAATGGAAAACTTCATAAATATCACAGGAAGTAATATTAAATATTACTTTATTAAATAGCCATAAAAGGAAATATTTTATATACTATACAATCAATGGATTTAATTTTAATAGCCTTAAGAAAGAAGTACTAATATCAGTTCTATTTTATAGACATCAGCACTGAGGCATAAAGGTTAAATAATATGCCTGAGTCTATGTAGCTCAAAAAATCAACAAGGAGAACTCAATATTGGCAACCCATGACTTAGCTTACTGCTCTGTGCTTTCCCTCTGAATGGTTTTGAAAACTGCTGCAACCAGATAGTGCCAAACCACGGTAGGGAAGAGATTTACTTTTCAATTTTCAGACTCCATCAAAAAAAAAATCTTCATGGAGTTTCAATGTCTACCTTGTGTCAAAAAGACTATGAAATCTCATGAAGTGGGACTACTAATCAATACAAGCAAAAACAAAGAAGAAAGATAGCATAAATTGCTGTTGTAATTACAACTGCATGTGATATGCATTAAATTGTGCATATGTATTTAAATTATAACACAGACTTCACATATCTCTTGAGAAGTTCATGTTGGAGAGTGCTTTGGAATCAGCTCACACAGAGTTAAGCCATGTTTTCCATTACATACCAACAAGAATGTAACCATATTCCAAATTCAGTAAGGGAAAGCCTTTAAGACACATGTAATGTGAACATGACCTTGAAAGGACTGCCTTTTGAGCCACACTTTAGCAATCATAGCCATACATAGGATTGTTATAAACTGAAATGTTTGATTAGCAGCTAATGTAGCCACAATACCTTCCAAAGGTCAGAAAATAATATCATCTGATACAAATAATAACAACTTGCTCATGGGCAGCTCTGGGACAATGATGCCACTCCGGGACAATGACGTCATCTTTTTAGTTACTGCCTTGACTTTCTACAATTGTATATTCACATGTACAGTTTCCTACGAGTGGAGTTTATTAATGACTGCCATTCAACATGTATGATGTTTTCAGGTAGGATAGCAGTCTGACACTTAATTTATCAAGATATTTGGTGTTCTTGAACATCCATAAGTTAGAATTTTAATAAATTTTGAAGAGAATATAAATTAAATGAAAAATAAAATAAAGACTTATTTGTCATAGCGCCATGCGCTGTGAACTATACATCTCAATGGTTACTTACTATCCAGAACTACCCAGGCTGCCTTGAGCTATATAGGATTCTGCAGGCCTGGGTTGGAGCTACAAATTCCTGTTTTTCAAGTAGATATAGTTGATTCTGTCTCCAGAATAATGTTGACATATCCAAACCTTTCTAGAAGGGGCATGACATGTCTGTTAACTACCCAGAAATCAACATAACCATTGGGTAGAACTTTGCTGAAAAGTCCTCAGGAAGCTGATGGGCTTTCACAACCAGTGTATTCCAATTTGCTAAACCACATTCTCCTCCACTTTAGAATAACTGGGATAGTATGCCTCATCCAGAGAAAAGGGGTAGCTAGGTTAGGTTCAAATGCATAGGCGGCTATCGAATGGGAAAATGGAATGAGTTGAAACTGGGTTGTTACCAATCATTCTCAAATCAGAATAGCAGACACTTCTGTTATTTTGATGAGGAATCTCTAAGAATTCATTATATCCTCTCTATTACACATTAGCAACACAACCAGTAAAGAGACAGACAAAAAGCTTTCTGCATTTTATCCCATTCAGTTATTTGACTATGGGATTCGGGCTTTGAGTAAGGAGATCAACATTAACCCAGCTACATAACCTAAAGGAAGGCTCTACATTGGGGATTCTCAACCTGTGGGTCATGACAACTTTGGGGATAAATGATCCTTTCACAGGGGTCATCTAAGACCTTTGAAGAACACAGATATTTACAATCCAATTCATTACAGCTATGAAGTAGCAACAAAGTTCTATAATCATTGGGGGTCGCCACAGTGTGAGGAGCTATATTAAAGGGTCGCAGCACCAGAAAGCTTGAGAACCACTGCTCTGGATTGATGTGGGAGTGATTTCTTACTAATAAAGAAACTACCTGGGCCCATTTGATAGGCCAACCCTTAGGTAGGTGGAAAAAAACAGAACAGGATACTGGGAGAAAGAAGCTGAGTCAGGAGTCGCCATGATTCTCCCACTCCAGACAGACGCAGGTTAAGATCTTTCCTGGGAAGCCAGCTCGTGGGCTACACAGATTATTAGAAATGGGTTAGATTAATATGTAAGAGATAGCCAATAAGAGGCTACAGATAACGGGTCAGGCAGTGTTTAAAAGAATACAGTTTCCGTGTAATTATTTCGGGGCATAAGCCTGGCATGTGGGAGCCAGGGCTGCCGGAACGCAGCCCTGCCGCTCCCACAACAGAGTGGCGCCGAACGTAGCCCTTATAACTACACTGGATAAAATGTTAAAAAGCAATGCATCCCATTAAAATCAAACATCGCTCCAGATATAGTTGGTTGGATAAATACCAGAGCCAGTTTGTTGGGGATCATCTTCGACTTGAAAATGTTTTTCAGTAACTAGCTTTTCTGTAACAGAAAGTGTCTGTAGGCCCACAAGTGAGACTTCGTGTTGTCTTGGATGATCCAAGAGTCAGGTAGCACCTGAAACCAGGAGAGAAGCAGAGAGCTACAGCCTGGATGTGAAAATAGAGACGTGAGCTGACTGGCAACAGGAACTTCTACTCGCTTAAGCACAGTTCAGTGTCCCTGCTTACCTAACACACCAATCGACTAGGTGGAGGCCTGCGATCAGTTGACATTTGACTCAAAAGTAATCAGTCACACAGCAAGCTTGTTGGTTTCGTTGTGCTTGTGTAAAGGTACAATAAACCCCACTCACAACAACTCTATTTACTTTGATAAAGTCAATTCACCTGGCAGTCTGATCCTCAATACGACTAGTCTGGAGTAGTCTTTATTTATTCACATTTTTCCAGCTTCCCATCCACTTTCATGTTTATCATTTTTAAGCAGCTTCACGATTCACAATATAAAGACCCATACATTTAGGATGCTGTGGAGGTTAATCATCACTGCCAAGTTAACTAGTTTTAAAATCACTATGAAACACATCTTTCGATTTCTGGAAAGTAGTTTCCAAGAATATTTAACAGAGGTGGGAAGAGCCACCCTGAAAGAGTGGGAAGAGCTGCCCAGACCTATTACTCGAGCCGGAGTTCCAGACTGACTAAAAAAGCAAAAGTGGGGTGAGCAGTAGCCTTCCTCGCTCTCTGCTTCCGGCCTCTGACGAGCCAACATGCTCCCACTCCTAGCTTTCCCCATTCTGATGGCCGCTATATTCCCAAACCATGAACCCAAACTAGCCTTTCTTCCCTTCTTTATTTCTCGTGAGGTATTTGTTCACAACAACAAGCAAACTAATAAGGATGCTTTCTTCTAACTCTTTCAGCAATAACACCCTGTCAGTGTGAACCTTCTGAAGAAGTAAGCAGGCAAGGGCACATGAACAGCAAACAAAAGCTTCCTTTGCCATGTGACACAAAAATCTCCAAGTAAGGACACAGAGCCAGGAAGACAGAACTGATGATTCCAGAAATGTATGTAAGAAAACATCAAAAGTATCAGAACAATGTATACTTCTTGTGACGTTTCCGAGAGATGACTAACTACAGCACCCTTTAAAAAGGAGGAGCTCCAGGAAATATCACAACAAAACATGTGACTGCTCAGAAGTAGGAGTTGATTTTATTCTTTACTCTCTACTGCTTAAATGTCTCAAGATACAATTCACAAAAGTTCCTTGACTGGCAATGGGATAATGTTACAAGAAAATTAAGTTGAAAATATCATAGGTCAAAACATGTGCAGCACCTTTAACCTGTGAAACACTAAGGCTCAGAAATGTCACTGTAGAGTCTTCATTGTTCCTTTCATGGTTGCACGGCTGACTGGAACTTGCAACTTATTGCTGTAATACACGTAGCCTTTCCAGAAAGAACTAACATTCAAAATTCACACTCTAGTTGCTAATGGATGTGTATTGCTTTCACATCACAAAATGGAAAAATTGTAAATCAAACCATCTGAAGTTAAACACTTCCTACATTAAAACAACATAGATTGTTAAAAAACCAAAGCAAAGTGAGCTCATTGAAGGCAAACTGGGGAGGGGAGAACATGAGTGTTCAATGGCTCGTTTATTGTAACTGGTAAGCATGCCTAACACCAAGGCATGCTGAGTTAATATGTTAACAGACGATCTCTAACTGCTTTATTTCTTCTGTTAGAATGATCAGGGAGGAGTTCAGCCACCGGAGTCCTTTTGGACTTACTTCTCAATGACTAATGTAAATTGTGCAATGCTTGATAACACAGCATGCCTGATAAACAGGAATTGATATGCAGTACAGCATCCTAACCCTACCAAATTCAAACTCACCCAACATGCACAAGCATGCTGCCTTTGAACAGGTTGTAACACATTTATTGTCAAATCCAAGATCTCTTTTGATGTAGCAGTCTAGAGTTGACAATCTAGACACTTTGGCATAAGCCAAAAACTAAAGGTCGAACTAAAACCAAAAAATAAAATAGTTCACAAACTAAGCACATACAAGAGAGTGCTAACAAAATAGAACAGCTTCTAATGATGAATAGCTACATTTCCAGCACAATTTACAAAGATTTTGTTTTCATGAATCCCAGATGGAGGAGACTTCTAACATCAGTGTCATCTTCACTTCCTAGGTTGCTGCAGGCACTCTAAAAGTGCTTTCTAAAATAAGATCTTATGTCTTATACTAATGTACCATTTATCAAGTGTCCACCATATCCACACATTTTGAATTGCTTCATTAGCACTCATTTTATTCATTTCTCACCACCATCTTAAGATGTACCGTTTTACTTTCAAAGTCTCAGGGATGTATAATTTATCTAAAGGCTAAGAGGTAGAAGACCAGGTTGGCAGGCTTTTAACTCAAAATTAGCCTGGTGATCAGTTCTTCATTGGAACCCTTCTCATTCCCATGATCGAAATAACACTTGAACAAGTTTCTGTGACATTTGTTAATCACTCATGTTCCCCTTTACAACTCCAGTCTCATACATAAACTCCCTATGCTCCATCAATTCTTAGTGGTCCAAGCTTCTAGAACTTTCTCTAGTACCAGAAATTGTTCCCTGAATGAAAACAAAAATATTTTTCTCTAGTTACATCCATTCAGACTAGCTATGTTTTTTTCTTATATGTCAAACTGATTTCTGTTTCCACATCATATTCTTGAGCCTACCGAAGTCAGCATGGATCCCTTAAGAATTCATCAAAGGAAACTGTGGGGAACTTCTGATCTGAAGATGCCTGTGGTCTCCTTAAAACCCTCAGTCAATTTTACTTAGGTCCAGCATTTCTACCCAGGCATGTCAGAGAAAACAAAAAGTCCTCAGCTCTGTATCACCAGTGCTCACAACAGCACCAAGCCCAAAACAGATAGGACAGTCTCCGAAACTACTTGCTAGATGAAGAAATGATAGAAAAAAAAATAAAACCTTTGACATACTGTAGATAGTAATTAATAGTTCTTCTATGCCTAAGAGTCTCTGGACCCACTCTACTTTGTCCTGTTACAGTGGTGGCTGTCATCCCCTTTTGCTTGTTGTACATTTTGTTTTGTTCTCAATTTTTCCCTTCTACAAATCGCTACTGACAGTTTTTGTTGGTGGTGGTAGTGACTATGGCTTGTTTTGTTTTTATAGTCTTCAAAATGTGATAGTCTAGCAAGCATGAGGATTAACAACACTTTGTTATCTTTAGACTCGTGTGTGTTTGGTTTTATTAGTCATTTAACAAAAAAATAGTAGTCTTTCTCTCTCTCCTCTCTTTTATTTTATTTACCCATTAAAAAGGAAGAAGGTTTCTACAGTTATTTTTTTTCCTTTGAGGCTGTTTTCTACTTTAATAAAAATATTAGGAGAAAGAGAGAGGGTAAGAAAGGAAGGAAGGAAGGATAGAAGGAAAGAAGGAAGGGAGGAAAGGAGGGAGGGAAGAAGGGAGGGAGTGAGGGAGGGAGAGAAGGAGGAAGGAAGGAGAAAGGAAGGAAGAAGGAAGGAAGGAAGGAAGGAAGGAAGGAAGGAAGGAAGGAAGGAAGGAAGGAAGGAAGGAAGGAAGGAAGGAAGGAAGGAAGGAAGAGATTTTAAAACTCCTCTGTCCGAGGCTAGAGAGATAGATCAGAGCTGCTTTTCCAGAGGACCCAAATTGGGGTCCCAGCACCCATTTCAGGTGGCTTATAGCCATCATTAATTCCAACCTCAACAGTGCTGTCTTCTGGCCTCCATGGGCACTACATTACCCTACACTACACAAACACACACACACACACACTAAATCTTTAAATAAACAAAAGCAACTATGTGTGTTCAAAAAGAGTCTTGCAGAGCCAGTCATAATGTATTCCTTTCATGTAGATTCAGACATTTCCAAGCATGTTTTCTGAGCCAGTAGGACATATCTTCCTAGGATGTGATTTTCAGAGTATCTAAAAGTCCTTGCAGGAAGAATACATAAGAAGGTTGTTGGCCAAACCCTAAAAGCAAGCCATGTCAAACCAAAAGTAAACACTCTAGTGTTGATAGATAAAAATAACTGAAATATCAAATTCAACTAAGGTACAGTGACCACTGGAGAAAGGTGAGGGGAGATGGCTGAATATACAATATGGCATAATTTAAAATCTACAAACAAAAGAGCAGTACAGATGAGCAAAATGAGAAGTCCATTCAGCTGAGAGAGCGCTGGCAGGACGTGGATCAGCATGCATGTCTTCAGGGAGAACAACAGTAGCCAAGAACAACTGCCTTGCTCAGAGACGTGGATCCAACCAGAAAGATGTAAAAGATCACAGCAAACCTGGTACTCTTTCCAGAACTCAGTAATTATGCCAACAGAACCTCAGGCAAAAATGTGTTCCTTTTTAAAATCTTTGTGCCAACTGGTGGTAACATTACAGGCTGCCATTACTTGTTATATTTCACAAAAATTAAAGGTTTTATCCATTTGTCTTTTTACTTTTAATTTAATTATTGTTTGTGAGGGTACACACATGTACACATATGCTATGGCATGTGGACGGAGGCCAGAAGACTACTTTCCATGAGCCATTTCCCTCTTCTCACTGTGGCTTCTAGAGAATGAACTCAAATTCTCCGGCTTGTGTGGCAAGTGTTTTTCCCCTCTAAGCCCTAAGGTGCTAAAAAGATCTTTAGTGCGTGTTGATGATGATGAATTTCCCTTTCACATTTGCTTTGTGGCCCCAGTATTTGAAAAAAAAAAAAGAGATACTCCAGATAGAGGTGAAATAGCCAACTTTGTTGCACTGTACTTTACAATAATCAAACTGGGGAACATTTTTCTTCAAATGTTATCATCTTGTCGCTCCACTGCTATTATCTGCTGCATTTGACTAACTGGGAGATTTCATTTTTACTACTGATGATACATTTTCACATGAACAAAACTTGAATTATTCAAAGATGTTGCAAATGATTTCTGAAATATGCACTGACGTGCAAGCATTATAAAAATGTCTACTTAAAATCCTCCACTTTTGTGACTACGGTATCTCAAATTTAGTTGGTCTTTTGATGGAAAGTTGCTGCTCTTCCAAGTTGTTGCTTGAACTTTTCTATAATGCTGTCAATACTTTTCACTAATATATATATTATGTGTGTGTGAAAATATATTACATAAATATGATAGTAAATCCTGTCATATTATGGCATAACATTCATCCTTTGACAGTGTCCATGACTATCTATGCTGCAGAGGTTAGGAAATCAACTCACCCATAAGGTCTCAGCTTTATTAAACCTTTAAACAATCATATTTTTGGAATCTTAGTAAGAATTTAACTGATTTATTAATTCTACTCTCAAAAAATAAAACAAATCCATTGTTAGGGTCAATACTCTTTGTGTCTCTTGTTTATTAACTTATAAGGAAGTTTTAATACAATTAAGCCTATCACTCTTCAGCTCTTGATTCCTCATATTTATAGTTCCAGAAGGATAGAGCCCACAGTGATGGAAAGAGAATGACATCAAGCAGGTATGGCAGGCAGGAGCAACAGGAAGCTAACTGGTCATATCACAGCTGCACACAGGAAGTAAAGAACAAACTGGAAGCGAGGTATGGCTATAAATCTTCAAAGTCTACTCCTCAGTGATGCACTCCCTGCAACAAGGGTGCATCTCCTAAAGATTCCATAACCTCTCCAAAGAGTGCTACCATCTGGAGAGCAAGCATTCCAATACAGGAGCCTATGGGGGATATTTCTCATTCAAACTACCACTGGACCTTTAAATTTCTACATTAGTGGAAAAAAAGTAGCACACTGTTTTAAGTATAATCTTTTAACATGTTTTAGTATTCAGAAATGACAAGTTCTTAAATTACTCTTTCTTTTTCCAAAATTTTACTTTTCTCAGGTCAATCTTTCTTCAATTTTAATGGCAAGTTTTCCCCCAATTTTTGAGGTTGCAAATTAAGTTATAATAAGTTCATAAGTTAATATGGAGAAGATGACACTTATACATTTATTATTCTTTCCCAGATTTCAATGTAAACATTGTCCACCACTCCCTTCTTTTGTTTCTTATTCTATTGTTATTGTCGTCATTTAATGCTTATGTTGTACCTACACAGCTATCTGTAGGTATTCCTGACTGTATAAATGCAATTCTTTTACCATACTGTACATTTATTGTGGAAAACAAACTGATGTATACCATTAGCTTTTTTTTTTTTTTTTCGAGACAGGGTTTCTCTGTAGCTTTGGTGCCTGTCCAGGAACTAGCTCTTGTAGACCAGGCTGGCCTCAAACTCCCAGAGATCCGCCTGCCTCTGCCTTCTGAGTTCTGGGATTAAAGGCGTGCGCCACCACCACCCAGTTTACCATTAGCTTTTTTATCCCTAAGTAATTGTACCCTTTTATTCCGATACTCTTTATTATGTCTTTATTATATCATCTTTCTATAATAATTGCAACTTTTCAAAATTAAACTATTAAGAGACAACAATCTACAGTATTTAAGACCAAAGACTCATTCATATGTTAATCCACTTGAGTACTAATTCAGTTTTTGTACTTATTGTCTGTGTGAACTTTGCCAACTTATTCAACTTCTCTGGTTCTCAGTTTCCTAGTTTGTAAAATAAAAACAATAGTTACTAGTACCTCCTGGAAGTTAAACATTTTTTAAAATTACTGTAAGGAACTTAAAATTGTTCCTAACACAGACAATAGGTATTTCTCTTTCTATTTTATCCATTAGAATTTCTAAAATGAAATAAAGTTCAGGTGATCAAACATGCCACACAATTAACCCATAGAGTTTTTCTGATTTCTTGAGATTTTCTTATACTTTAACTTTTGCTATCCTAACTTACTAAGTGGTATACATATGTGTGTCTTTTTTAAATAAGCATTTTGGAATTGATAGAAAATCAAGAGTGTAGGTATTATTCTTTGATCTATTGGTATAAAATTATTTAAATAAAATTTCCAACTTCGACCACCATTCCATTTCAGCTACACATACACTCACTGTATTGCTTTGTTGCTGATTTCCAATTTCTTTAGCTAATATTTTGAAATTCTCTTGTTTTGCTATGCTTTTAATTACTTTTTGAGAGGGTTATGAAGTTTAGTGTTTTGTTATAAAAATGAATCTGTAAAATGTGCTATTTCCACCACAGACGTCACTGAGTCGAGAGATATGCGCTCCTGAGGAGTGTGTGTTTCAATGCAGAGGCTAAACGTCTGATGCACGTGAGATGCTGCCTTCCTCTAAAGACAGTACCTCAGCTTCTGCTCTCCACGCTGGTCAAGGACATGGGTTTAACAGCAGACGGAATTAGACTCCTATCCAACTTCACCACCCACTGGCTAAATCTGTGCAGTTGGCCAGTCAGCCAGCTTTCATCACAGACGGGAACAACCTCCTTCACCTCCTCCCAGAGCTGTTGTAAGAATTATGTGGATTCTGCTTACAAGTCCTGAGCATTCAGCCCACCACACTGACCCAGTAATTATCTTATATATCAATTTTAGTTGTTCTCAAGTGCAAAGCAAGCATTTGTAACTTTGTTCATGATTTTCCCCCAGTATAAAGAATAGAATGACTCCTGTAGAAATCTGTTTTCCCTAAAATTATTTTACTGAAACCATTCCCTTCTAAAAGGTAAATTTCAATGAAGCTGTTATTCTGCAATGACAAGTTTAAAAGTTGGCATTAAAGTAAAAATGTTCCAATAAGATATAGAACCCATTGCCACTGTCTAAATCTCAGTGGGTGAAAAGGAAGTACACACTTGTCTCTGGAAGCCCAGGCAAAGAGCCCAAGCCCCATGCAGGATCATCTGCTTGTTATGCTCCCTTACTGTTCTGTTCTCCTGGAGATCTGAGAGGGGGAGAACACTGGAGCCCTTGCCCGGATGAAACTTAGGCTGTGTTCTCCTCATCCCTTATCTCACCTGTGATGGAGGAGCAAATTTCTCACTCCAGAGGGTGGGACACAGAAGTGAGGGAGAACGAGGCCTTCAGGCTAATTCCCGCACTGTAAAATACCATTAAGATTGCAACTTGAAGGTGGCTTTATTTTTCAACACATATGTCAAGTACACATCTTACTTGTGTGTATATCTATTTATATAGAGATACATATACATAATTAGTTTAAAAATATTGCTTTCCTATCATTAAAAATGCATTAATCTGAGTTGTATGTCCACCAGTCCTCACCATCAAAAGTATTTCCTTGAAAACACTTATGCATTCCTAACATTTGCAAGGCTGAGGCCTGAGCTAAATGTTCAAGACAATCCAGGTTACATAGCAACACCCTGTCTTAACAAAACAAAACGTTCGCATGCATTGCTTACTATGCTATCTTATGTAAATATTTCCAAAAAGAGTAATAATTAATATAATGGATTTCTCTCCAAAGTTAAAGACTGGAATTTTAAAAGATTTTAATGGGCCATTGGCCTTCACTGAGAGCAATTTAAAGAGGAACGGCTAAACAGAACAGAAATACCAACATGTCCTTTCTATTGCCTTTCTCAGCTTCCCCCCCCCCCCAAGACAGCAGATGGAAATATACTTTATCTAGTGGGTATTCAGTGTGTAGTGTTTGCTACAATGTCACTAGAAAACTGACTGGACAATACTGAGTAACTTTCTGAACTGGAGCCATCTCACCTGCCCCTTTCTTCACCGCCCTTTAGAAGAATAAAGATACATTCTGTGACACCCTCAACACAAGGATCAACAGGACAGCTTACCTACCTTTATCCTTACGGTCTGATCGTGGTCTTTGTGGTTTCCTGCCTCCCAGATTTATCTTGTGTGGTTTTCAGTATATCATGACCCCTGAATTGAGAACCAAAAAAGGAGAGAAAGTTATAAAGATAAATTTCTCTAATTTCTTATCCATTATAGAAATGAGCAAGTGGTTTCTAGAGCAAAAACATATTTAAAATGACCAAATATCTCATAATTTTTCTGTTTCTCTGTGACTAGGATCACAAATTTTTGCAAGCAGCTGCCTGCTTTCGTGTGTGTGTGTGAATAATAATAAGCGATATGAATATATTATATAAACCAAGTATCTAATAATCAATATAATATAGTATATATGCCAACTATCTTTTGAGCAGCCTTTCTTGTGTTTTGCTCTCAAATTGTGTAGGAAGAGTTTACTAAATAGTTAAAATGAAAAGCACACGTTTTTTTTCACATTTTCAAATTTCCATTCCAAATCGATTCTCTAGGTGAGTGGCAGCCCTTCTCAACTGTGTGACTGAAAAGGCGATATATTCCCTGCAGCAGTTGTCTTTGAATCGCAGTGGCAAGAAGCAAGACCATTGTTTTCCTCAGTCACATCGCACAATATTGGAAGTCTTGGAGAGAAAAAAATCCAATAAAATCCAGTGTACACATAAAGCCCCAGTGTGGATAGTTAACCTGAAGATTTTCTGTGCACTTGCACAATTTTACTCAGATTCTTTTAAGTTTTGTACATACAATGCCCCAATTTTAAAGTTAACAATACACAAAACAACCCAGTTATTTTCATTTCAATACGTATTTGATAGACGTAGCTACAACAGATCTCTGAGTAAATCAGGCTCCCTTCATTTGCACAGACTACACTTGTGAACAGACATAGGATAAACATTTTGCCCCACTGTTTGAAATGAAAGCACAATGCTTTGTTTTGTTGACATTTTATAGAGATCCTCTGATCATTGTTA
The DNA here is from genome assembly GCF_014885135.2 of Alexandromys fortis. Taxonomy (NCBI): domain Eukaryota; kingdom Metazoa; phylum Chordata; class Mammalia; order Rodentia; family Cricetidae; genus Alexandromys; species Alexandromys fortis. The sequence goes on along the minus strand of NW_026067910.1, from coordinate 10,773,467 downwards.
TCCTAAACCTGGGGCTGACCAATGCTCTTCTACTTGTCTGTGTTAATAACAAAACTGTCATAGCAGGGGAGAGTCCAGGTCTGCGCTATGGTTGAGATAGAAAAGCTGTCTACTCCCTTCTCAAATCCAGTTGTTCCAGTCTCATGATCTGCAGGTTGCACCTCCAGTTCCATTCATTTTCTATTCATCAGACAGTCTGGTCTCTTCCACAACAACTCACACATGACCACCTTCCCACCTCATCATTCCCTGCAGAGGTTATGGCAGCCCTCACCAATCTCTCTGCTCTAAGATATTCCTCCCCACATCCATCCTCCACAAACCCTTCACATTAATAAAGCAATTAGACTTTTCATCTGTTACGTGGGAATTACATGTGGTCATATTTTACTATGATTCTCAGACAAGGTGTCTTCTCACAATGTAAACAGTGTATTGGTCACCCTTTCACGTTTGTTTTAAGCAATTTAATGATTCTTTCTCCATTGCTTCCCCATTTTCTAGAGCTTACAACTGGGCATTTAAGAGCACCACAAGCGCATTGACATGCAGAGGCAGGACTGGGCTATGTTCTCTCTCTGAATCATCCATTTATCAGGTATTGACTTGAGGCCTCATCTCCTTTGCTTCAGGTAAATGACAGAACCTTGACAAAATCCCACTTTCCTCTCTAGATTACTCTGGGATTCTAGGACGGCCCCATGCAGTGAAGTAGCAAATGTGCAGCTGCTAATCTCCCAAAACAAGAAGACACAGGAAAAGCCAAACGGTGCTTCTAGTATTAGATCTTGTCCCGATCCCTAGGAAAGAATCTGTTCACACTCCTACATCCTGCTGCTTCCTTTTATGGATGGGATATTCTAAACAGCTTGTTTCTGCTTCCAAAGAAGACTAGCATATTCCTCCATGTTTGTATTTCAAAAAGACCCTGAAATTCAAAGGGAGAGGACAAATACTGCAAGCTCTCATTAGTGTCTAAACTTAAAAATGTGGGTCAAATAGAGATAGGAGAATAGGGTTCATAAGAGGATGGGGCATGAGCAAGGGGAGGGGAGATCTGCTTAGATCTTACAGAGCAGGAAAATAGTCACAGAACAGATCCCGATCTTCTACTGCACAGTAGAGCGACCATAGTTAACAAGATGTATCCCATCTTTTTAGAAAGATAAAATTATTAATGTTCTTACCACAGAGTAATGATAAATGTTTAAGATAATGTACATGCTAATTACCTGAGCTTATATCATTACATATATCAAAGCATCATGTCGCATGCTATGAATGCATGTATTTGATGACCAGTCAAAAATAAAATAAAAAGAAACAGGACTCAAAGAGTAATAAGTCCTGATTTGCTAAAATTTTAATTAAAGCAAAAGTATCATTTAGGTGATAAGTATCAACCATTTCTTTAATATACTGTTAATAATACAAGAAATTAATAAACACTTTTAATAAAGAAATAGCTAGAAAGATTGCTCAGCCATTAAGAGAACTTGCTGTTCTCACAAAGGACTGGAATTCAGTTCCCATTTATCCCAGCACCCATCACAACTGCCTGCAACTTCAGTTCCAGGGAACCTAGTGCCATTTTCTGACCTCTGTAGGCACCTGCATATGCACACACATGCTTGTATAATATTATTCTCTAAAAAATACAGTCCTAATCTCAATTATTGCATCATAGGTTAACTGAAGATGTGTGTACAGCAGGACATTTGCTAAGCTTCTAAATAAAGGGTATCAGTTCACTTCTGTGTTCAGTCTAATGGCTTCAGCTCAAAGGAATTTTTGGTTTGAACTAAAAGCTCACAAGAAATCCACTTTTCCCTGCTGTCTAATACATGACCTTGCATGAGCAGTCCATCTTGCTGGGTCTAGACGACACCGGACAAAATAAATGCTCTTAACTGTCTTCTTGCCTTTACATCTCTACAGCTTTATATAACTACCCCTCAAACAAGGCACTGAGAATCACAACCGAAATGAGGAAAGATATAAATATATCCGTGTGATAACTTATTTTTGACAGACTAATGGATAAAAATGACTTTAATACTAGAGCTGTTCTTTATTGTAGAATAATGCACAAAAATTACCATCTCAGTCATCTTAATCAAATAGTTCCTTGTTGTGTCTCTTCATATAGCTGTGCAAAAGCTGTTCTTCAAAACAAAAACTTTATGCCCATTCAACAAACATCTCCACTCCTTCCTGCTGGCATCCCTTGCAATCACTAAGTTTCTGCTTTAGACTATCTATTTCTTACAAACCTGTTATTTTGTGTCTGGCTAGTTTTCCTAGTACAGAATCCTCCAGGTTTATCCATGTAACAAACAGCACATGCTAAAATTCCTTCCTTTTTAAAGGATGGTTGATACTGCAGTCTACACACTATGTTTTGTCTGTACATTAGTGGACATGAGTTGCTTCTGCAGTTTGTATCATGGACCATGCTGAACACTTCACACCTTATTCTGTCTTCATAATGTACTACAGTGAATGACATTCATTCATCCCCAAGGTCACACAGCTAATAAATTCCAGAGCCAGGATTAAAGTTTAGCCCTATCCAAATTTAATATGGAAATCATAAGACCTTATAATATTCTAGTTGTTATACATCTTTTGTACCTTCATGATTTTTCTTTTGAGAATAAATAATTACTACCTTTATACTTTTCAAGGTCTAAAATGGTTTGGGAGGGTTGACTCCAAAATTATGTAAAGTCAAACTTATCTCCCCTAATTATTTTCTAACCTCTTAGCCTTCATTCACATCTTTCTCCAAAGAAAATACACTCCCCTACTTAAAGACAAAAACAAACAGAAACAAGAGTGCTAGATGCCTGCCGAACTTATTCTCCAATACAGAGATCTTTGATGGATACAAGGAAACTTAGTCGAAAGGAATTCTTAGTAAGAAGAACAGAGTCAAATCATAAACCAAGCAATTTAGTTACTCAAGCAATCTTGTGGCCTTTGCTTTATTGCACATTTTAAAATACAAATTCATTGTAAAGACTTACTTGGCTGCCCTCATAAAATAATATCGTACCTATGGCATACTATAATGACTAAGGGAGTGGGCTTTAAAGACTGATTTTTTTTTAAATCTTAAATCCATACTATCTTTGGCCCAGTTACTAAGGTTTCTGGGTCAGCCTAAGTCAAATTGTATAAAATAGCCTTAAGAGTCAAGCATTTATTTTGTATATAGGTGTTAGAATCAGCTTAGTCGTCTATCAACAGATAAAAGTATAAAGTGTGATATTTATACACAATAGATTGTTTAGCCATAAAGAAAACTGATAGCCTGACATTTGAAAGAAAATGGGTGGAATTAAAAATAAATTATACTCAGAAATCCAAATATGTTTTCTCGAGTGTGTGTGTGTGTGTTATTAAAGTAAAAAGGAGAGTGTGAGACAGAAGAAAGATATCTTAAGATCTTAAGGGATTTAGGAAGTGATGAAAGGGAGGATAACAGAATTCATGTGGCATGGAAGCAGAGGAGGGGTATTCGGAAGAGGAGTTGGACTTATAAGAGAGAGTATGAATCCCCGCTTCCCCTCAACTGAACTCCAGGAGCTCAGCCCAGTGCTTGACTGTGGGTTACTGCATCTGTTGTCATCAGTTACTGGATGTAGGTTCTATGATGACAATTAAGGTAGTCACTAATCTGATTAAAGGGGAAGGCCCTTTCAGACACCCTCTCCACTATTGCTAGGAATCTTAGCTGGGATCATCCTTGTGGACTCTTGAGAATTTCTCTAACCAGGTTTCTTCCTAACCCCATAATGGCTCCCTATCAACATAACTTTAATTGCTCTCCCCCTCCAATCCTCTCCCTCTAACTAGGCCTCCTCCTCCTCCTTTTCCTCCTCCTCCTTCTTTTTTTATTGTTATTTTATTTTATTTTGGTTTTTCAAGACAGAGTTTCTCTGTGGTTTTGGAGCCTGAAGCCTGTCCTGGAACTAGCTTTTGTAGACCAGCCTGGTCTGGAACTCACAGAGATCTGCCTGCCTCTGCCTGTCGAGTGCTGGGATTAAAGGGATTAATGGCTCGTGCCACCACTGCCAGCCTAACTCGGCCTGGCCTTCTTAATCTCTCATGGTCCCATCCTCCATCCCCGCACTTCAACCTGCCCCCCTCTACACACACACACACCGTCTCCAAGTTTACCCAGGAGGTCCTCCGAGTGTGTCTGGAGGAATCATATAAACAGGGGGCGTAAAGACCATGATGGAGAAAACCAGAAACAGCTGACACGAGCTAGTGGGAGCTCACGGACTATGGACAGCTGGGGAGCCTGCATTGGACCGAACTCTCTGAGTGTGGGTGATAGTGAGGTGGCTTGATTTGCTGGGGGTGCGGGGGACTGGCAGTGGCACAAGGACCTATGCCAGGTGCAAGAACTGGCTTTCTGCAACCCATTTCCTATGGTGGCATACCAGACTTTGTTGACTCGGCAAGGAAGGCCTTATCCCCTCTGAGGAGTTGGTAGGGGGTGGTAAGCGGGGATGGGGGAACGAGAGAAGAGGAGAGAAGGGAAACTGGGGTTATTATGCAAAAATGAAAAGTAAATTTTTTAATAAAAATATGAAAAAAGAGGAACTAGAAGGTTGGGAGCAGTAGAGGAAGGAAATGAATTAGACCAAACTGTGATATTTATACATGCATATATATATAATTATACATATTACATGTATGCTTATAACATGTACACATATGTATGAAAATGCTGTAAAAATCCTTTAGTTTGTATACTATGTTTAAAAGGTAATTAAAAATAAACAAATACCATTTAAAAGTTTATTCTTTCAGTTTAACTCACATAGAACAGTTTCTAGTAATAATATATTCCATATGTTTCAGATTATCAAATTCATGCAAGACAAATCACGGTTCCTGACCATTTTAACTGTACATAGGATAGAAACCGTGTCAAGCACCTTACAAAGAAGACGTTTGCTTTCCTGTAAGTACTTCCATAAAGCACCTCAGTTAACCTCTATTTGGTCTTACATACATTACTGTGAATAAATGTGTGCTAAACAGATCTCTGTATTCAAGGCTTAGGAATACTTTTTAAATTTTTATGTATTTACAAAATAATAAGAGTGCAGACAAAGAGTGCGGACTACTCTGACAGAGTCTACAATTGTGCCGCCCTATCCAGAGCACTGCATCTCTGCCTGTGGGACATTCGCCTAAATCGTCAGGTGAAGCGTTTACTCAACAGAGAAACACTGACTTCTAAAGTTAGGATGCAGTCCTCTTCAGAGATGCTATTAACTTCAACTTTTACCAACCCTTGAAGAATAATTTATGTATATAATATAAATACTAAAAATAGAGAAAGAAAATTCAATGGAGTATCTCAAATAGTAGGAACAAATTATGTTGCTATTAAATCAAATACTTGACTCTCCAGGGCCTCTTGACCAGATTAGAAGTACCTCAATAGTTTTTCTCAAATGCAAATATTTGTTTGGTTAAATAATATTAACAGGGAACATTACATATTTCCAGTAATATAATGAAAAAAGACATCTCATTGTCCCAGAAGATTTAGCATCAAGCCTGGAGGACAGAAAAATATGCAAAGTATTTGTGTGAGAATTCTGTCACTGCTATGTACCCTGCCCCAAGTTTGTATTTAATTCTATTTACAATATTTCTATAAATGTTTATAGTATTAAGTTACCATCTCTGATGATAAAGCCAGACACTTACTGATAACAGCCCCATGCTTTGAGGGAGGTTCAGACCCTGCCAGGATGGACTGCTCCTCTTAAAGGGAGTGAACCCACCATCACCTTAAAACTCCATGGAGGATGATGTGGAACCAAGAGCCCCCTGGTTGCTAGGCAACAATCCCTTATGACTGCTCCAAAGGGACTGCTAGGCAACAGCACTTGCTGTGTTTGCCCCAGCTGTTTCCAAGAGAGCTCACTCCCAGCTCAGCGGCTGTCAAGAGGTCCAGGTTCACAAGAGACTAGGGGGCACCTGGTTCTGTGACTAGTTACATAACATATACACATATTTCAAAGAAGTTTCTCTGCTGTCGCTAAAGAAAAATCAGGGCAGAGTTAGTTTCCAGCCTGAAGGGTACTTTGAATGTATCCTTAATTTAATTCCTGTCCTTGGAGAGTTACAGATTCCATCAGAAAAACTAAAACAACTGAAGCAAACTCTGTAACAAAAGGCTAAAAACTCAAATAAATTATAAATGCACCAACCTTTATTAAGTCACATTTAAAGTACAACTACCTAAGCTCTGTTTCAAAGAGCTTAGCCACATGCCTACTTTCTGTCCATAGAAAAGTGGGGGAATACAAGAATTAAATCGCAATGTTCATGGAAAACTATGCCTAACTTATTTGAAGCTGGATATGAGGACACCCTGCTGTAATTCCAATACTTGAGTGGCTGAAACGGAGATATGGTATGAGACTAGCTGTGGCCACATAGTAAAACCTTGTGTCAGAAAAGAAAAAGAAAGTGAGGGGAGGGAGGATAAAGAGAAAAAGGGGAGAGATATTTTAGAAAATATTTAAGTGCACAACTCCAGTACAGCATAGCAAATTTTGGGCAAATTTTACATATAGTGAAACCAACATTTAGATGGTCTGTCCCAAATTCTCTATAGTTCCCCACCCTAAAACTAAAAAAAAAAAAAACTTAGTCATATTTTTCCAGATATCACTCATCTTGAAGGCAACAACTAGTGTATATATCTGAGAACTTTCTCCATCCTGTTATGAGTTTGCCCTGTCTTCACTCCTTTTAATGTCCCCCAAACTCATTTGTATAGGAAGAGAACATGCAGAGGGGCATGGACCCTTAGCCATTTTACCATAGCACAAGACCTAGCATGTATAGCATAATACACAAGATACATCTGAATCTACTTCCTGCCCAACTTCAATCATGTCTGCTGCTGGCCCATTCAGTACACTGAGTGATTCACGGTTCCTCCAGCATACCTTGCCCTTCATATTGCTTTAATCTTCCCAGAACACATTCTTCTTTACTTGAGAAATGACTGGTTATCTTTTAAGATCTGGCAATACTGTCAACCCTCCTCAGAGTAACTGGCCCTGATTTCCAGATTACCGATAAAGACAGCTGACCGTGCCCATACTTGATTCAAGTTGCTATGGCAACTTTAGCCACATTGTGTTGAAGTTGCTTACCTTCCCATTGATCTGTGCTCTTTAAGAGCTCAGACCATGCACCACGTAACCGCCTTTGGATCTGGCCTAGTCCTTAGAATTAAGGAAGTGACGGTGGTATGATGCATTGTTTATTAGAGAATTGTAATTTTAGGCAAAATTGTAAAATACACAAAGATTGGACACCTTTTGATGTCTTTATATCACCCAACAACATACATAAGGGATGGGAAACAATGTAAGTTGTCAAAACTCCATCTCCATGTTCCTCTTCTTAAGGTATAAGGAACGCTTTTACACTAAATCATCAGAAATCCCCTGAGAGACAAGATTTTTATAATCTGGCTACCTCTGTTCTTCTTTTCACTTCTTTCCTGCAGCATTAACACAGTTCACTGGCAAACTAAACAAGCATTCTACCACTGAGCTATAACACTAGCCTGTCTCATTCTTACCATAGTCATAAAACAACACTCAAGGCAGCAACATATTCAGGAGTCAATTGCTGATCGTGATCTGGTTCCCATCTCAGAAAGGTAATATTTCATTCAAATCAGCAACTGGGTTATGCTTATTTGGGTTATGCTTAGATGGGATTTCATATATCCCAGGTCGGCTTCAGACTTGTTACATAGCCAAGGGTGACTTTGAATTTTATACGACTTACTTTCATCATCATGTCTGGTTTATGTGATGGTGTTCTGGATTGAACCCAAATTGCTCCAACTGTAAAACCTCCTTAAAAATTCCCAAGTCAGCATTTATTCAGTAGCCACCTCTTTCAAGTTACTAGTTGAAAGATTAAATAGGAACATGAGGAAACAATGCACAAAAGTCCAAGAATTCAGCCACCAATCACAAGATCATTCTTCTTCTCCACCACCTCTTGATCCAGAGATATGTATAAACCTCATTCCCAAGGGTTGATTTGTTAGTGAGTATCTTACCTGCTCCTGTGCAACTGTCAAGGCCTCTTATACCAGGAGCAGTGTGATTATCTAACTTGAACACAAATTCTGAGAAATAGAAATCGGAAATATTGGACTGCTTGTGTTGATACACTTGGAGAGAATTTTTAATCTATTGAGTTGACCAGGTGCATGCCCTAAGGCTGTATATCTTCATCTGGGAAACCAATGCTGTTAGGAACACTTGCCCAAACACTATCATGTGGAATTACAAGTACATAAATAATGCTGAGTATCTATACAATATTGCACGATAGTGTATAGCTTAAAATAGTTACACATTAAAATGAAATATATATATATATATGTCATGAATTAGAATACAGAGCATACCTAAATTTTAAGATGTATATGAAATTTCAAAGGAAAAAACACCTTGCCTCTAGACTTAGCTATGCCTCTAGATTTCTGGGTTTTTAGTGGGGAAAAATAAGAAGGTTTTGTCTTTGGAACTCAATTATGTTAAGGTAGGAATTTATTCATTCTCTCTCTATTTCACACACACACACACACACACACACACACACACACATTCTTCTGCCTTCTCCTTGATACAAATCTGCAGTCACCATGCTTAAATACAGAAACTGTTATATCTTTTATATTACCTTACATTTGGAAATGCAGATTAACCTTGACAATATATTTTCTAAAATTTTGAGGTAGATATTTTTCTTTCTCCACTATTAAACCTAAATCTGCATGTACCTCATAGGCACAGTCTAAACCCTTATGCGCATAAAACAGACCTTCACAATAAAAACGACAGTCACAAAGAGAGCAGGTGCATCAGATGGTAGGAAGAGTGAAGGCAAACAACCAAGGTTATTTCTGTGATGCAAATACACTAGAAGAGCAAAAGCTAGAAAGTTCTGGAAAATAATAGCACAAGTAAATATCAGAGCTAAGCTTTGATCCGGATCTAACTAAAGCTTACTCTCTATGCATGACCTTTGTTGAATAGCCACTTGATGTTACTAATCTTTACTTGATCAGCAATAAATCGAAAGCCTCTATTATTTTACAGATTCTACCAATGACCATTTACCTTATGTTATATATGATTATAAATATTATTTATAAAATGGTCCTTCTACCATATATATGTGTGTGTACACATACACACACATAAGATATTTTACTCTTGGATTTGTTCTCATATAAACAACCAGTGCAAATGGATTCAGGTTCTCAAACTGCAGTTTTCATTAGCATTGGCCATGAACTGAAACACAGAGTCTTCTATTATTTAAAGCCCTCTACAACATCCTCCATCTCTGTGTTCACTCTTACCTTCAGTGGGTCCTGAATATTCTTCACAGCTCTCCCTTACTCTTTTCTGCACTTTTGCTCTTGTTCTTACTACCTTCAAGTACAGGGATGTGTTTTCTCCAGTCCTAGAACTTCCTTCTGTGCTTAAAGGACCACTTGAGTTATAACATCTTCTGCTCAGTCCTTCTGTCTAGACTTGAAAATTATTTTTTCTCTTCTTTGAAGTCTCTGAAACACCCTGTTTCTTTCTCAGAAGCAATTGCAGTCTACCTAGATAAACAGGTGGGGTTACCATCCTCTATCATCTGTCATGAACAGACAGAATCCTAAGCATCCTACAGAGAAGGTGGAGTCTCACTTCCTATATATATTAATGATATATACCTATCATCAATAAATATACAGAAATGCTTGAATTCTAGAGGATGCTTTTACATGGGCATTTGTTTGTTTAAGTTTAGTTTACCTTTTACCTCAAAAACAGATGTACTAAGTTTAAAGTTCATCAAAATTTCAAATAAACATTTTTAAATGGATGTTTTGCCTGCATATATGTCTGTCCACTCTTTGCATGCCTAGTGTCCATGGGAGTCAGAAGATAACATTGGATCCCCTGGAATTTGCATTATAGTTGTAAGCTGCCATTTGGGCACTGGGATTCCATCTCAGGTCTCCCGTAAAAGCAGCAAGCACTCTTAACCACTAAGCCATCTTTCCAGCTTTAACTATACAATTATGATCACTCTCAGACATAAGAATAAAATCAATGTGTACATGCAATATTAAAACATGGAATGTTTTTACAATAATATAAGCAGTTTTATGTACTCATTTTATGGGTACATAAAATGAACAATTGAACTCAATTTCTTTATATTGATATAATTGTGTTGAGAAAAAACTGAAATCTCAAAAAAAAGATTTGTCTGTGATCACATGACTAATTTAAAGTGTAGTCAGCTACATATCAAGGTTTTTCATTTCTAGCTTAATGCTTTTTGAGTTCTTAACTCCAAAATCTTTGTCCATGTTTTTTTGTGTTAGCCACAGATATGTAGCTACAGAAGGAAGAAATAGTCTCATTTTTCTTTTCAAATTATTATTTGGATACAGAATATATAGTAAAAATCCATTAGTGGTGATTAAAGAGGATTATAGTGAACAATATTTATTTCTACAAAGCTTACTTATTTTGCAATCTAAACCACACAGAATACAGCAAAAAGTCAAGATGTTAAAAAATGTACTGCTATTCAGTCCAAATAAAGGTCACTAAAACCTACATACAAATAGCATTCATGGTTCTCACACATAAAACTGTCTCTGGGACCAGACCCTGCTTTGTACCTCAGGGTTTGTTTTAGGCCATTTGTCTTCAGGTTGGAAGAGGGCAGTATTTGCCCTGCTCAACATCTCTGTTAAGGAGTCTCCCTCTCCTTCTCTGCTCACACTCTGTCAGTTTCACTTGTTTCCAGGAATTATTTGAGACCCAGGTCTAACATATCCAAGAGTCACAAGGCCCTAGTCACAGCAGTTTGTTCAGATATGCATGACTCACACCTGCCCATAAAGCCTGTTACGTTTTCCCAACCACAGTGATTGCTTCAAATACGGGTTTACGGTAGAAGCTGATCAAGCATGACCCTGGTACTAAAGCCCTAGGTACAGAAACATTTGTTCCTCTGAATTTATGCTTTAAAAATTAGCTGTGGAACTACTGGTAGCTTTTTTTTTCCTGCCAAAACCCTGATAATGAAGTAAAACCAGGATTTAGAAAGAAGCTGGTTCCTTTCAAAATAATTCACCTTCTGCATCAAGCTGTGACTAAAAGCTGAGTATTTAAGTTTCATAAATCTCATAAACACCTCTTGTCCCTTTATGTTAACTTGACAAGGATTTCCTGCTAGGGAAAAGTGTTCTAATCCTTTAACTATACTTAATTATCTAAGCATCTCCATTCCTGACAGATGTGAAGGGTTATCTGAAAAGAGGTGAAACAGACATGCCATGTATTTATGACAAACTGACAACGCAGAGCTTTAGAGGGAAAAAGAAAACAAGTGGGTTGAAAAATAAATTTCTACTTTCAAAAGCAAGGACTTATAAAAGGGAAACAAGCTATGCTGTGCTCTATGACACACTCAGCGTTCTTTAGCCATCGTCTTCCCCTGTCTCAGATAGCTACCCAGATCTACTCTGAGGGGAAACTCTTCCTCACTTGCTCCCAAGCCTTCTCTCATCCTTCCCAGTGCTAATGAATAAAAGTCAAGGCTCACCCTTCAACTAACAAAAGCATCTCTAATTTCCCTGTTGCTGACTTCACAGTGGACTCTAAGATGATTGGCTTACGATGCTGTAGGACAGACAAGTGACCAGGTCAGCTACAGTGGATGGAGTGCCTGTATTATCATACTACCTTTCTGCATCCATTTTTTATAATTGGCACTAAGAATGAGAGCTGAATGTGAGCCACACCTAGACTTGTGGTCCAGTATGTGCTGTCCTTTTCAATTCAGCTCAATTCCCGGTGGACCAAGGATTTGGATTTACAACCCATCAAAACAGGTTCTGATACGTTTTGTTAAATGACCGGACAGAGAGGCCAGGGAGATGTTTCTGAGGGTAAAATGTTTGCTGAGAAAGCAAGCACAAGGGCCTAAGTTGAGATCCTTAGTGCTCACATAAAATCTTGGAGTTGTGCTAGCCTGTAACTCCAGCACGAGGTAGGGCAGTCACAGACCTGTCCCGGTGGCTCCCAGGCCAGCCAGTCTAGCTGAAATGGCAACCTCAGAAGACGGGGAGAGACCCTGCCCCCAAAGACAAAGTGGAAAGCAGTAAGATTAGTCAGTGACGTCAACCTCTGTTCACTACCTGCACGTGAATGAGTGAGGGTACATTCCCACACATACATGGACACACACTTACGACACATGTGTGAAAAAAAAATAAAAACAATGACTGAACAAATACTCCCTTTATTTACTCATCTAGAAAATAGAGCCATAATATCAGGTGCATAAGTTGCATAAAAATAAATGAGATGCCTAAACATATCTAGTCTGAGACCTGGCATGTTACTCAGCAGAGGAGAGTTTTCCTTTCCTTAACAAAGCTTTTCCATGGAGAGTGTATGCAAACTACTCTCCCTGAACCGCCCATTACAGGTCAAAGGGCATACCATATGTTGGTGATTCCCCATTTTGCCCTTAATCTGAACCCCCTCCTTTGGAAAACAGTCCCATGACTTATCTTTTCTAGACTCACCGCCCCTCCCACATATGAGTTCTTTAAACATTAAATAGAAATGGACTTGACATCTGCTTTCTCCACCGGTTTTCAGTCATTAGCGTCAGATGAGCATTCACCACTGTAATGCGCATGCTCGCCGCCTCTGATGCTCTTCCTCGCAATCATAGGGCCATTAATCTTTACTTTCACTTCAAATCAAAAGCTCTTTCAGCCGCCCTCCTGCTATTATCCTTACGCCAATGACCCGTGATTACATATACATTCTGAAATTCTGCCTGCACTTGCTGCTATAGCAAATCTCTTTCCAGCTTCTCCTAAACTCCCTGAGGCCCTCCCATACTCTTCTTTTGCTGCATTCTTAAACTCTAGGCAGTCTCACCACACTTCATCCTATAGACCAACACCAACTAAATGCTTATCTCCCGAGCTCGCCTCTGACTTATCTTTTACGCAGGAGGTAGGCTCTTATTTTCATATAAGGTCTGTGGTTCTAAAAAGGAAAAAAAAAAACCTGAGGTGTAATCCGGAATACTCTCCAAATCTCCAAATCTGCTCCCCTTCCTAAATTGCTGTGTTCATAAATGGTGCCACTTGACAACCTCACATCAAGGCCCAAGATGCATACAGCATTCTGTGCTTACATAATAACCCAGCTATCACCAGGCCCAATCCTGTTCAGTTTCTAATATTTCTGGAATCAGAATATTATCTGCTCTTCATCATTTGGATGACTTAATTAATGGTTAGAAATACTTGCTTGGACTGCCCAACAGCTATCTACCCACCTAAGATTGTAAAGATAGAAAAATACCTGTAACTTCCTGCTTCCTCGAATGTGTGAGAGACATAAGCGTGTTGGTTTTTATTTTCGGTCTATCTTTTCGCTCCTGTGCACAGTTCTGCTTCTGTCCCTCGGCACACAAAGTGGTGACAGACATTCTTCTTCAAGGACAGAGGAACTGAGAGGCAAAGTGGCTTCTGAGGAAGCGCTGCCTTTTTTAACTTCTCCTTTGGGGTTGATAGACGCTTTACAAACCTTCAGAGTGCAACAAAAATTCATCATGTCTGTAATATGACTGTTTTATTAGATTTGAAAGAGCTCTTTGGGAAAGGCAGGCAAAGGGGTCTTATTTTGTCTCTTTTGAGTTTAACGTTACACCTGTTCCAGAAGCTCCATTTATTTTCATTTAAAAAAATAACAAGCATAATAAAGTAATATAATTGCTTGAGCTATCAACCATTCCTATTTACACATATGTGTGCATGAAAACAGAGAGTGAAGGAGAGATAGAGAGAGAAAGAGAGAGAATTTCTTCTCTCCTTGAGATATGTTATTTCAGTGCTTAATAATCTAGAAATAAGAAATTTTGAGATGGTTAGAATACAGGCAAAAATATACATAAAGAATGTGGTACTCTTCTGTAGTTTTATTTCTGAGACTGTCATACTGGACCTCAGTTTCTCCTTTTCTTTCATTCCCCAAATGAACACCTTCAGTAGCCCATGCTGAAAACACATACACACATGCAAAGAAAGAGAGGCAGAGAGACGGAGAGAAATAATATTTTTCCTTTCATCAACAGAGCAAATATTGGGACTTATAAGGAAGTGGGGTGGAGGGTGGAGGATCCTAGGAGGACTTCCAGTCTGTCCATCCTGTGCTCAGACACTTCAAGCTACTGCTGCAGCACGCAGGTGTCAATGATATCCTGGCTCCATGCTGCTGTAATAAAGTATCTCCGTCCCCACTGGCCTTCCTTCCTGCTTGAGAAATCCTGTTTCTAATTAATCCAGGCTTCTAGGTGAGATTGCTGTATCCTATCCAGAACAGGCACAAACCTGAAACCTTGGAGTTCTTATCTCACAGCATCTCTGAACCCTCTTCTCCACCAAAAACAAAGCAAACACCTCCTGGGCACTGGGCACAAGACTCTAAGTGACTGAGGGACACAAATCATCATTCTATGTAAAATCCACAGCAGGCACCCTCCCTGGGTAAGTGCACAGGATGGCCATTTGTTATTGAGAGAGCTGAAAAACAATGGCTTTCTCATTTGAGTAAAAAGTAGAAACTCAGTTTCATTTTTCAAAATCAGTTCTACTTGTAATAAGGAGAAGATAACAAACATGTTTGGTGTCACAGGTATGCACCGGAGTGTGCCCTAGAACTCTTCTTGTGAAATATTAACTCACTATGGCAAGAAGAGCAATATACAAAGTGTATGATAATAATTGAACAAGAAGATTTTTAAAAAGTATATACTAATAGGAAAGGTTTTAAAAGGATAACTTCAGTCTTGATTTTACTCATAATAAGTGACTTTTATAGATGTAATTCCTGAATCTAGGACCTTAGATTTCCCCACCTGCATTAGGAGATGATTAATTAGTATTTGCATGGCAAATTTAATTAAGTTGCCTTCTTTATAGACTTCATCAATTGCATTTGACATCCAAAAAGGAACTCTTTTTTTTTTCTTCCCCCTAGGTCAAACTTTTATACTAATGGGATGTAAAACAACCTAATTCACAGTCAAGCCACTCAAAATTGAGTGTTAGTAACATCTGAAAATACAAATTTCAAATAGATTTCTTTCTCATTTTAAATTCAATTCAGATTTAGTCTTGATTAAGCCTGGTTCATTTTCATTTGCCTAAAATAAACCATTAAGCAAGAAATATTAGTGAAAATGTAACAGTTTTTAGGAGTAGCTTGCTGCAATTGAGCTTTAACTTTGAAAGAAAATTTACCTATGTATCTGTGTGCATGCACACATGTGTGTGTGTGTGTTGTGCATCTATCATACACACTATACTGTCTAGG
Source organism: Alexandromys fortis (assembly GCF_014885135.2). Classification (NCBI taxonomy): domain Eukaryota; kingdom Metazoa; phylum Chordata; class Mammalia; order Rodentia; family Cricetidae; genus Alexandromys; species Alexandromys fortis. The sequence goes on along the minus strand of NW_026067910.1, from coordinate 10,757,973 downwards.
TTTGTGTGTCAACTTGACACAAGTTTGAGTCACCAGGGGAAGGAGTCTCAACTGAGGAAATGCCTCTATGAGATCCTACTGTGAGGTATTTTCTCATTTAGCGATTTATGGGGAGTGGGGAGTCCAGCCTATGGTGGGTAGTGCCTCCTTTAGGCTGGTGGTCCTGGGAAAGCAGACTGAGGAAGCCAGGGGAAGTAATCTGGTAAACAGCACCCATCTATGTCCTCTGCATCAGCTCCTGCTCTCAGGATCCTACCTTGGTTGAGTTCCTGTCTTGACTTCCTCCAATGATGAACAACAATGTGGAAGTATAAGCCAAATAAACCCTCTCCTCCCCAACTTGCTTTTTTTGTCATGGTGTTTGGTTGCAGCAATAGAAATCCTAACTAAGACACACACACACACACACACACACACACACACACACACACACCATATATGTAACTAAAAGCCAGACTGCCACCATAACTGAGGCCAAGAACCTAAAGCTGAATAGCTCATAGGCCCAAGGAGAGAACCTACAACTATTGTTCTCTAAAAGGACCTAGAATTAAAGCAACACCTTAATACCTATATTCATAGTTAAGTGCGTCTCCCAGGCCTCATCACAGAAGCCTCTATGTGCAGTAGAAGGTGATTAACTCCCACAACTCATCCCCACACAGAGAATAACAGACTTTGAGCTCTAAGTACTAAATGGGACATGTGTTCCCGCCCCTCCTCTCCTCTCAGTGCCTTAGATCATCACTAAAGAAGGACTGGAGGAACTGTAAGAGCCAGAGGCTGTGATGACTATATTGAAGCAGTGTTTTCTGGGCACAGCAGGATAGCTGCACATGGACTCATGGTAGCTCTGACTGCATACACAAGACCTCTACAAGATCAAACCAGACAAAGCCCCAGCATGAATGGGGAGATGGTCATAAAGTCCAACCCTGGGCTGTGAAGCTAATGACAACTGATGGTGGGGAGGGGCGATGTTGTGATCCAGCTGCCCTCACTCCCCCTGACTGAACAGCAGAACTTCCTTGTGGTCTGTAATTGACAAGGATGTTTGTGTTCTTTCTGGCCAGTGGGTCTCCACAGAAGGAGTAGAGGTATAAAAGGTTGCTGGGCAAAAAAAAAAAAAAAAAAAAAAGCTGCTGTTTTCCACCTGAAAAGAAGCCTCTGTGTCTCAATCCCGGCACACACACACACACACACACACACACACACACACACACACACCGCCAGTCTTGGCATCCAGGCTGCACTGGCTGCAGCAAGGGGAGAGTTCTTTAAGAGATGTGAGCATGTGAGCACCCTGAAAGCTACCCAAGCTCCACTACATGGTCTCACAGTCATGCACGTGCAGGCAGCACTAAGTAGACACAGTGGGTTTGAAAAGAGGACACCCGAAATTGGCAGGGAATCCCATGTAGAAGGAAAGAAATGGAGATGAGGGAAAGGGGGGCTGGACTCAATCAGACCACATTGTATGCATTTATGAAGTTCTCAAATGTATAGATATATAGTTAAAAATGTCCAGATGCACATTAACAGAAAAATGCACAAAACAGGGCATGCCCACACAATGAGAAATTATTCTGCAGTTAAAAAGGAGTAAAATATTGATGCATACCAAATTACAGAGGTGCCACAAATCGAACTGCAAATGAAGCCAGAAACCAAAGAACATATAGTGTATTATTTGTCTGAAATGTTTAGGGAAAGTAAGCCCATAGGAACTGAAAAGAAGATGCAAAATCTCCTGGAGTTCCGATGGGATACAAGCAGGCATAATGGATCTTTCAAAGTGCTGAAGATTAAAACTACATCATAATAATTATTATGCATCTTCTTAAAAGTTTTAAAAAATTATTAATGGGGTGACTTTTTAAGAATAATTTGCCTTTGAAGAGGGTAAATATTATGATGTGCAGATTTGTGATCTATATCTCAATAAATTTATTGTTTAAATCTGTATTGCAAACTCTATAGGAATTTAAATAATTGCAATACTATTAGTAAAAAAATTAATTGATCCATCATTAACTTCAACATATGCTTAAATTGACAAAAGAAGAGGGAAAAATTCTTTAACAAGAATGAAATTTGACACTTCTTAAAATATTCTAGATTGAGTAATTCCCCAGTCTGTGTTACTTTGTTGAAAAAAAATTATAGACAAAAAATTAGTTGATTACTAAAACTCTTCCAAGAGCCTTTTTATTTCTTTAAATTAGATTTTGTTTAAAATTGAATCAGTTGAACTTGCTAAACACTTTTTTTTTTTTTTTTTGGAAAATTAGCTCTCAGAAGACAGTGTCAGTTGAGGGGCACTGATTAGTGTCTGGCAGTCCCAGGACACAAAGATTTTGAAGATGAGACCTTTGGCATCAGAATTGTGGTCACCAGTTTTCATTTTAATAAGCCAGACTCTGAGCTTCCTAATATTAAATTCAAGGAAGAATTGTTTTATCGTGTCAAGAAAGAAAAACGACATCCCGTGAAGTGGACAGGGAGATTTTTAAAGGTTACTGTTTACATACAGAAATACAACTGTCAAGAGTAAGTCTGATCCGATACTGCTTCAGGACCAAACCGCTCATAAGAGGGCTTCATTTTGGTTCTTTCCCGACTGCGCCTATGTCTAATCCATCATGAGAGCCCGGAATCCACCTGCTGGCCCGGCAGAGTCCAGATGCTAACCCCACTGTTTGCCTAACTGCTTCTCTTTCGTCCCAGCAACTGCTGGTCAGGGCGCTTTTCTGAATCAGGAATGCACTCTGGTACCATCTCGGAGAAGATGAAACGACATTATCATCTCCGCTTCTCTAAGGAAGGCAATTGAGTTGTGGGATCCATTAGACTGGGTCACCCTTTCCAGAAGGCACCTTCACGAAACTCCCAAAAGGCTGCAGTAATAACAGCCAGGACCAACCTGCACTGGGGCGCCCTCTGCCTCTCAGGCTCTGCGACCACCTGCCACTTGAGTCCCTCCTCCTTCACCAGCTATCCTAGCAGTGGGGACAGTCTGATACAGCTGTGGGGCTCCCCGAGGTCACCGGTTCCCTCACAGGCACAGTTTATCGCTTGAGAGCGAGCGGGTCGGAACTCAGACCTCTACTGCGCTGGTGGCAGCTCACCGCCGCTAGGCAGGAGGAAAACGACGTGTCGTTGATGGCGCGGCAGAAGAAGGGCTCAGGAACTTACAACCAGCGGTCCCCAGAGTCCGCTTTCAGTGCCCAGTGGGCAAAGGCCGATGAGCAGACCTGCCAGGTGCACCTGCTTTCACTCCGACTGTCCCCCCAGCTTCAGGTGGAAGGATGGGATGTGCTCTGAATTCCCCGCTTGGTGGAAAATAGCAAAGTTGTGCTTACGTGTTCGCTCGCTCAGTCTCCCCAACTCCCCGAGTCCTTTCCCTTCCTCCTCTCTCCAGTGACACCCGCTCGCAGTCCGCAAGGTACGTACCAGCTGCGCGCGAGAGGTGTGAGCGGAGCCCGGCCAGGTCCCTTGCAGTGTCGCCTGCTGGCCTCTCTGCAGCACGGGGCTGCGACGCGGCTGGAGCTCGCTGCCGCCTCTGCCGTGGGATGCGGCGGCGTCTGAGAGCCGGGCTGAGGCAGTGGCAGCAATTTGTGGGGCGGAGGGAGCGACTCGGTCCCGCCCCCGGGAGCTGAGCTCAGACCAGCCCTGCTAGCAGAGCCCGCCAACGCCGAGCCCCAGGAGGTAAATCCAACAGTGGCTCTTCCCTCCAGGCGTCCTAAAGGGAAAGCTCTCTTCTCTGCTCGTTCACAGAGAACCTGAGTCAGTTCCCCTGGGTTTGGTTAAGAATTTACTGGAGAAAACCGCGGGAAGTTCGCACTTCCTCTGCCTTCTGTCTGCGTTCCCCGGTCTTGGGCTCCATGGTGTCAGGAGGTTGTACTTGTTTTAGCAAGGGGTGTTTGGAGAAGGCAGGTCCGTCTGCACCTGGAATATGCGTGTTCGCGTTTATTTTGGGACTCTTTTAGCACATTGGAGTCTCACGCCATGGAGAACACGTGTGTGTGTGTGTGTGTGTATGTGTGTGTGCAATGAACAGCAGAAATCAATGTATATCAAGTTTTACTTTTAGACTATCACTAAGGAAAATATTCTTACCGTTAAGCTGTCGTTAATGATGCCTTTTTTTTTAATACAAGAAATTGAAAACAATACTGGTAACAAAACTATGAAGACCCGTCTCTGCTTTTGGAGGAGGTGGCCGTTGGTGTCCTGATAGTCACTAGAATTCCAAGAATTCACAGCACTGGACTGCTCAATTATCCTGTTTCTGGCTTCCAGGAATCCCTGGTCTCTGACACCACTTCCCCACTGACTACTTCCAAATGCTTCCAAGTGGCCTTTGTTTTGTTTTTCGCCTGGCTGTGAAATCAGAGATCTGCCTGCCTCTGCCTCATGCGCAACCACCGCATGGTCCAATTGGCCTTTTTACGGTAAGACTGTGCCGCACTAAAATATAATCCGATAAAAATTGCCATTTAAAGTATCTACAGAGTGTATGGTGGTTGCACTCTAAGCTACTCAGTATTTCTAACTGTACAGTGTGGTAAAAATTCTCGACCTGCAGGTTATAAACTGGAACTCAACAAAGTTGGATATTTACATAAGATGAAACAGGAAAATCCAAACTTGAGATTGTCCAGAGGGCAAAAGGCACTTACTACTGAACCTGGTGACTTGAATTTGATTCCACGACCCGAATGGTGGAAGGAGAAAACTGACTCTGGTAAATTGTGGTCTGGCTCACACGCATGCCCACACACGCATGCCTTCACCAATACACATGTATAAATTTAATTTTCAAATTTAAGAGAGGGCTGGAGCGATGGCTCCACGGTAAGGAGTTCTTGCTGCTCTTGCAGAGGAACAGTGTTGCATTCCCAGCACCTTGTTGTATATTACAACTGACTTTAACTCCAGTTCCAAAGGTCTGATCGCCCCTTTCTGGCTTCCATAGACACTGCATGAATGTGATACATAAATATCCTTGCAGACAAAACGTAAACATAAAATAAAAATAAAGCTTATTTTGGAAGATGCAATCTGATTTTAAAGCATGTGTCTTTCTTCCTTCAGAATGAGTGTCATGTTTAAATTAGCATCCTGATGTGATGTGATTCTGAAATGTTGGGATAAGTGTCCTTTTTTTTTCTCTGAGAAAGTTTTATGTAGTCACCATGTATCCATAAAATGAACCACGCATTATATCTGTCTTTAGGACAACTTTAAAAGGTGCCTTCTCTTTGGCACATTTACAAGTCCTAATACTAGTCTATAATGTAATACATGTGTTATCTAAGCCCAAAACTTTTAAATATTTTTATTTAAAAAAATCTTAGTTTTCATTTTACAAACAACCCTGGTTCCCCCTCCCTCCCCTTCTCCTGATCCCTCACATACCCTCCCTTCCCACCCCCACTCACTCCTCAGAGGGGGTATAAGGCCTTCCTTGGGGAGTCAACAAAGTCTGACATACCAACTTGAGGCAAGGTCAAGCCCCTTCCCCTCTGTATCAAGTCTGGGCAAGGAATCCCACCATAGGGAATGGTAAGCCTGGTTATTCTAAAGCTAATTCCTATTAGAGATCTACGATGGGGTGTGAGGGTAGAATAGCTGAACTTAGTGAGTTAGTATATGATAATGATCAAAGTTTTATGATTGTTCAACTGTAGTCCTTATACTCACAATTTATTTTATTTTTTTAAAAAACTACATTTGGGGTCAAATTTGATTTTCAAAACTAGTCCTCCATGATGTGCCTTTAAGATACTATATATTTAAACCCACAAGACAGTGAGTGTCCTCAATACCGAAAGTATCCACACAAAATAGATGTTTGGAGGGAAATGTTTTATTTTAATTCTGTACTGCATCATTTGCTTATTGCCATAAATAACACAGTGCCACAGCACATGTGTGGAGGCCAGAGGAATTTGGTTCTCTCCTTCTACCATGACCTGGGACAGGTCATCAGATTTGGTGGTGGCAAATGCCTTTACCTAATAGGTCATTTTTAAATGGTCAAACAAATTTATTTATGTTTGTTTCTATGTAGAGTGACTTTAAAAAAAAAAAAAACATTTTTTTTTTGTAGACTCCACTTAGCTACTTATAGAAGACTGACGACTTCTGGTGTCCTCTCAAGTCTAAATGATGCCATTGCCACCATGTGGACAGCATGAAGGTCTGCAGCAGCTGCCACTGGCAGAGCTGACCTTACATCCAAAGGGGTATTATAAACCTCAAAGGTATCAGTACTTTCTCACAGTTGCATCAAATTGTGTTAGACAATGACTTTAAATAGAGAAAACTTGACTCAGTTTTGGATCAAGAGATAGGATAGAAAGATGATGAAAAGACAAAAGGGAAGCTTGGGTGTTAGGTCTGGAAGGTGAAGGAGAGGGCTATGTGAACTGAAGGCAAGATTAAAACTAAGTGACAATGAGCATTGAGGAAGAAGAGGAAATAAGCCATTTGCATTTCAACCAAATGATACGGACAAGAAGACAGAGGCTGTACTTGGAAGGCAGTGTGGCATTTGTAGAAGTGTTCATAGAATAACGACGGCATAACTTATGGAGAAGCTGTGGGTGTGACTGGCTGACTGCGTCAACCACCAAACAAGTGCGTATCCACATAGACAGCCAAGCCACCAACAACGATGCCTGTGAGTATGTGATTAGATCAGGGGCCAGAGACATCCATCAACGTAGAGGAAAGATCTGGAAACAACGGATGTCTGAAAAGTTGAGAAGAAGGTGCACATCCAGAGAGGGAGAGCCTAAACGAGTGACAGACTGATATAAATGGTGGCGAATGCTTCAATACCAGAGAGCAACGTTGTGTGATGCTGTTCCCAAGAGCGCTAGGAAGGTGCGAGACAATCGTCAAAATAGTGGTGACGCAGGTGGAAGACTATGAGGAAGGGAATGCTCACTCAAGTCTGGAACACGAAGCACTAGTGAAGAATGTAGAAAGATGGTGGTGTTCTTCAATATTAAATAAAGATTATCCCATGTCGGACTGGTTTCATGGGAGAAAACCCTTCAAGGCCCTACAACTGGTACCCGTGAACAAGGCTCTGCTTCTAAGAAAACCCTATCTTCTGCCCTTGCCTTGGGATCCTGAGTAACTGCTAGAAAGAACCATTTCATCTTACTCTGGACTATGTGATGGGAAGGAACTGGTGGATAGAGAAATGCAAGAATTGGTGGAGCAAGAAGCAGCCTGAATCCTCTACCGCTTGAAGCAGGCAATGCCATTTTAAGGGAACACCAAGATTTTCAGGTAGAAGGGCTCTGCAAGGTCTCAAATGCAGCCTGGGTTCTGTTCGGTTCAGGATAGCGCGGGCTGCCATCTGAGGGCAAGGTGGGAACTGCCACTAACCACCTACTTCGTGGTTCTGTCGGAGATATTTAGTTTCCGAGGTTGACCTGACAAATCGTTACAACTAGGTGATTTAACCAGCATGTTCTTATCTATTCTCTCACAGCTTGGGAACCAAAATCTGAAATCGAGGTTCCCACCTCCTCTCTCAGCACTATGGGAGAGAATATAGGTTCTGGTGGTCACACTCCGTTTGTCAGGCTCGGCAAGAAGCCCTTTACCCACTGAACCATCTCACTGGCCCAAGGAGCATCTTATCCATAACTCTAAACTTGTCAAAGTTGTTCCTCTTATTAAACCTTTGTTGTCTTCTAACTCTAATCCAAAATACCCCCCTGTGAGTCATAAGTGGCTTTGTAACCACATGAATTCTTTGGTGTCTGCTGTAGGGAAGTGAAGAAGAGAGATCTCTTTTGTAAAGTAGAACCACAGGGAGGTGATGTCTGAGGAGAAATTTTATTTCCAATGATGAGTTTGAGCTCTGCTCTGCTATCTAGGATATGGCACCTTTGCCTACAAACTGGGCTTTTGAACTGTCAATTAATAGATACGCATAAGATAAACCCTTTCTCCCAGTCATGTAGAAGTAAGGAAGGAAACATGTGGAATGGGAGGAGGGGGGTGACTATATATAATCAACCACCTGAAGATGCAACAGGCCAATCCCAGGCCTTTCTGACTGTACCTAGACTAACTGATAGAGATTCCTTCATTCTAAAATTTGTTTATAAGAAAAGTGTTCATAGAAATTTTAGAAAACACATTATTTTCTCAAAACTCCAAATAAGTTTCTATATATTTTATTCCATTTTCAAGGTGTATTTTTGTTTTTAACAGACTTTCAAAACTTTCTATTTATGAAAATGTGTCTCTTGTAATCCATGTGTTCACTGTGTGGCTAAGGCAGGCCCCAGACTCCCTTCTTCCCACCTCAGCCTCCCAGCTGCCATTAGAAGCACACCTGTCTCCTACATCAAGATGTTTTCCATTTTTGCTGGAAGGAAGGCGAAATGCGTCCACTCCTGTGCTCATTCCCCACATCTGACTAATCAGTTGACTGTTTCCCAGTCTTAAGTAGTTTTCTCACCTGAAACACAGATTGTACTGAACTGAAGAGTTATGAAGGACTTCTAAAGCTTTCTGGTTCTTTTCTCTACGGATCCCTTTGCTAGAGAACTCTGCACTGTGCAAATGACAAGTTTTGCCTAATCAGCTCTGAGAGGTGACTGAAGTAGGCTTGAGTTCTCCTCTCAGCACTGGGGTCTGGACATTTTTTAGGCAGTGCTCTGAGGCCACAGTACGGGTCTCGCTTGTTCCCTCTTTCTCACAGTCCCCTGTCCTGAGATGCCTGGCATGCAGCATCTGAGGAAAATCCCAGTTGCTGCTTTGATCCTTTCCCCAGGCAAAAGGATAAATCTGGTGTAGGACACTACATTTTGAGTAGGGAAAATATCTTACAGTCTCTTTCAATTTTTGGTTTTTATACTTTTTGTGTTTTTATATAAAATGTTTTTGCAACAAAACATTTAGTCACAGCTCATTGCACACAAGGCATTCAAAAATTATTCAGACTGGGTGAAATAAATCTTAAAGAAGAAAAAGAATTTAGTTGTATTTTCTCAGAGGAAATTAATCTGGAGAACTTTGTGGATGATATAATCCCGAGATAACTAGTTCTATTCTTTATTTTGCTTGTGGGAACTTCTATGCCCTTAACTTTTTATGTCTAGATTGGCAATTGATATTGACATTCTATCAAAATTATGTAGTATTTTCATATTAAGTATGAACAATGGAAGTTTTAAATAGGATTATTACATTTAAATTATAGCTTTATTGTCTTTAAAATATTTTAACACATATGAGTATTATCTGTTTATAAATTACTCATTATCAGTACGGGGCTAATTTCAAGCTTTACTCACCAAGACAGTTGATAGAGTCACCATGAAGCGCTACATTGAAGTCAAGGAAAGGGATGAATATAAAATATTTCCCAGTTCAAAATTGGTAATCTCAGCTTCTTCATTAAACTGATGATCAACAGGTCTTTATCGATGAATATCTCCAATTTCACAAAGTATTTCTGCAATATTACTTATGAAAGCTATACAAATGCATCTTGTTAAAAAATGAAAGCGTATGAACTCACTGCAGTCAATTCTTTTTTTAATTTTGCTTTATATGCAATATGCAGCTATCTGGGCAGAGAGAGATAGATTGTACTTTTATATAAGCCTCACGGGGAATTATGAAACAAGAAAGGATAAATCAGGGTTGTGGAGGGGAGGCCAGAGTAAAAAAGAAAAACTGAGAGATAAATAACACTAAATACTTTCCCAAAAAGTCATATGGAAATCTACTACTGTAGAATATCCTAAAATACATCTGTTCACAGACATAAGAAATACAAAGTGGAGTTATCCTACATTGAGGCAAAGGTATCCCAAATACATACCATAGACTAACAAATAAAAGACCAACTCCTGGGAATGGGTTACGTTTCCTGAAGCTGCTAGCGAGTGAGGTTCCAAAGATTGCCAATCACTAAAAGCTTTTGCCAACACTCCCTCTTGGTAACCTTCCAGAACTTGATATTAAGATCATAGAGCTGACTATACACTTGAGTCACAGAACATAGACAAATCCAGCTGGTACTGACCTGAAGACTTCATCCTTACTGCTCAGCTTTGTAGTGCTGGAAGGTGCTATGCATGCTACTGGAGGAGAGAAAACACACCATCCACACCCACTGTGAGCCCTGAGAATCACAACAATGACTGGCCTAGCAATCCAGGCCACTGGTAGACTGAAAATATGAACATAACTGGAGTAACCAACCACTTTGTGGTTAGACTTAATGTTCAATTCAATAGGTGAAACTCATACCTAGGACTATTATCAGTCAAGACCATATGACTAGACAAGTCACAGGCCCTAAATCAGAACCTACTAATATTATTCTACTAAATAGACATAATATTAAACAAACTCTTAATGGCATGATACTCACAGATTAAGACACATAGATACTCCTATTTAGGCTAAGACATATCTTTACTTACCCTCCATAATGATAAACATGGAGACCCACAACTAGACAAGATGCAGAGAATAAGAATCTTCAGACAGTCCTAGTGGGAAAATCTATGCTACATCCTATTCCTTTAAAAGCTCAGTGATTATGGCAGAAGAAGGAACGGAAAATCTGTATGAGCCAATGGCAGGTTGATGGCTATCATGAGACATCATCCAGACACAGAAGGGCAGCTGCACGTATGAGCTGCTGTCACTTGTGACAGCATGATCAAGTCATGTCAAGTCCAAGCAAGACAGGTCTCCAGCACAGAGAGGGGTGCTGGGCATGAAGTTGCATGCCTGGCTGAGGAATTACTGGCAATGATTAGCTGCTGAGAAAGGGCCAGGTTTCTCTAAAGTGTCACCTCTGCTAAGTCAACTACATCCCACTGAAAGACCACGCATCCAAGAACACTTGAGTAGCACAAATTGGCCTTGGTTGGAGTGGGGGTGGATGCACAAAATTGGGAGGGAAGGGAAGGTGGGTGTGAATCTAGGAAGCGTTGTGGGAAGGAGACTGAATGTGACCAAAACTCATTGGATAAAATCTCTCAGTAGTAAAATGATTTTAAAATACAATATCAGTAAATTGCACAGATACACATTGGCTTAGTGCACACACTTTTACCATCATGCTTTAGTCTATAGAAGATCCACGGAGAAAGTGATCTCCAAGCCCTCGTGATTTCAAATTAAGAATATTAGCCACTTTTCTCTCCCCATCTCCCCTTACCTCCCTCCCCCCCCTCCCCAAGATCCCATTTTTTAAAAGTGAGAAGGGGAGGTTGGGGGGAACTTGGGAAACGGGATGTTTGGGATAAAGGAAGGTCGGATAGGGGAGCAGGGAAGCACACATCTTAATTAAGGGAGCCATCTTAGGGTTGGCAAGAGATTTGGTGCTCCCAGGTGCCCAGGGCGATGTCCCCAGTTAGTTCCTGGGGCAGCTGAGGACAGAGAACCTGAAATGACCCTATCCTATAGCAATACTGATGAATATCTTGCATATCACCATAGAACCTTCATCTGGAGATGGATGGAGATAGAGACAGAGACCCACACTGGAGCACCGGACTGAGCTCCCAATGTCCCAAGGAGGAGCAGAAGGAGGGAAAATATGAGCAAAGAAGTCAGGACCACGAGGGGTGCACCCACCCATGGAGACAGTGGGGCTGATCTATTGTGAGCTCACCAAGGCCAGCTGGACTGCGACTGAAAAAGCATGGGATAAAGCCGGACTCTCTGAATATGGCGGACAATGAGGGCTGCTGAGAAGTTAAGGACAATGCCACTGGGTTTTGATCCTACTTCATGTTCTGGCTTTGTGGGAGCCTAGCCAGTTTGGATGTTCACCTTCCTAGACCAGGATGGAGCGGGGAGGACTTTGGACTTTCCACAGGGCAGGGAACCCTGACTGCCCCTCAGACTGGAGAGGGAGGAGGAGAGGAGTGGGGGGAGGGGGAGAGGAGAGGGAGGAGGGGGGAAAAGGGGGACGGGGAGGGAAATGGGAGGCGGGGAGGAGGCGGAAATCTTTTTTTTTCAATAAAAAATTATATTAAAAAAAAAGAATATTAGCCATACCTGTTCCTAAGTGTTAGAGTGCTGTGCAGTGCGGCTCCATAAGCAGTAAAATTGCAGTGCCTTGGGAACATAAAACTGTAGAACTATCCTAGAACTCACAAACCTCGGCTGGCCTTTAATGAGATCTCCCGCAATTTGTGTCATTTTAAATTTGAGAAGCCCTGTTGTATGTGCATCTTAAAGTCATTCTTTCATCTTCTGAGGTTTCACTGTGGATTAACTGTACTTGCCTTACTCTAAAGAAGAAAATTCCTTTCTTCTCTGAACAGTAATCCTAGTAGTCCAATTTCTGGCATGACAAATGCAACTCATAAATAATGTCTCAGGAGAGCGAGGCGGATTACCTGTAAAAAGAACCACTCAAAATACAAGAGTTCTTCTTTCCTGAAATGAGCCCCAGATTATTCAAATCTGAATTTTGAGGGTATTTGAATTTAGAATATTACAAATGTTGCTCATTCATAATTGTGTAAATGATTAGGAGTCTGCAGAATTCGTTGAAGCCCATACCTTAAAATAAGACGAGCTTTCAATCTTCTGATGGAGGCCAAATCAAGTAACTTAAGAACTTATCATCTCTAAATCTTTGACGTCACAATAATGGAAACTTTGAACAAAGTGGAATGCTGGAGGTTATCTAGTCAATTAATCTCATTATTTAGTTTAAAGTTACGTAGTCACTTTATCAAAAGGAAATTATCTGCAAAAAAAAAAAAAAGTTGCAGAAATCAATAGTTATCCTCTATCTGAATGTTATCCTTCCAGTTGCCAAGAGATATTCATTATTGGACAAGATCAGATATTTAAAAAAATAATTAATTTAAATGTATTTTTTAGTGTGTAAAAGAGCTGGGCAGTGATGGCGCATGCCTTTAATCCCAGCACTCGGGAGGCAGAGTCAGGTGGATCTCTGTGAGTTCGAGGCCAGCCTGGTCTAGAAGAGCTAGTTCCAGGACAGGAACCAAAAAAAGCTACGGAGAAACCCTGTCTCGAAAATAAAAAAAAAAAGTGTAAAAGAAATGAAAGATATAAATATAAAACCTTAGCTCTGCTTGCTGAGGCTGAACATTGAATTTGGAAAAAAGTCACAAATCGGTTTCTTCTTTAAAGTGCAAGAAATGAAATTGCTGATAAAACAAGAGGGACACAAAAAACAGACAACACAACAAGCCAGCATTTGTAGTGAGTCCTGTGTTTAGAATGCCAGCTGAGTGTACTAAGAATCAAGAGTTCATTGCGCCCTTTGAAATCCTATACACAGATGATCAGTTTGAGCTAGATAGTCATCAAAAGGAAGATGAGGAATTTGTTTTATAGTCAGACTTAGTTGGTTCTTGTATGTGGTGGTCTGAATGAGAATGGCCTCCATAAACATGTATTTGAATGCCTGCTCCCCAGTTGATGAAACTGGGTAAAAGGATTCAGAGGTTTGGTTTTGTTGGAGGAGGTGTGCCACATGAGGCAGGTTTTGAAGTTTCAAAAGCACACACCCGTTCTCAATTAGTTCCTCTGTCTCATGCTGGAGGATCAAGATGCAAGCAAGCTCTCAGCTACACTCCCAATGTCTGTTTGATACCCTGCTGTCATGCTCCCCCCAGGATGGTCATGGACTCTTTCTGAAACTCTAAGCCCAAAATAAACCCTTCCATAAGTTTCATCGGTCACAGAGTCTTAGCAGAACAATAGAAAAGTAACTAAAACATTGAATAAAGCCCAATACGCAATAAAAACCCTGACACCACTGAAATAAATGAAACTGCCAAGAGCAACTTTGTGATTTAAATGCTCTAAAGAAAGCAGTGCAGGCTACCGGGATCTCCTTTTGAATTCTAGCTACTGAACTAACAACTAGCTTTACTGAGTTCAGTCTACATGGAGTTATTAGCAAAAGATGGGCAATGAACATTTTCTTTCTTTCCTTCTTTGTGCTTTTTATTTAGCTCTGGACCACTAAATTATGTTTTGAATTTACCTTCTTGCCATCACTCTGAGACTCACATCCATTCAGGATAGATGATTCATTTCTATGGTAATTTGAATAAAACTGGTCTCTATAAGCTCATAGGGAGTGGCACTATTGGAAGGTGTGTATGGCTCTTTTGGAGTAGGAGTGGCCTTGTTGAAGGAAGTGTGTCACTGTGGGGGTGGGTTTTGAGGTCTCTTTACTGTAACATGCAGACTATTTCCTGTTGCCTGCAAGATGTAGGACTCTCAGCTTCTTCATCAGCACTATGTCTGCTTACAGGTCACTATGTTCCCCGCCAAGATGATAAGGGACTGAACCTCTGACTGTAAGTGACTCATCCCAATTAAATGTTTTCCTTTATAAGAGCTGCCATGGTCTTGGTGTCTCTTCACAACAATAGAATCCCAAACTAAGACAATTATCAAGATACTTGGAATATATTCAACATTTCATTTTCAATTCCTATAAAGACAGCATTTGGAAAATAGTCTATCAATTAAATTAATACCCCAGAGCAATACTGCCCAATACTTCTTTATTTATCCAAAGGAAGCTCATGTACTTATAAGTAGTTTTCCTAGCCTGGTGCTATGTATCTGTATACAATGGTGAGGTTGAATGAGAATAGTCTCCATAAACATATATTTGAATACTTGATCTCTAATCGAAGAAACTGTTTGAAAAAATTCTGAGCTCTGGTTTTGTTGGAGGAGGTGTGCTATAGCATACGTGAGGGCAAGTAGATGGGAGTCCAAAAATGCAAAGAGCAGATAAAAGAGACCTTGCTAACTATAGAATTATTCAGCGTGGGGAACCTGGGGTTTCCTGGTTTTTTTTCCCGAGAGATTAATTTAAAAGGTAAATAAGCCATCATCTGCATAGAAGGCTGAGAACAATATGATTTGGGGATTTTGTTTGTTATTATTTAATGTTTACAAAATGTACTCTCATGACAGGCAGGGGCACTTCTAAAGGAAATATACATCTGTACAGATGCTTTTCACACTTTCCATGTCTTCTATCTATTTTATCTTCCATCTTTGTCAATAGAAATAAAGGTGCAGAGGACAGCTATGTGGAGAATCCCCTGCACGTATACCGCAGCCCCACCATCTCCTTTCCCTCCCTGGCTCTCCCTGCACACCCTCTGGCTTTCCTTGACTCCATGGCCAGACTAGACCAGGAAAGATTTCTGATTTTTCTGCCCTATGAAACTTGAAGTACTTGCTCTACAGATTAAACTCTCATCTTTTTGGTTTCTACATTCAGCAGATTAACAATTAATACATGGTTATCACATTACATCATATCCATACTTTATAATTCTCCTGGAGACAAAAAATTAACTCTTCTTCAGCTTCCTCAACTCCCGGGGAACTATGAACAAGTCATTATGACCTCACTGCGGTATGCGCAGAGCAATGTGTGCAATGTGTAGTATTTATTGCCTCCAACCCAAGAACAAACTGAAGCACATACAGGTAAATCATTCCCCTATAGCTTAGCAACCACATTGAAAAGTACTGTTTCAAAACTTCTTTGTCCAGCACCTGAGCCTTGTGATCTTCCCCACTCATCCTCTAAGTATCCAGTTAGATAAGGTTCTAAGACTCATTCTAACTAATATTTGATGTGAAGAAGGCATCCACAGAGCTCTTCTTTCTAAAAATGAAGCTTCATTTTAAAATGATGTGTTCATCAGCAATGGGCTTAGAGATGGATAAGATCAGCATTTACTCAGAGAGCAATGTCCTTACCAAAAATTAAGCATTTATATATACTTTACTGCTTTCATCTAAACTGTGTTTAGGCACCTCACCTTTCTGATTCTGAATTTTGCCCACTTTTGTTTTCTTATTTGAAGTAACAGGGAAACATTCTCTACCTAAATATATATGCACTAACAGATAAAACACTTCATAATAGCCCAAAGTGAAATTCTAGTGTTTTTCAAAAATATCTGAAGAGCAAACATTTGAGGCACTTTACTCAGACTCAAAAGTTTGTGTTTTTTTTTTCTTTTAGTGTAATCTAAACTGACGTTGTTGGAACCCACGCTCACGTTTCCTCTCTTCTGTTACCCTCACAGTTTCAAGTTGGTAGCTTATGACGGGACCTCAAAGAAACAGTTGCTAGGTTGTGGATCTACAGCTGCAGCAGAACCCACTTTCCTACCTACAACAATAGGAAAATACAGAGGTAATTTCTTAGAAATTCCCCTGATTCACATAGCACCTTCCACTTTTCACTGAGCAAGGACCTATAAGTCACCCAGTATAGGAGTCTACGATGTAGGGGTAAACATGTCTCAGTGGTTAAGTGTTTGTGCCAGAGCTGGGGTGAAAAAAAAAAAAAACACAGTTACAACAAAAGGACTTAAGTAATACCTGGAAACAAAGCAATGTGTAAGCAAATACAACTTAAAGAAAGAGAGGTGGGCTACACAATGCATGCTCTTACTGGTGTGTCTCACAGGCCTGTAACCACAGGCAAGTGCCTTCCTTAGCTAGGAAGCTCATTCTTCATTCCCCATTCCCGAATCTCAAGTACCACTTCCCTGGTTGTTCTTCCAGGTTTAGGAATCCACATCTGCTGGACTTTAATGGTAAGTCAAACACATGTCTTTTTATGAAGAAGGTGGGACCTACAGGGTATTTGGAGAGGGGTTTTCTCAAGAAGACTTTTAAATGTAGTCCTTTAGTCCTTACTAAAGAGCAAATAGAAAAAAATAAATATTTTCATTCATGCATCTATGATTCCTCTCCTTTATCACTGAGCCTATACTTCTTTTCACTTCTTTAAGTACTCTTTGAATTTATAATAGTGCCAGGGGTACTACTAATTTATGAGCAAACAGAATAGGCATGTAAAATACAAATGATGTTAACTTGCTTGAAGCATTGAATTATTAATCAGTGGGAAAAAAACAGCTAGATTCATAGTCTGGTGCTCTGCTTAGCCTTAGTCAGTCTTGTTTGCAGTGGGTGACTGGCGGTTGATGTGGAGACTCATATCTGGTCAAAGGACTGAGAGCAAGTGATTGGTGAGTACTCAGCTCTGAAGCAGATTCTATCACCCTCGCCACCCAAGACTAGGGGAGTACTGTGGGAGAGAGAGGAGAAATGATATATGGACCAGAGGCTAGAGAATACTGGGCAACACTGTCTTCTAGATATGGCAGAGCTGTTTTACCACAAACTCACAAAGCTCTGTGTAAGACCTTCATAAACAGGGGCCACAACCTTCTCTCATGGGTGAGTGACGTAGTATTGAAGCCACACCCTTAGTTGAAGAACTAGTTAATAACTAGGTAGTTGATGATTGTTGGAGGAAAGTGGATCATTTTTCTTCGGTACTGTAACCACTATTGTCCAAGTCCTGGTTTAAAAAAAAAAAATCTACATGCAACTCATGCAAACAACCCTAACTAAATTCAGTAGGGCCATTGTCCTAATTTAGTTTACAATGGTAAAATTCTTCCTAAAAACAGTGAGGAAAGAATTTATTTATCTTACAGGTTGCTGTCCATCTCAGAAGAAAGCTAGGCAGAAACTCAAGGTGTGGGCTGAATCGAGCATACAGGAGGCTGGAGTGACCAAGTTAGCGCCAAAAAAAAAAAAAAAAAAGTGACAGAAAAAGGCGCAGTTGGTGCCAAAAGTGTAACAGCTACGCCAAAAGCGTGGCAGCTACGCCAAAAGCATAAGGGCTATTGCCAAAAGTGTAAGTCAGAAAAGGGGGCAAAATTCAAAAACAGTAACATCACAAAGCCGAGTGAAGAATACTCCCAGCCAATATGGCGCTGAAGTGGAGCAAGGGAGGGCAGAGATCTGACTTATTTACAAAAAGATGATTGGAGTTAGAGATTGGATAAGATGACATAAAGTGTTTGGTACCCTTGTGATCCCCATTAAGACCTATAGGAGCCTTGGCCCATGCAGACGTGACTGGTGACTGCTAATGTGATTGGCTAATATCCCTTCACTTCTGGGATTCGTGGGTTTTTGCTTTATAAGTTGCATGCTGTAAGGAAATAAATAAACAAGTTACTGCTTGACTGGACTCCCCTTGAATCTGATTGTCTCCGGGACCCAGGGGGCTGGGTGGCTAGCAGTGCAGCTGGCTCCATTCTTGGGGAGGGGGTGTCTACAGAGGGACCCCACATCAAGGCAGGAACCTAAAAGCAGAAACTGAAGCAGGGACCATGGAGGAGTTCTGATTAAAGGCTTTCTTCCCCTGCCTTACTCAAAACCAGGACCACTTTCCCAGGTCTAACACTGCCCATAGTGGGATAGACCCTCCCATGTTAATCGTGAGTTAAGAAAATACACCACCGGCTAATCTGATGAATGCGGTATCTCAGCAGTTCTTTCTTACCAAGTGACCTAGTTGGTGTTGTTTACAAAAATTAGCCAGCACAGTCCCCAAAACATTAGAGAGAGAGAGAGAGAGAGAGAGAGAGAGAGAGATATGACAGGTAGAGGGAGACTCATTGGAAAGAAGAGATCCAGTATGATTGTGAACAAGATGAGAGAAGGCCATTTGTGGTGAAAATGACCAACATACATGTGTATATGATATCATCGCGTGTTTTTAAAATGCATTAAAAACTAATTTTAAAATACAGTTAGAAATAACAATGGTATAAAATGAGAAGCCATATGATAGTCCCAAGACTGCATCTAACAGTTAGAACACAAATGAAGGCAAACTTAACACACTGCACTCAGAAGCTTCTCTGACCAAGGCTGCAAGCCTTAGGGTCTATGAGCACCATGAGTCATCGAGTTTATGACTCTAGCTTACTTCTCAGCTGACTGAGACTTCAACTATGAATTAATTTACTTCACTTGGACTTATTGGTCATTGCCATTTTTGGCTCAAAAGATCATTGTTAACCCTTAGACACTCTACCCACACAGAGCAAAGAATGATTCATCTGCTGAGTAGGTAATTTAAAACATTACTTCCCAATGCTGTTATCAATTTGGTTGTTAATTCAGTTCAAAGTACATTTGTCAAGCAGCAAGCATTTTATTAGCTACCAGGGACATAACCACGATCACTCTCAGAGACTCCACCTTCTCGTGGTAGTTTATCTACACTCTCAAATCTTGAAACCAAACCAGTCTTTGAATGTGTCATCTACTTACGTATTTTACAAAGACTCAGCATGACTAACATACCAGGAAAGTCATAAGAGCTCCAAAATCATTACAAACGGCCATTCCGATAATTCAAGAAAACATATTTCACAATTTCATTTTTAACAGTGAACTAGAACTTGAGAAACTGGGCTTCAGGTATTGTTTCATTAATTTGCAGTGCTTATTTGCACAATTTAATTATATCTCTGGAGAGCTGACTTTCACTGGCGGTGAGCAAGACAGGAACACAAATGATCTGTAGGCCCATTGTGTTTGAGCTCAGCATTGGCGTCAACTTCTAGGAAAGCCTTTGGTCCAGGAAGCCGGTCAGTCAGGTCTGGAAGGCTGAGACAAGATGAGAGGAGCTCAGGGATTCAGCAGCATCTCCTGCTTTCTGTCCTTTACCTAATACACAGGGAACCAGGCTGCCATCAATCAGAATATATTTTGAACAGATGTTTAATATAGTTAATAGTTGGGGGTAGCAAAATTTAAAATAACTCATTTAGCTGGAACCTCATATTTTAAAATCTTCTCTTGGTAGACTGAGGCCACTCTCCTGGTTATAAAAAAAAAATATACTCAGTGAAATTTAATCATTCTTTGGTTGTTCTCTTTACAAAACTTATTCACTCTTATGTCTTTCTGACGTAAAATGAACAGGATTGATTTTTTTAAACTTAATTTTTGCATTTTCCTGTAAACATGAGATGCAGAAATAAAAATTCCACAAGGAGAAAAACAAGTGATGTCAACCATTTTTGTCATCTAGGTCATTAGGTGGCTAGCTCCGTTTCTATGTCACATAGACTTGCCTGACGAACCCCAATCTTCCTTCTATCACAGGCTCAAGATATAACTCCAGTCTCACCAAAGTCAGGGAATTTTCACACTGCAGAGCCTGCGAATCACAGCCTGTAATGTATGCCTATACTGCTTACTTAATTCGTTGATACAAAAAACTGTATTGAATAGAATTCTATGGTACCTGAGGTAATCTATTATTCCTTATTCCATGCACCTTTTCACTAATATATTTAACCTTTTGCTTATAGATAGACATTTTAATTTAACTTTCTCATTTGATGATCTCATATTAGAACAAACTATACTTTGAGTGGAAATATTAAAAAGGAGAAGATAACTGAAATCTTATCCATGTCTGATCATTCACCACTCTCACCTTCTTCCATTCCTAAATATATATATATATATTTTTTTTTCTGATGAGCTTGCTCGTGTTTTAATTAAATCTTTTCACACTTACTATCAACACTTAAATAGTCGTTTACCTTGCAGACAATCTGTGTAAATGCCGTGTAATCTCTTCCAGGTAAAATTAGGTTAGCTCAGCCACCATGAATATAAACAACACCTGTGCTAATTCCTCTGTGACTTCCCAAGTTAGAACCTCCTACACTGCAGACACTAAAGTCTATCTCTGCAGCTCCGCGTCCAAATGAAATTGCCAAAAGAGGTACAGCCCAGTCTAAATTAAGCCAGAGCAACCTAGTAATTGACCTGTCTGCTATATTCTCTTTGTCTTCAGAGGTGCCCAAGAAACAACTGTTTACCTATTCTGTTCTCAAGTCAGAAACAGTACGCTAAATAAAGGCTGGAAAAATAGACAAAATAACGCAGAAGACCTTGTTAATATTGTACATATCATCATAATTATATATAATTAATTAGTGTTGATGTTTTTTTTGCTTAGAAGAAAAGTAAAAGGGCACATAAGTGTGTGTGTGTGTGTGTGTGTGTGTGTGTGTTTTTTTCTTAAAGTAAATGGTTGGGGATAAGGCTGACTCTGAGTATTTAAAACATTAACAACCACCGAGCCTTCTCCCAACAGCCCCTCCTCTCCTCATCACCATATCCTGTCCCACCACTCTGGTAGAAGTCCCCTGCTTTACCAGAGGCTATGCCAGTACCTAGAATTCCAGAGGTCACATTGGCTGCCAGAATCCCAGCAGGAGCACCTGACTAACCAGAGGACACAGGCTGTCATCAGAACTGCAGGCCACTCAGGCTAGAAGACTAGAGAAAATACAGAAACCAAGGGGGAAAAAAACTCCCATCCAACAAAGAAATTCAGAAATCAGCACCTAAACCTAAAATTACCCCAAAGCCAGATTCCTAGACACCAGCGTGAAAACACAAGCAACAACAGCCAGAGCAATATGTCACCACCTTAGCCCAGCTATTCTATGACATCAGGTTCCGAATGTTCCAACACAGTTGTAGCACAAGAACATGACCTTAAAATCAACTTTATAAAGATGATGAAGGTCCTTAAAAAGGAAATGAAAAAAAAATCCCTTAAAGAAATAAAAGAAAAAAAAAACAAATAGGAGAAGGAAATAAATAAAACTGTTCAAGACTTAAAATGGAAATAGAACCATAAAGAAAACACAAACTGAAGGAATCTCGAATATGAAAAATCTAGGTAAATAAACAGAAACTACAGACACAAGCATCACCAATAGAATACAAGTAATAGAAGACAGACTCTGAGACATAGAAGATACTATAGAATAAATAGATAATTCAGTCAAAGGAAATGTTAAATCTAAAAAATTCCTGACACAAAACATCCAGGAAATCTGGGACACTATGTAAAAAAACATAAGTATAATAAAAGAAGAAGGAAATGAATCCCAGCTTAAAGGCTCAGAAAATAGTTTTGACAAAATCATAAAAGAAATTTTTCCTAACTTAAAGAAGGACATGTAAGGGTACAAAAAGTATACAGAATACCATACAGATGGGACCAAAAAGAAAGTTCCCTCATCACATAATAATCAAAACACTAAACATACAAAAAAAAAAAGAAAGAATTTTAAAAGGTGAAAAGGAAAAGACCAAGTAGCAGAAAAAGTGAGATCTATCAGAATTACATCCAGTGTCTCAACCAATACTAAAGAAGTCTGGGGGCGGGGCTGAACAGATGTCCAGCAGACTCTGAGAGATTCAGACTACAATACCCAGCAAAACTTCCATTCACTAAAGATAGAAAACAAGATATTCTTTGGTAGAATCAAATTTTTAAAATATTTATTCACAAATCCAGTCCTACAGAAGATACCAGAAGGAAACTGCCAACTCAAGGAGGCTAACTACACCTATGAAAACACTGGGATAATAATAATAAATAATCTTCATCAGCAAAACCAAAATAAGTACACACACACTCACACTCTCACATTCACACACACTACTACCAACATCAACAAACAAGAATTAACAATAATTGGTCATTGATATCTCCTCTAATTAAAAAAAAAAAAACAGAATGAAGACAAAAAGAATCCATCCTTACGCTGCATACAAGAAACACACTTCAATATCAAAATAGATATTACCTGAGAGTAAAGGGTTAAAGAAAATTTTCCAAGCAAATGAACCTAAGAAACAAGCTAGTGTAGCCATTCTAATATGTAACAAAATAAACTTCAAACTAAAATTAATCAAAAGAGACAGGGAAGAATTCATCAAAGGAAAGATTCATCAAGATGATCTCTCAATTCATAACATCTATGTCCTAAATGCAAGGACACCCATGTTTGTAAAGAAAACACTACTAAAGTTTAAATTACTCATTGGCCCTCACATACTGAGAGTGGCAAACTTCAATACCCCACTCCCACCAATAGAAAGGTCATCCAAACAAAAATTAAACAGAAATACTAAATCTAACAAAAGCTATGAACCAAATGGATATAATAGATATCTACGGCACATTTCACCCAAACACAGAAGAATACATTTTCTCAGCACCTCATGGAACCTTCTCCAAAACTGATCACATACTTGGTCACAAAGCAAGTCTCAACAGAAATAAGAAAACTTAAATAATTCCCTTCATCATATCATACCACTATTGGTTAAAATGGATTTCAACAACAGAACGCCTACAAACTCATGGAAACTGAACAACTCTCTACTGGTTGGATCAAGAAAGAAACTGAAAGAAATTAAAGACTTCCTAGAAGTCAAGAAAAATGAATGTACAACATATCCAAACTCATCAGACACAATGTAAGCAATGCTAAGAAATAAGTTCATAGCACTAAGAAACAGAAGGAACATTATTAAACTCATTTTATGAGGCCACAGTCACCCTGAAACCCAAACCACACAAAGGTTCAAAAAAGAGAGTTACAGAATATTTTTCATCATGAACATATATGCAAATATACTCAATAAAATTCGTACAAGCCAAATTCAAGAAGATCATTCAGCATGACCTAGTAGATTTTATCCCAGAGATACAGGAATCATTCAACATACAAAAATCAGTTAAGGTAATCTACCATATAAACAAAATGCAAGAAAAAAACACATGATCATCTCATTAGATGTGAAAAGCCTTTAACAAAAATCCAACACCCCTTTGAGAGGAAAGTCTTGGAAAGAGTAGAGATACAATAAACATACCTAAACATAATAAAGACAATTTACAGCATTTGTCCAAGCAGCCTTTAAGGAAAGCAGACTGTATAACGATGATCTAAGAGCAACATATTCTGCTGTTAAAATATCCTTTGCCTATAGCCATTATTCTCAATCCTCACATAAGGGTGATAGACACAAGTTAACTACTGTTAGATAGTATTATTATTGTTGAATAGTAGCCATGTCTCACTCCTCATTTATATTTTCTTCTCTCCTTCCCTCCCTCCCATCTCTCAGTAGCAGCTAGATGAAAACAGTGTGAAGCTCCACGATATAACCATGTTCTACTGCAGAGGAAATACTAATTCATGAAGACACACACTAGGACTGCTCAAGGATGACCTGCCTGAGTCTCATTTTACTTGTTTGCTAAATTCAAAGTCTATCACATTAGTTCCATGCAGACTATAGTAAATAAGCAACTACAAAGCCCTCTTATGTAAGTTCAAGAGGCATAAATACTTTTTGAGCAACTGCTACATACACCATATACTATAAAATGTATATTCTATAATACCGTATATTATAGACTTCATAGGGATAAAAGACAATGTCTGCACTCAAATAATGTGTGCAGCATGTATGCATGTGCCCTTGCATGGGAAAGAAAGGAATAAAGTAAACAAATGATGTCATATCGCACATCTATTTATACTACTTATTCCCCATTCTCACCATGCTGCCCATGGACATAGAAAGCTAGAACAAAAACATGCTATTTGTAGTCTTACAAACACAAAATATAGCTTCGTAGTTGAATTAATTAATATTTACTTAGTTGTCAGAGACACCTGGCACAATTACAGTTTGTGACAGCTCTTAGCCACAAAGGAGATTAAGATATGCTAATAAAGAAACCTGGGGGATGGAAGTAACTATCATCCAGGCAAACACACATTGGTAACTCATGAAATTAAGAAGCAATCACATTAAAAAGATTAGGTGTAAGAGACAAAATGAATTTGTTTTAAGTCTTTAATCCCCAACCTTGAATTTTTAAAGATTTGGTAATAGTTTTCATGACATACACATGGGAAGCTGTTTAAATTGAACATAATCTTTCAATCTTCCTTTCCAGCTCAGTTCAAGCCCTTTGTGAGGTTCTTGGACCAAGTCATTTGCTTATCTTTTCAGGACCTCATGCATAACAATGCCTAGATGCAATTTTCAGTCTACATGGAAAAGAAACTATTGCACTGTTAAAGGGATGCTGTAATTGTTTTAACAGATCTGTTTTAACAGATTTTTATCTTGCTTTACAGATTTAACAGATTTGTTTTAAATCTGGGGTGTCTGATAAAGGGAGTGGGAATTCTTTAAAATAATGATTCTCAAATAGTATATCATAATCCCTTTGGGGGGGTCACATATCAGATATTCTACACATCAGACATTTTCAATACCTTTCATAACAGTAGCAAAATTGCATTTAGGAAGTATCAACAAAATAATGTTATGGTTGGGGGTCACCAAGACATGAGGAACTGTATTAAAGGGTCACAGCATTAGGAAGGTTGAGAACCACTGCTCTAAATAAAAATCAGGCAATCTTACATTTTAGTACAAGAAACTGCATCTTAAGAGTCTATTATGTTCTCAGCATAAGGAAATGAGGACCAGAGAGGTTCAGAGTCCAGCAGTGGTGAAGAGCCCAGGCTGCTTTTGCAAAGGAGGACCTAGTTCTATTCCCAGCACCTACACTGAGTGACTCACAACAACCCATAACTCTATTTCCAGAGCACCCAAACCCTCTCACCTTTATAGACATCTGTATATGGATATATATATATATATATATCCCACACAATTAGATAAGAATAATTACAATGGTTTAATTCCACCAAACCACAATGCAATGAGGAATTTAAAATTCTATTATTTTTAAAATTTTAATTGAAATATAACTATATCATTTCCACATTCCCTATCCCCCTCCAAACTTTTCTTATTTCCTCTCTTCGATTCCTGCCCTCTCACTCCTTCTCAAATTCATGGCATACTTAAGCCTGTATGGCATTTTCTTATTTAATGATTGATGGGGGAAGGCCCATTGTATGTGAGAACTGGCGGTCCTGGATTCTATAGGAAAGCAGGCTGAGCAAGTTGTAGGGAGCATGTCAATAAGCAGCGATTACCCATGACCTCTGCATCATCTCCAGCCTCCAGATTCCTGTCCGTTTTTAGTTCCTGTCCTGACTTCCTTTGATGATGAATAGTGATGTGGAAGCATATTCCAAATAAACTCTTTCCTCCCCAAGTTGATGTTAGCCATGGTGTTTCATCATCGCAATGGGAACGCTGACTAAGACAACCCCTTCGGAGCATCATCCCAGGGGATGAATAATTGCTAGTCTTTCAGCAGACATTAGCTTCCTGTAGTTGTCTAAGGCTGGGATCCCATAACATTTTACTTTTACAAAAATCATGAGCACTACTTGAAGAGTGAGTAGATATTCTGGCTGTGTGATGTGGCACTGGGGGTATATCTTGCATCCTTGGCAGATGGAATATTAGCACTCAGCAGGTGTGAGCCTGTGACATAGAAATGGAACCAGCCGTCTAGTGGTCCAGACAATAAGAATTGCAGACAATCATGGTTTTCCCATCAGTTTCTTCCCACAGGCTTTCTGGTCGGTGTAGAATAACAAATGCGTCACAGCATAAGCTGGTGAAAAGAAGCAAAGCTTGCTCCAGCTAAAGGAAGCCTGACAGCAGGAGGCTGGGCAGTCCTTGCTCAGATAAGAGTCATTTAAGAACATACTAAGAAAGAAACCAATCAGTTTCAAAGAAGAGAATGAGGGAAAAAATAATAGCTGAAATTTATTTCTAATTTACTTAATGAGTAACATGCTAATGGCTGTAGGCTTGGTAATTACCTTCATTTCACAGACTAGATGAAAACAACGCAATTCTGTGCTCAGATCACTTTCTAGAGCTCCAATTTCCCCCCCAAATCACCCAACTTCTAGAGCCTTATTTATTTCTGTAGCTCATAACTGAATCTAGAACACTGTTCTGTGCTTAGACTCATTTGAACCACTTTAATCAGTAGAAGAGACTTCAAACAAATTATTTCAGTACATGCATTTTATTGCATTTGCTTGGAGACTATTTATTTTCAAAGAAAAGAAAAACAAATTTTAAAAGCTTTGGAATAATGAGCTGTGTTACTACAGGTAAAATATAAAATTTAGTGACTAGCCTCGCCTGTAATCTCAAGTACTCAGAAGGTTGAAGCAGGACAGCCGTAATTCTAGGTGACTGAAGTATAATGTCAAGGCTGGGATATGGATCAGCTGGGAAAGTGGCAGCTGTACAAGCATAAAAACCTGAGTTTGTGTCTCTCAACACTCACTTAAGAAGCTGGTCATGGTGACGTGTCCTTAACTTCATGTTGTTTAGGAGGCAGAGTCAGGAGAATATGGAGCTTGCTGGTGAGCTAGTCTTACCACATTGGTGAGCTCCAGGTTAAGTAGACACCCTGTCTCAAAAAGATAGAGATCGGTAAGAAGGACAGCAGTAGAGGAAGATAGCTGACATTGCTATCTGGCTTCTACACACGACACAAACTTGCATATAACACACATGTGCACACAGTACATAAACATAGCAGCATACCCATACACACATAAACTCAAAACACAAGTGTCGTCATCTTTCAGTCTACTGTCTACATAAATCCTGAATGTAGGATCATAATTAACTTTATATTCTGACCAGTTTTCTTCCATTTAATATTATTTTCTGTTCTTTGTTGTAAAAATTTTAGAAAATGTTTTTTCCTGCTACATACTGTTCCCAATGACCATAATTTTTACCTATAACTCTTGTGCACCAGGACTTTGCCTAACTCTATATTTGTAGGTTAAAGCTAGTTACAAGAAATATCAGTGTGACGAAATGGTTATTAGCTAAGTAACTGGATGCCTAACCTTATAGAAGTTTTTAATTACAAACTTGAATTCAATCTTCATGATGCTAATAGCCAAATTTTACAGAGGAAATAGGCTCAGTGAAAATAAAACATAACTCATCTTTACTGACATCACGAGAAAGAAAAGTAGGTGTTTAACACAAGGCTCATCTGACGCCCTGGTTTTTCTTTTAACATTTATTTATTTTTAGTTTTTATTTATGGGTATTTTGTTGGATGTACATCAGTGCATTGTGTGTGTGCCTGCTATCCTGTGTGGCCAGAATGAGATGGATGTCTTAGAACTGGATTTACAGTTGGCCGTGAGTCGTCATGTGGTTCCTGAGAGCTGAACCCAGGTCCTCTGGAAGAGTGGATAGTGCTCTTATCCACTGCCTCAGAACCAGGTTTTTCCTGACTGAAAGCACCAGATTCTCACTGGACCCATATGGCCGAGTTCAAGAGAGCAGACTATGCAGTCACAAAGGGCCAGCTTTCTAAAGCGCTCTGAGCACATGTAAGAATCGTGCCTCACTGCAGCCTAACTAGCATTTGGAATGATTAAATTTTAAATCTTTGCCATTTTTAAAGATGCTTCTAACTACAGTAAAGTTCACTAAATTTCACTGATGAATTCTTATGCCTTAAAACCATTTTTATTTCCTATTTAAGAACTGAATGTTTATGCGCCTTTAGTTTTTTTCTGTTACAGTTTTTGTAATGATTTTTGTGACCTTTATATTCTAAGAATATCATATTTTTGATATCTATGGTAATTTACTAATTAAAATTTTCTATTGAATTTTTAAATTTCAAACTCCATATTTTAGTCTTAATTGTGCCATGGCTTTTGCATTTGTAGAACTATTTTTATTTAGCTATTAAATAAGTTTTTTTTACAATATTTAGTTAATTTTCTTTATTTTGTTTAAGTTATCATTCTCATAACATATGTAAGCACACAAAAAGCGCATGGGAATAATGTAAATTTCCTGTCATAATGACAATGATAAATATCTATTGCGTGTGTTTGCCCATCACACCTTTATTCATAACATAATTTCTTTGATGTCTATGATTCTAATTTTCAAGGACAGGTGATAGGTCCAGTCTTCTCTAGGAGGGAAACAAAACAGAGTGATATCCACAGCTAGACCTGTGACCTAGGGTTAAAATATCAAAGTCAGCCCCGCGTACTCACAGGAAGATTGGAGAAAGAGATGATGCTGTCTACATCTGTTTTCTGTTGTTATAGTGAAACTCTTGAGACTGAGCACTTTATATTAAATGTATGTTTATTTAGTTCACAGTTCTGGAGACTAAATAGCATGGTGCTGCTGTGTACAGGACTCTGATGAGGTCCTGTGGATATATTACAAAGTGATCAAGTATTGTGAAAGGGGGAGCAAGAATGCAGAAGAGATTGAGAAGTAATTTGCAATGTTCTGACTTCCACAAGGGATAGACAGCAGTGGCCCCACAAGAATGGCATCAGTCTCATCTGAGCATGATGAGGACAATGACTTCATCACCTCCTTCTACACCAGCCCTCTTCATAATTTCATCCATCCTCAACATCACTCTGGGGAACTGTACCTTTGGGTGACAAAGCATACCCAAGCCGTAGCAAATGGCTTCTCAAAGTGGGCTTATTAAACTAAATGGGTGATGAAAACTGCTGTGGGCTGGAGATAGAGCCTGTTGTGCTTGTCTCTCATTGATGAAACCCTGGCTTAAGCCCCAGTACCTCATAAAACTAGGAATGGTGACATGTAACTATAATCTCAGCACTTGGGAAATGGAAGCATCGTCCAAGGTTTAAAAGTCCAAAGTCATCACTCAGCTACTCGGTGAGTTCCAGACCAGTTTGGAATACATGACAATCTGAGAAACAACAAAAGTTTTTGTAGGTACTCTTGATAGACTATTAAAAAAATCCTACAGAAAAGCAAAAACATCAGAGAGAAGCTATATAGAGAGACAGGTTTCTCTCACATGAGTAGAATAGTCTCTGGTTAGTCCAGTGTGCCAAAGCACTTGCTGCTCAAGTCAAATGATCTGTGTTTGATCCTTGGGACCCAGTTGAAGAAGGCAAGAACCCACCCCAGGAAGTCACACTGATACTCACACACACACATGCCATGTCACCCAAATACCCACACTTATACAAACAATAATAAGAAATAAAATACTAATAAATACAGCACTCAGACATTCAGCTCTGAAAACACCCATAGCCTAATTTTCCCTTGACCTTCCAGGCTTGTGTATCAACTTATAGCTTCTTCTTTCCATTTTCTAACTACAAACAATTTAGCTAACATGGAAGATGGTTATTACTGACAGATATTCAAGTGTCAAGTTGGCCAAATTGAGGCGGGCTGCTGGATAGTGAGCATTCCCCTCGGACCAGCTGAAAAGCAGTCCATATGGCTGTCCAGTGTGAAAGCAGATGGCTATACTGCTGTCTGTCATTCTTCAGATTCAGCTGAAGAATGTCTCCTGAAGCTAAAACTTTAGGATGCATGATAGAAAAAGTTCAGATCTTGACCACATCCTAACTTTGCCCGCTTAAAGACAAATGAAAGCACAGACAACCTGTAAGTCTATATTCCACAGTCCTACTTGGGGGAAAATCACATAGCCATGGGCTTTGACAACTGTAAAAGAAAAATTTTCCACCCAAGACAAAGTGCAAAGATAGTCAGTGAGGCCTGACATAGTAAGAATTGGGTCTAGGGGAGTCTGTGTGTTTCCCCAGGCCCTTCTCAGGGAGCCTGAGTGCTGCTCCCTGGCTGAAGAAATGAGAATACTTAAGGTGAATATGACAAAAGCTTGATCTAATTATCTTAATTAAAAAACGGCAGAAAGAACATTGTGTCATAGCCGCCTGGAGATATGGTGAAGATTAATTATCACTCCCAACCCCAACCAACTGTGCTGAGTCACCATAAATCTGTAAGCTATGAGTTGAAATACAGCTTGGAGTTTCAAGGCCTGAATCTGAGAAACAGAAAACACTGACTCTCTTGAGAGGATGATTCAACAAGACCTTAGGCTCCAGTTACTAGTTTAAGACATTAACCACATTTGAATTAACTGGCTGCCACCAAAGGCTGTAGGAAGGTTTTTCAGTCCTGAGGAACTTCAACCCGGGCAAAGCAAAGGTTTGGCAGTACTACCCACCTAAGTTCCTCAAAGGAATATAGTCTGCTAATATAACAAATAGCAGACTTTCCCTGTATCAGTATCAAATGGGACTTCATGACCCTAATTATCAAGAAAATTAATGGTCCCTCGTGAGTCAGACTGTCTAACTGGGGACAGTGAAAAATAAAATCCCTAACCAGTAGAATCATTGGTTGGTTTCCCCTTCCTTTCAATTCCAAGAGATAATTTTGTTGAAGTCATATTTGGTTTTGTTGACTTCATGTTAATCTACTACATTTATTGTAATAAAGGTGAACAAACACACCCTCTTAGTTATAATTGCTCGACCATATGTAGCTATATCCTAAAGTGGTAGAAAAGCAGACACAAAACCAAGACAGTACTTATGGACAAAGAATAATTATACCAAACATTGTATGTTTTAGAGAGGAAATGACAGTGGGATGTTATTGCTTTGTTGTGCGTGAAATACAGTATGTTATACAAAAACATTGAATGTATAAAAATAAACAATGATTTATTAACTTAAAAATATATGTTTAATAGAAAACCAAATGCTGTGTTAATTTACTGATTTCTTTTTTCGTTTTTAGCCAAGAATCCTAACAGCAGAGCTCTCCTTTCTGCCATGGATTTTTCTGAGGGTTATATGGGCTGCCTTAGTTCTTGGGTCATAGTCTTACCTTCCCTGCTACATGTAGAATCCAATTACTGTTTATCATATGGACACCTGACTCAAGATTCACCAGCAAAGCCAGGCTATACTAAAAGTGAGTCTTTGATAATACTAGTCTGGTAGACAATAAACCTAGAACTGTCTGTACTCAGCCTTGCTATGGCTTACAGTACTTCTCAAATTAAACCAATGAAGAAGGCAAAGCAGATAAGCATGGAGAGAAAAATTCTTAATATCATTCTGTTAGCTCCTAAATTCACTCATGCTTGAAGCTTATAAAAGCAACCTATGGTCCTCAGCCATTTGAACCAAAAAATTCACTTTTCTGCTTCACAAGTTCAAAATGTATTTCTAAAACTTAGACTCTTAAGAATATGAATGTATTTATAGTCTTTTTCTCCATGTTAATTACATAAATTCTCTTTTCTTTCTTTCTTTGTTGCTATTTTATTTTGTTTTCTTGTCGTTATTATATTGTGGTGGTGATGGTTTTGAGATAGTGCTTTACCATAGAGCCCAGGCTATCCTCAAGCTCACAAGTCGCTGCCTCAGCCTCATTGATGCTGTGATGACAGACATTGAGAGAAACAATTAATAAGTGGGACCTCCTGAAACTGGTGCATGTATGGATAAAGTGTCGGGGACCACCCTCGACAAAAACATCTCTTGCCAGCATTGGGACACGGGAATCAGAAATATAGGTAAAGAATACGAAGGTGTGTTTAAAAATAATAAACTAGAAACCATAGAACAGTACTAGAGGAAGTTCCAGTGAATAATGAAATCACCCACGTTTAATTTTTCATATGCTCTTATACCGCACTACAAAAGAAAAAGGCAACAAAATACTTTTTTTTAACATGATACAAGGACAACTCGAACAATTAATTGCTTTAACCCTTTGAGACAACAAGTCATTAGCATTTATTTTTTAAGCAGTAAAGCCACTCTAGACCAAGCATCCTGAAAGCAGCCATTCCCCCAGATAACTTCATATTACAAAAGAAGGAGCAGAAGTATGCTTGCATATTCTGATTGTCTGTCAGGACGGAATGGATCTTCTTGTATGAGCCATCTGAATGTCAAAAGAACCAAGGGGGAAAAAAAGAACCAAGTAACCAGTCAGGATGCGTAGCAACCCTTGTCAACAATTTTGAGCAACCTCCAACTCTCTGACCATCAGACAAGGTAGAAATAGGCTTACATTTTATGGCCTCCACAGTAGGGCCTGCAGAAAATGTCACCATAGCTTTCTCCCCCTCTGGATATTTATGACCTGAATGCTGCTCCCCTAAAGAGATTACTTCTACAAATATTAACAATATCTGTATTCTTAATCCAGCTGTGTACCATAAACCCTGCCTCCTTGTTTATCTGTATATAATAATGCTGGCTCTTTGTTCAGCTGAACATAATAAACGTGCTGAGTTTTCAGAGTGCTGTTTCTTCATCAGAGATTCCAGTTCAACCAACCCCAGATTTTCTGCCTGCCTGCCTGCCTGTCTGTCTGTCTGTCTGTCCTTCTTTATTCTCTCAGCGTGTCAGTCATTTCTGTCCCTGGAGACTGAACAAGACTCAGCTAGAAATGGTCCCCTAAGTGTGTGTACATTTTCAGGCCCCACAGTCTTTTGCTCACCTGCAGTTTCTTATTAAACTCTGTCACAGAATATGGGTAATAATGGCGCCACCGCTGATTTTAGTCAGTTAGGCAGCATGAGGTGCATGAACAGGCCAGGTGCCAGTCTTACCAACCTGCTTAGTTAAGTTATCTCTTCTTGAAAATGGTCAGTTTGGAGCTGAGGGGGAATCTAAGGCCTCCAAACCGGTTGTCAAATGGTGCAGAAATGTGAAGCAAAAGTTGATATCCACTCCTATTTCAAGCCCATGAATTACAGCTCTGGGCAAAACAGTACCACAGATTAGTCTCAGATTGACATGAATTAGCTGATTGGAGAGGATGTCACTCCAGACTCCAACAATATGGCTTTATAGTTGGCACCATAGTTGAGTTTCCCAAATGTCATTCCATAGTGAGGCTGCTTCAGAGTGATAGGCAACATGCTGAGACAAATGTGCTCTACGGACATGAGCCCACTGACACATTGCATTTGTCATGATAAGTTCCATGGCCAGCGGCAATGCTGGGTCCAAACCTGTGATGTTGAAAGACCATCCTGAATGGAGGATGACTTGGCTTCAAAACAACCATGGACAATGCTTTTGGCAGAAGCACTGGAGGTAGAGAAGGCATACCTACATCCATAGATACATCTGTTCCAGAGGAAGCAAAGCGCCAGTGCATCCATGATGTAAATGATCCAACGAATTTCCTTGTCTGCATCTAACTGTTGGCAACTTCCCAGGAATGGCACAATACACATGCTCAGATTCAGTCTGGTGGCAGGATAGACATTCAACATCCGGATCTACTTTGCTCCATCAATCCCTTGCATATCTTCCACTCCATCTCCCATGAGTATCATCTGTGTTCACTTGGCTAGGATAGCAGTGGCTGGGAAAGATCAAAGCCACATGATTATTAAAATCCTTTTTTGCTGATGTCACTCTTCAAGGAGAATTCACTTACAAGAAAATATTGTCATTCTTTGTAGGCAGAGGCATTTGCTCATTTACTTCTCAAGACTGTCTTGACGAATTTTCTAGAAGTATTTTCAATAGTCTCTGAATATTCATCAAACTTTTAAAAATACTGCATGTGGATCAGAGAAGATCTATGACTTCAGCCCTATTTCCTCACAGGCAAAAATAAACAGCCTGGTGCTGTGATCCAGAGATTTCCCTCACGACTGTCCTTTGGGGCTATTGATGAACAGATCGTTCTTGAGTGGAGCTGTAAACCTGCAGTTTCGTTCTTTTGGATGATGCCAGCATATTATGCTGAAACTCCTGTAAACCAGATCTTGTTCTTTGTAGTCTGCCCATCACAGTGAACTCCACGTGATAACATAGGTGCAGGTTGCGATGGAAGAGAGGCACAAGTATGGACCATGAGCATCTGGGACACTGGCTAATGGACTGACTTGTGTTATCAGGCATCTGCTTAATCCTGTTCTTTCGTATAGTTCTTCGAGCGATGCTAGAATGCTAGTGCAACATTTTGGCTAAGGGCCAAGTATGGTCCCTAATAAGAAGCTCCTATAGTCTTGAGAGGCAATGGTCACGAATGTAGCTTGCCAAGTAGCAAAGCCAAAGCTATTTTGGAAAAATATTTCTTTCCAAAAATAAAAAAGCTATTTTTTTCCACATAGACATATATTTACTGCTAAATCACCTAAGCTCTGTGGCAGACCCTCTCTTAGGAAGCTGACTCTTATCCATGACTCTTATCAGGTCCTCACACTTCAGACACCCTCAGATCTGCTCACTCATAAGAATCAAGTTCTGAAGCAACTTTCTCCAGAGTTTTTATTTTTCTGGTCCTCTTCAAAATTGAGAGCCAAAACTGCATGGGTGGTCTGGAATAGTACACTGAAATGAGATGTACATTGTCTCCAAAAGCCCAAGAAAGGCCCCAGGGTTTGATAAGTCTTTGTTAGTGTGTAAAGAGGACAGATGCATAGGGCACCATGTGTTTCACCTTCAAAGTGATCTACTGACATGCTGCCGACCACTGTACCTGGAATAGCATTAAGAAGGGAACAAGCCCAAATTAACCCATAGCACCTCTGTATTACATATACCTCTACATTTCCAAAGCTGTGCATTTTACTCTTAAATATCCTGCATCGTCTAGCCTCTTCAGAAATGTCAACACTAATAAAGAAGAGCTAACAGAAAATGAACAGGATCTTCAAAACAGTCATCCAAACATGTTCTGAAAGAAAGCAGAACTATACACTACAAAAGGAGTCAAGGCCCCAGGTCCTTCTAATGGCCACTTAAAAAGAAGAAGAAAGGGAAAAGGAAGGCTGGCCGAGTGTGCAGCCACAAAATCATGATATGCAATTATCCTCTCTCATGAAAGACAGAATTCACTTCCAGGTTCTTGCTCCTCGTCTTTCTTCCTCTTCTTAAGCACTCTGTGTTTCATTTATTTACTCTCAGCCTAAATTCTGCAGCTCTTCAAATAGTCCTATGACAGTTCTGTTTTCAGTGGCCTTCTCTTCCCTCCAAAATAAATAGCAAATAGCACTCAACTGAACGGTTCCTTCAAATAAGGCTCTCAGTTTGGTTGACAGCCCTAACTGTAAGAACTCACTTCACGCAACCTTTTCCCCCATCCTGCCAAATCTGTCGTATACCACAGAACGTACTGTGTTTTTTCAACTTCTAGTCTTCTCACATTTTGGTCCCTTCACAGGGAGTGTCCTTTTTTCCTGCAGGATTACTCAAGTCATGCTCAAGACTCACTTCAAATAGCACCCCTAGGACTTCTTTGATTTCTCTAATATGTGGTTGAGTCCCATCTCTGAGTTCCCCCGCCCTGTACAGTGGGTGACCATGATACATGAGTGATACATAAATGAATTGGTGGGTCGATCACCTTCCAGTTTTGCCAAATTCTCACTATCGATTTTGTTTGAGATCTTCAGGAAGGAATTCAGCATGACAGAACAACTGTTTGAGCAATTAGTAAAGTCTATAATAGAAGGCTCTTTTCCCCAAAGATTTACTTTGTTGTTTTGTTCATTGAGTTTTCTTTTGTTGGCCAAGTCGTGCATGAATCTCTCTGCAATAAATAGAAGTGATTGATCACTTAATTTCAATGTTAATCTTCTTTTTATAGTTTACCCTGCTAAAATTATGTACTTGTCCCAGTATAATAGGCACAGCCTTCTCATAAAATTCCACCTTCAGATGTATTATCTGTGAGACCTTTAGTACATAGCCCCATGTGGCTCATTCCTGCCTACTATGAAAGGAAGAAGACTGTTACTGCCCATCTTCCAGATGTTATAGATGCTTCACCTCTTGTTTGGCAAGAGCCAGCACTACTCAGATGCAAGCATTCTGAGCACCAAGTGTTGGATAAATACATTGATATATTCTTTGGCGTGTGCCATGCACAATCTCTGTGCTCTAAAATTTATTTAACATTTTGTTTGCACAATGTCCAAACAAAACAGGAATATAATTAACTCCTTTAAATGTCTACAGTTCAAAGCTTGTGAATCAGATAAACCAGAAAAATTCAGGTCTTTTTGATTCTTAGTTGGGATTAACTATTTTTCTATCAGCATTGTAGGCCAATGACTTATATTGTTTTCATCAAAATAAGTAGTTTTTAAGCATAGTAATTGATAGAAGTCCTGTTATGTTGGCCAAATTTTGACTCATAATTCCAACTCCATAATACAGAGTTTTTAGTTGGAAAAGTTTTTAGGATTCTATGAAATCATTTCTGATTTTTTTAAAAATTCACAAACTCTCAGTTATGCCTGTAGACCTAAAAATGCAAATCTGTAGTAGGTGAATGGAAGGTACCAAAGACTGATTTTTCTCTACATGCAAACCACCTGTGTCCCTCTGTTCCATTTGGATGCATTCGTGAAGAGCTTTAAGTGCAAGCTGGCCTGCCAGCTGCTTGAGATACCAGGGTGTTGCCTCCAAACTGTGATGACAGCAATGGAAATAAGGTCTTACACCAGTTGGAATCATTGCTTCATTAACATCTTTTTCTCCCAAGAAATCTTACCCTCACTGCTCTGTAGAAGTAATTGTAAATGAAATCCCTTAAAATTGAACCCTTTTGTTCATTCACAAAGGTGCAATGAGCTTTTCACATGTGGACAAAAGAACCATGAGCTAGGTCTGGTAATAAAAAGAGAATATAGCATTCACGATAAACTCATGGGCCCTAGGGAGAGAAAAGCAACTAATTCAAGTAAAAAGGTCAAAGCCTGATATAGATATGAATAATTTGCATTGATATCGATTTTAAGGTTAATTTTATATTAAATATATGTATTTCTGATATTGACTAAGGTATTGTGACTGTGTAGTTCATTTAAAAATGTACCGTATAATTAGGAAATTTAGGTTGTTAATGGATAATCATTAATAATAGTCAAGTTTGTAGTCATGTTAGTTAGATTTTCTAGATATATAGAGATATATTTCAGTTAGATAGGCATTCTTCATATCTTTCAAAGACTACAGAATATGGCACTTAATGTTTTAATAACTTAGGGCTTTTCAGGACAATGAGACACATCTGCTCCTGGCAGCATCAATCTACTTCAAGAGGAAGATGGGCACTGAAGAGGCTCCTTATGGAGTTTGATAGTCATTTGGGCAAGAAACTGCTCTTGCCTGGACTGTTTCATAAACTGGATACAAAGAACTCACAGAGAGGGGACTTCAGAACTTGTCAAAAGGTGAGATGGTCTTTCGGAGTTTCTGATTCATGACAGAGTCTGTGAGACATTCTGCAGGACACAGCAGATAGTGACTGAACTGCCTTTGAAATTTCCTACTTCATGGAAATGTCTTCTGGAAACTATGAGTCTATAGGCTGAAGATGGATGCCCCAGTGGTACAGAAGAACTTTGGGTGACTGTACAGGCAGCGAGATGTCTCTGTCATTTCTAGAGTTTTAGAAGTTTCTTACTTCTCATTTACTTAGGTAATATTGTATCCTTCTGGAGTCTTTGATGGAGTTGAAAAATAGATAGATGGTTATAGTTTTCCATTGTTATGATAAAGATAAAATAGATATAAATATTGTAACTGTAATTCTTGCTTGATAACTGTTTTATTATATGTAATTTTACTATGTTAAAGTTAAAGCCTTTTTTGTTTAAACAGAAAAAGGGGACATGATGTAGGAGGGTCTTCTATCTCTCTGTTGCTCTCATTGGTTAATTAATAAAGAAAACTGTTTGGCCTGATAGATCAGAACATAGGTAGGCAGGGAAGACAGAACAGGATTGTAGAAGGAAGAAAGCAGAGACAGGCAGACACCATGATTCTCCGGCCTGAGACAGACGTAGTTTAGAATCTTGCCTGTAATCCACAGTCTCATAGTTCTACACAGATTATTAAAAATGGGTTAATCAAGATGTGAGAGTTAGCCAATAAGAGGCTAGAACTAATGGGCCAGGCAGTATTTGTGTTTAAATGAATACAGTTACAGTGTAATTATTTTGGGTAAAGCTAGCCGGGCATCTGGGAGCCGGGCGGGATGAAAAACAGCCTGTGCTCATATTTACTACAGAGTGGCGCCCAACATGGCCAGCAAGCTCCAAATGAAATCATACAGAGATCTCCATAAGTTATAAAACTGGCCCATTAGCTTAGGCTTCTT
Source organism: Alexandromys fortis (assembly GCF_014885135.2). Classification (NCBI taxonomy): domain Eukaryota; kingdom Metazoa; phylum Chordata; class Mammalia; order Rodentia; family Cricetidae; genus Alexandromys; species Alexandromys fortis. The sequence continues at coordinate 10,719,318 of NW_026067910.1, read as the reverse complement.
GTTAACTCTTGTAGCTTATATTAACCCATTATTCTGATCTATGTTAGCCATGTGGCTCAGTACCTTTCACAGCAGGGCAGATATCATGTTGCTTCTTCGAAGTCTGGGCAGGACCAAGAGGAATGGACTTCCTCCTTCCTAGCCTGACTGACTTCTTAATTCCTGTACTTAAAAGGAAATAAATACAGGACAAGAAGAAAAGTATGATAGGAAAGATCCAAACAGAAAACACTGTTCTACACAAAGATCTGAAAGGGGGGAGCATAAAAAATACTCTCAGAGTAATCACAGAGCACATTGCACTCATGAAACAAACACAGGTATGAAGTGAACATTGGAGAGCAAAAAGAAAATCACTGCAGAAGAAGAAGATAAAAAGATAAAAGGCTCAATCGAGATGATGAAAGACATCACCATGGAAATCATACAGAAGAGGAAGGACAAAAACAGCCGGGAAGTGAGAGAAGATAAGAACACAAGGCAGCCCAGGAGGAAGAGAGTTTAGAAGATTTAGAAGAGATCAAATGAAACCCTAAGCAGAGGGTCACCAGCATTGTAATTATAATTCCCCAGCATTAGAAGGCAAGAGTACTTAGATTTTAAAAGAAAGCAAAAAAGATCAAAACTACATCCCATAATAAGACCCTAATAGAAATTTCAGACAAATAAATAAAGTGAGAAAACAGCAGATTATGCCAAAATGAGGAATGTAATTAGTTTCAGGTATTCAATAATGCCACTTGTGTTGAGTAGAGAAAGAACTAAAATGAAATTCTGAAGGAAAATGTTTTTCTCAACATACAAATTGATGCACAATTTACCAAAGTTAAAATAATATAAAAATACTTACGGGTAAGTAAATTCTCAAGGATTGTATTTCCCATGTACCCACTTCTCGAGAAACATAATATTCTCCAATAAAATAAGAAATAGAGCCAGGAGGTGGTGGCGCAAGCCTTTAATCCCAGCACTCAGGAGGTAGAGGCAGGCGGATGTCTGTGAGTTACAGGCCAACCTGGTTTACAATACCTACTTCCAGGACAGGCTCCAAAGCTACAGTGAAATCCTGTCTCAACCCCCCCCTCAAAAAAAGGAAGGAAAGAAGGAAGGAAGGAAGGAAGGAAGGAAGGAAGGAAGGAAGGAAGGAAGGAAGGAAGGAAGGAAGACAGAAAGAAAGAGAAAATAAGAAAATGAGTAAAGAAACGAAAAGTCTGAATTAGAAGAAAGTCAAGAAAATTTCCAGCATAGTAAATGAAATGGGCACCTGGAGGCTGCCTTTGGTAAAAACCATCGACTCTTTATTTGGGTGCACAAGTTGATATCAGCATGTTGAAAACCTGTCTTCATTTTGTCTCTTCTGCTGAGTTGTAGCTTTCCTCTGAACCCAACCAAGCACTTCAGTCTTTAAGGAGTGCCCAGGTACCTCTACTTCCCCTTAGAGGAGGAAGAAGGCCAAAGATAAGCCAAGTCCCAGTACAGCAGTCCCTTTGGATTCCAGGAACCGCAGACCTCCAGGGAGGGATTTCCCCTTCTAGACAGGGAAATTACCTACCCTGTGGAGGAGAACGGACTGATCTGCTCTGGGGAATGATAGCAATAAAAACTCAAGAGAATTATCGACTAGCTAAGGCCCGGGCCAGAACTGCTTAATTATGCATGCCTCTTGACCCTTGCCTTAGGTCTTCCTCTGTTTAAATTGAAAGCTCTTTTCTGCAGCCTCAAAATGGCCTTGAGCCCTGAACCAGTGTTTTCGTTCCTCTCTAAAAGTGATCACATAGAATAAATATTCTCTCCTCTTTGCTTCTCAGCATCGCTAATCTTTTAAAGTGGAACACTGGGGGATAGGTAAGGAAGTCTAGCTCTGGAGAGCTGCTGGAGTCTCTGGTTTTTCTCGGAACCTCTGGTTATGTAAGGGATGCAAGCTGCTGGACAAGTACTCTGCTGTGGCTCTGAAAGGCAATGAATGCAGATTAACAAAATTGACATCTCCATTTGAATGACCCATGAAGCTAATGAGAATGACCTCTGGGAAAGTGGGGAAGTGGCTGTTGGAAAGCACATAAAAATTAGCAGAAGGTTTAAGTGGCAACAAGCTAATAAAAATATCTATTGCTAATGTCAAGAAAGATGAAAAACACAAGTTTCAGTAATTTCAAATTTGCTTAGCTATGTTATTTTTATTTTCCTAAGAGCAAATTTATATTCAAACAAAAGCTTTCTAAACAACTTTGTTATAGATAATAAGAAAAGAAAACAAAGGAGAGAGATATTTTGGAGAGCTAAATCCTCAACCATAATGTTAAGGAATCAGTGCATACTATCTAAAATGAAATAACAAAACAAAACAACTATAGAGCCCTATTGTTTCTGAATATGGTGGGATATATAGACTAAATTTTTAAATCTGTCAAATGGGTTTGTTTTCTGAGTTAGAAACCTGGAAAAGACAATGCAGAAAAATATTTTGCTTTGTTACATATTATATTGCTCTGTTTAATTTATGGATTAGGTACATGAATTATTTTTTCAAAAATAAAATTATTTCTTACAATAATGAAAAGTATATTCATTTAGTAAGCTGATTCTCATTGATCAAGTGTATGGCAAGCATTACTATGTACTGTGCACTGGGCTAAAATTGGAGCAAGACTCAGTTCCTACCTACCCTGAACTACCTCTTGGTTCATATAATGAGCCAAGAGAGAAAAATAGATGAATACATTCAAGGGCATTCATTGTAAATTCTAGATGTATGGATGTGAATGTGTAAGACATCCATACAAAATCTTTTTACCAACATCTTTTAATTTAGTCTTCAAATTTCAAACAAAGCACACTTTAGTAGCCTTAATACAGGGAGGAGCTAACTCACAGACATATCACGTCAATGCTAATGACTGACCTGGTTCAGACTCAGGGGGATAAACTAAATTATCTTTTTGGGTATGAGACATAGGGTAGTTTGCAGATTATGGGCTGCAATCAAGAAAAGTTGGGAAGTCCCTGATGCACATGACCATAACCTGGCACTGCTACCGGAAGAACTGTGTGCTACAAGATGGTTTTGCCATGAAAAACACTTCTTTAAAAACTGAATTGTAATTTTCTATCTAAATGTTTCCTTTCTCTTTAAAGAAACTTTTTAAAATTTCTACATGAATGAATTCAATACAATTTAAAGGGGCTTCAGTGTTCTCTGCTCTTGTAATTCTGCAAATATAATTAATTGTGATGTTAATATGTTCTTAAAAATTTAAATCTTATATATTTTATATTTCTACAAACTCAGTCATTTGATCCTACTATGGTTGTCTTCCTGCAACTTAAAATAAAGGATGAAAGCTGGTAATGAAATCAAATACCTAAGCTGATTTTTTTTTTATTCATTCTGCCTTTGTTTCACTGAAGCAGCATCTACAGTATGGCCCATATATCTCAACACTGTATTGTAAAATGAAATGAAATGATAGACACCATAAATATTTGATGTTCTCCTCACTCCTGTTTGCTGTGTGCTTTCCATTCTGGTGTCAGATGACTACTCTGAAAGCAGTAGGATGAGGTTTCATATTTGCTAAGAGACTTAGAATGTTTTAATATGCCCTGGAGTCCAGAGTTCAGCCAATGTCAGCCCATAAAATATGACTTAAACCATAGAAGCTACCTAAATCCTCCCCATCAAGGTCTCATGTTATTTTCACATTTAAATTTCCCATGAACTCATTTTGAGTGAGAAAACGAATTGAGGGCTTTCATTAAACTAGTATGATTCCCAGGTGTGTTTCTAATTAATTACAGTCATGTTAGAGCAGGTCTGTTGGAATTAAATTATCTTTTATTTCTTCCAACATATTCCTGAATCCAAGAGGAAAGACATCCAGTCAAATTCACATAGCAGGGTTCCTCTTCTCAGAAACAGGCAGATCTCTTTGATGAATTTAGCTGCTTTGGCCACCAATCTGAAGCTGACCTTTGTGTATACACTGTAAACAAGTGGTGCAAGGCCACAATGAGGGGACTCTCCAGGTCTCAGAAGCTCAGATGAGTTCTTCTGTAGCATTGCACTAAGCAAGGAATGAGAGCCACAGCTCTTCTGCTCTGCATGGAGAATCCCTTCTTATGCTCTCCACCCCTGGAGTACCTGCCTCCAGTGTAAGACATATTTGACACTAAACACACGGAATTTACTAACAGTTTTATACTTATTCAATAAAACAAATTTTAAAAGTTAAAGACTCACATTTTCCACAGCTTACACCAACGTTAATGTCAAACATTCTCCACTTTCAGCCTGATCTGAATAGTGTTTGTGTAACTAGAGATATTCTAGTGATGTAGGAAGTCTTACAGCTGATGGTAACCCGCCCACTGGACGTGGCCTCTTATACTATATATGCTGATGCAGACCATGCATCTGGCCTCTTTTCGGGCCTCTCCCTCTGTTCCAATTGTGGATTTTGGTTTCTGATCTTTGTTCCAACAGAGGATTCTGATTTGTGAGTTTACCCCTAAACCATCTGTTTCTCAATTCTGAGCTAGTGTGGGATTTCTTTTAAGTGACCTTCTTCATTCTAGTGCTGTTGGAGGCTGCTCATTCGTTCCTGGCCACCCAGAACTGAAATAATCACAAAGAAAGGATATTATTTGCAATACTGTTTGGCCAATAGCTTAAGTGTAATGGTGTGAGAAGTCCCTTCTATATTTGTATTGTTTTTTTATTGGTTAATGAATAAAGAAGCTATCTTGGGCCTGCACATAGCAGAATAGAGATAGGTAGGGAAAACTAAACTGAATGCTGGGAGAAAGAAGGCTGAGTAAGAAGAAGTCTCCCCCTCCCACCCCATAGAACAGATTCTGAACAGAAACTTGCTGGTAAGTCACAGCCACATGACAATACACAGATTAATAGAAATGGGTTAAATTAACATGTAAGAGCTAGCCAATAAGAAGCTAGAATTAATAGGCCAATTAGTAGTTTAATTAATAGTTTCTGTGTGGTTATTTCGTGAGTCTGGGCAGCCAGGAAACAAACAAGCATCCTCACACAACAAATGGTGCCAATGTGGGCAACTACATCCACTTAACACTTGAGAGCTTGGAAAGTAATTCTAGACACAAAAGAACAGATTTAAACATGGCTTCTTGGTAGCAGCATTTTCTCAGGTGTGCTCTGTTTCCTAGAAGTACAAGCATTTCATTTAAGAGAGGCTTCCTGACTCAGCTTTAGTTGAAAAAAACTTTGTAGCCCTTTTAAGAGACCCAGACACAAAATACTTAAATGGTGTTTATGAATAGTCAACAGCATAATTCTTAGTTGTGGCAGGGACCTTGAAACTCCATAGAACTGTAGAAATAGACATTGCTCCCACCAGTACCTCAGTCATAAAGCTAGATTCTCAAAAATCTAAGGAATTTGGTGGATCCAGTCATCAAAACCATAGTTTTAATCCTAGCCATATTGCTTAGCAACTTAAAGACTCATGTGGTCAGAAAAAAAGAGATATACAGTAAAGATAGATCCAGACAATAAAAACCTCTAAATGGTTTACAGTGTGTTTAAAAATATGTGTAGGCTAGGGAGAGAAAGGGAAAAGGATAGTTTTTTTTTTAAAAAAAAGAGAGTAGTTGGGTATGGTGGCACACACCTCTATTTCCAGAACTTGGGAGGCAGGGACAGGCAGATCTTTGTAATTTCTAGGATAGTGAAAGATACACAGAAAAACCCTGCCTCAAAAAAGATATTAAAAATAAAAGAAATAGAGTTTAAAATAAAGTCATGTATAGATGGAAAATACACAAAGAATCTGGATACTGTATGTTATTGCGTTGTCTTTGAATTGTTTGATAGCTGAGGAAAAACAACAGCTGCTAGAAGACATTTAATTATAAATATTTCTGGATTAATTAATATTATATATATAAAATAATGTACATATATATATAATGCCTTGACTTCAAAATTTAAATCAAAAGATATGTTACTTTGAAGAAGTGATGTAGGAGTCACCTTGGTATGCTGTGAATACCATTAGTTAATAAAGAAACTGCCTTGGCCTGATAGGGTAGAACAGAGCTAGGCAAGGAAAACTGAACTGAATGCTGGAAAAAAGAAGGTGGCGTCAGAGAGAAGCCATGGAGCCACCAGAGATAGATGCTGGGAACTTTAGCCAGTAAGCCACAGCCATGTGACCAAAGATTAATATAAATGAGTTAAATTAATATGTAAGAGTTATCCAATAAGAAGGTAGAGCTAATGGGCCAAGCAGTGATTTAATTAATACAGTTTTATATGGTCATTTTGGGGTTGAGCAGCTGGGGACAAGCAAGTGGCCTTCCAACAACAGAGAAGTGGTTTTGGTTTTGTTTCCGCAGGAAATGAGAGGTTGTGGATTCATTCTAAGTTAAGAAAAATCAGGTTTGACCAAGGAAGAGCTCCTGAAAAAATCTCCAATAGGAGTTGATGGCCCAGATGATTGAACATTTCAGAGGACCTTTGTTGGAGTTTCTTCTGAGTTCTATATCCAGAACAGCCTCAAAACTGTTGGCTGAGATGATCAAACCACATAGAATATTCTAGTAAGGACTTGACCATAATCCTAAATTTTCTTTAGGCCCTCATAAGATTATCAGCAACCCCAATCAGTAGGAAGTAGCCTGGAAACTATGCCCACAATCCCAAAATTAATTATGGATGTTTGTCTTTGTTTAAAATATTGGATACAAATTGTTATGGATAATGATCAGGAAAAATGTTAAGCAGAAAAGATTAGATTCAGAGTTCTTCTTCTAAAAATAAAAGGGGGGAATGCTGTGGGACAATGGTCTTATATCCTATAAAGATTTGTCAGTTGTATAGGTTTAATAAAGTGCTGATTGGCCAGTAGCCAGGCAGGAAGTATAGGCAGGACAACCAGGTAAGAAGTATAGGTGGGGTGGTAAGAACAAGAGAATTCTGGGAAGATGAAAGGCTTAGTCTGCAGTTGCCACCCAGACACAGAGGAAGAAATATGAGAATGTCTCATTGGTAAAGGTAACAAGTTACATGGCTAACACAGAAAAGAATTGTGGGTTACTATAAGATGTAAGAATAAGTTAATAAAAAAGTCCCAGCTAATAGACCAACCAATTTATAATTAATGTACACCTCTGTGTATTTCTTTGGGATTGAATGGCTGTGGGACCATAATCTTTTGGATGTTCACAGCAACATTTCAGGGGTCTTAGTCCACCAAACCATGTTAGTTTGGAAGGAATCCACAGGTTCTCATCTTTTGTGGAAATAAAAGTAGAACCTTTTTTCCAAAGCAATGTATCCTTAGATCCAAATTTTGAAGATACCTTTAAAGTATATATGTTGGTTTAGCTTTGCAGTCCGTATAATGAAATATCTCTCTGTACTTAGCTCTTTCACAGTCAAAAATTGCAAAGAAAACACAATAATATACATAATCCAGACTCTCTTGTGTATATCCCTTCTTTTTGTGGCTTATTTTTCTTTTTATTCCTTTAATCTATGACTATATTCTGTCTCCTCAAATTCTTTGTTTTACTTTTTAAAACCATTTACTATTTTTATAACTCTCTATATTCTTTTACTTCTTTCTCCCAAGCCTACGTACATTTATCCAACACTGTGACACACTTAGAGGTCTTTTCCACCTGAATTTGTCTTTATTGCATGCATATCTATAATTATTTTATGACCAGAGTGACTTTTTAAAAAAATGCTAAGCAGGCATGGCTAGCTAACTTCATGGTCATGCCTTTTGGCTCTGCCCAGTCCAACATGGTGGAGGTCTGTTCACTGCCTCTGAACCAGGTGGAAGCCATATTCACCACCTCAACTCTGATAACTAGTTGGCCTATGTTGCCACCAATTAACTTGCAGCATACTGCCCACAAACCCCATTCAAGTGTTAGGACTCCTGAAAGACAGAGTTCATGCTGGCAGCACAGAGCAGGAAGCTGCAGTTTTGAAACTACATGTTTTTGCTTTTTTGTGTTTTGTTTTCTACTACCACTGAATCAGGAAGACCTCACTTAAAGGAGATGTGGCACACTGCCAACAGAGCCCATCCGAAAAAGAAAATATGACTAAACTTTGATTTTTTTGTGTGTGTCTAGAATTCCTTTCTAAGCACTCTCAGGTTTTATGTGGATTTAGCTAGCACACGCTGGCACACCAGTCTGTTGTTGGAGGCTGCTCATTTGTTCCTGGCTTCCCAGAACCAAAATAACCATACAGAAACTTTATTATTTGCAATACTGTTTGGCCAATAGCTTAAGCATATTTTTGCTAGCTCTTATATCCTAAACTAAAACATCTCCACTAATCTGTGTATTGGCACATGGCTGTGGCTTACCAGGTAACTTTCCATCCCTGTTACCTGTCTCCAGTGGGCAGTTACATGGCTTCTCTCTGACTATGTCTACTCTCTATATATCTCTTTCAGCCTGATCTTACTCTGTTAAACCATTGGCTGAAAGCAGCTTCTTTATTAACCAATGGCAATAAAACACATTTATAGTATACAGAGGGGAATCCAACATCACCATAGCATGAAGGGAAAAGCACCTATACAATTCTTATATTTAAAGTCTTATATTGAAATCCTAGGCCTCATTTTCAAAGGACTGCAGTATTGTGAAGAGACCACACCTCATACTGCTGGTTTTAGACTGTATAATGTCTAGCTAGGAGACAGTTATATTACACACAGCTCTGAAGCGTGAAGGCATGATGTTTATTTGATATTAATAATTGTTTTGATTTTTCTCCTTTGACCACTGCAGAATGACTCCTTCAAGAAAAGGTAGGAACAGAGAGGTGGTTTAGTTATACAAGCTCAACAATCTGAATTTGATGCACAGATCCAGTGTGAAAAGGGAAGGAGAAAATTGAATCCACACAATTGCCATATGACTGCTACACAGGCTGTAGCACACACATGCACACACACATGCGCATAAATAAAATGCTTTTAAAAAGGGGAAGGAATTGGCAGCTTTTGATAGTAATTTGCCTAATTACAATCCCTAATTTTCCTCAATTTGTTCTAATTGACACTATTGTGTCATCCCATATTTACTGCTAGTTGGATGATTTCTCTAAAGAGAAATGAGCCCGAAGGTAAGACTCTTGTCCCAGGGATTTTTCTACCCATGGCACCAAGATCCCTCAGTTCTGCTCAGAGGAACCCCAGTCATCTCCCTTGACTTTACCTCTTCCCTGCACTTAATCTGGTTAGCATCTCGAATGCCAGCTGCACTGCTCTGCAGATAGAGTTCCCCTTCCATCTGATACTACTGAAGCTGTGGTTTATTCAGTAAGATTTCTTTTGGGGAAAGGGATGGATAGTTGCTGTGCAAGTCCTACCTTGCAGGGTGCATATTCCAGTATGTTCAGATCTCAAAAGTTTCTTCTGGTCATTTTCTTTCACAGGGAACAACAGGACACTGATTGATTCTTCAGCATATAATTTATATAACCCAAAATAACTGCCAGTTTTATTTAATATGTTATGTTCAGGCAATTTGGCTTAAGTACTTAAGCTTTTTAATTTATTAATATTTTGTGACCAAGTATATGATTCTACACTAATTTTAAGATTTGAACAGAAAGTAAAATATGTATTCATAGACTGCAAAAAAAAAAAAAAAACCTAATGAAGTTTCCCAGCAAATCTTCATTCAAGTCAAAGCATAATGTAGGAGGGTCTTCTTTCTATGTGTTGCTTTCATTGGTTAATTAATAAAGAAACTGCTTGTCCTGATAGGTCAGAACATAGGTGGGTGGAGTAGACAGAACAGAATACTGAGAAGAAGAGAGCCATAGCTCTCCTCTCTGAGATGGACATAGCTAGAATCTTTCCTTGTAAGCCATCACCTCGTGGTGCTACATAGATTGTTAGAAATGGGTTAATCAAGATGTGATAATTAGCCAATAAGAGACTAAAACTAACGGGCCAAGCAGTGTTTAAAAGAATACAATTTGTGTGTTCCTCACAACAAAAGCGTTTATTCATAAAGGCAGGCCATACAGTCTAATGCATTTTCAGAGTGGGTGGATATCTTCAGGAACCACTGTCTTGACGCCAAAGAATATGCTCTAAGGCTCAACTCCTCCCAGATCCTCCCAGATCCATCCCCTGCTTCCACCACTTCCCAACTTTGTGTCTTTTTTGGCTTTTTGTTTGATTGATTGATGGTTTTTTGCACTGAATCTAATTTGTTCTGCCCATAGATTCATGGGTATGGAGCCATCCAATGGATCTTTGTTTACCTAACAGAAGTCACATTCTTAAAGAAAAAGAGTCTCCCTCCCAACCACATTCCAGAATGTTAATTGACTTGATTTACTGCAGCTCTTAGGCAGGAATTGACAGATGCTGTGAGTTCATGAGTAAAATCGTCCTGTTATGTTCAGAAGACACTATTTCTCTACGGTTCTCCACAACCCCTAGGTTCCTACAGTCTTCCCAACTCTTCTTCCTTGATAGTGCCTGAGCTTCAAGGGAAGTTGAGCTCTAGATGTCTTATTTGTGTCTGAGCACTGTGCAGACATTTTCGGCATTTTAACAAGCCTTAATTCTGAGCATTGTTCTGGACTCCCCATCAGTTTGTCTCTCTTGGGGTCAGAGAGTCTCCAAAGGGAAACAAAGGGACTGAAAAAAGTCTTACAAAGATAAGAACTTCATGTAGAAATATTTATGAACTTTTGAAAATTCTAATCAATTCAGGTTCTGCCATCTGTCAATACATGAACTGGGAGTAAGCAGTGTGAGACCATAAGTGTTAAATTTTAATAGTTGTCACTATAATAACATATAATCAAACCATCATGTCATGGTTTACTAGTAAAGAGCTCTAAAAAAGAAAATAAAATATTTTAAGTAATTTTAGTATAATTGATCATATAATAACACAGAAAAAATTGTGAGGAGAAAAAAGAGAACAGCCAGTGATTTATAAAGAATGTCTAAAAATCTAAATTTTAAGTTGAGTACCCACTGTAACGACTTAGTGTTCTGGCAATTGAATATCTTTCTGACATTATAAAGTCCCTGAAGAGAAGGATAAATTAAATTCATTAATTAATTTTTGGTGGACTGGGAAATGGCTTAGTGGTTAATAGTATTCACTGTTCTTGTAGAGGACCAGAATTTGGTTCCTAGCATCTGTATCAGGCAGTTTACAAATGCTTATAAATTCAGCTTCAGGGAATTTGAAACCTCAGTCCTCTGAAAGCTTGCAAGCACATGTGTGTACACACACACACACACACACACATACACACACACACATCAATATTACTACAATAATATAATAAATATAAAATGCATTTATAACTATTGTATCTTTATGAGCTGGATAGATGACACAATGAAATGTTTGCCTTGCAAACACAAGGCCTTACGTTCAACATCCAAAACCCATGTGAAAAATCTGAGTACAGTAGTATGCACTTGTAACCTCAGTCCTGGGAAGGCAGAACATCTGAGATTACTCAACCCATAATACATCTCAGATATAACTGTTCCTAGACAGAGTTTTACTGGGACTCTAGTGGCATTCCTCCATTTTGGTGATTGCTTTTACACTAAGGTGCTGATGAGGAGATGAGATAGAGGCCACAAGTCCTTAGTCTAAAACAATTCCCTTTACAAAAAAGAAAAAGTGCCAATGTCTTCTTAGACTGCACCAATATTTTCTTAATATTTAAAAATCTCTATTATTAAGCTTTTGTAATGATTAGTGAATATTTGGTTACTATTTAAACATTTTTCAAGTTACATTGGAAAGAAAAGTATCTTCTCAAAACCACTTTAATAGAGTTGGAAAAGTAGTTTGAATGTCAGACAGCAAACAGGACTGAAACTTTTAGAGTAAGATGTTTTCTATACTTTGATGTAGATGTTGGCTAGGATGCTTGCACTGTAAAAATATACTTATGTATACTCTTTAGAGCATATACTCTATGTTGCAATACAAGCCCACTAAAATAATCTAAACATGAAATGCTTGAATACATTTAATATATTTCAAAATATTTTGGTCTCTAGATATTCTAAGGGTCTAAAACAACTATATAAAATGTCCATATGAGCAGGACCTCTGCATCAATTTCACACCACAGTGGAAAGAGGTATCCATCAGTGGTGCAGTTAGATGACTGCCCACCCCAGCTTGGTAAATGCACCCTTTTAGCTCTCCTGGAAAGTGTGAAGAAGAGAGCAAGCAAGAACCTCCTTCTCCACTTCTCCACTGTTCCTGCTCCTCCCCCTTGCTCCCTTCTTTGACTTCTCCCATTCTCAATGGAGACTTGATGTAGGTGGCTCTTCTTTCTATGTGTTGCTTTCATTGGTTAATTAATAAAGAAACTGCTTGGCCTGATAGGTCAGAACATAGGTGGGTGGAGTAGACAGAACAGAATTCTGGGAAGAAGGGAAGTGATGCAGACACCAGTCTTCTCCTCTCCAGGACAGATACATGAAGCTCCAGCCTAAGATGGAGTAGGTTAGAATCTTCCCAGTAAGCCACCACCTTGTGTGCTACTCACGTTAAAACAAATGGATTAATCAAGATGTGAGAGTTAGCCAGTAAGAGGCTGGAGCTAATGGGCCAGGCAGTGTTTAAAATAATACAATTTTTGTGTTGTTATTTCAGGTGTAAAGCTAGCCATGCGGGACCCAGGTGGGATGAAAAACAGGCCTGCTCACCTCATCACTAAAGGGACTTGTTTTAATCATTGCCTTATATATGCAAATTTGTGATTATAATTTTTTCATATTTTCTAAGTGTTAGCCAACCCAGCTCCTGTTAGCTATCAACTGTATCTAAAGAGCAATGATTTGATTATAAGCTGGATCACTAGGCAGCTGGACAAGCTTCTGATACCCTGGCCAGCAGAGCAGTGCAGGATGAAAGAAACAAAAATGGGATACAATGCACACAGAAGGCAGCCTAGTCATGAGCACTCAGCATAGGCATCAGAAGAGGAATGTGTAATTTAGCACCTCTTTCACTTAGTAAGTCTTTAAAAAGACAAGAGGGGCAACTCCCAGTCCAAGTGTCTGTTGTAACAGTTCACACAAAGCCTTGAAAAATTAAGAACTCCAACCAGTGACTGGGGATAGTTAGCAGAGACATTACAGATATGTACACAGAAAACTGATCCTGGATCTTGATTCCACTTGGAACAGTCCATCTTATATTAACTGTGAAGTCACTTCCCTCCAGAGGCTGGTCTGAAGGAAGAAGGGGAGAAGAGGAGCATAGTTGGAACCTCCTGAATGATGAAGGACTATGAGGAGAAAAATTGCAAACTATGACCTCCCAGCAAACCAGACACAGGTTTGTGCCCCAGTTCTGTACCTTGAAATGTTTTATATCCTATAGGGAGCACACAAGTTGTCTAGTCTTTTACCTAATGTTGATTTCTGTTATTAGCCAGGAATCATAGAAATTCATGAATAAACAATTTGAAAAATAATCTTAGTTCATACACAGTAACTCAAGTGAAATTTTTCACTTCTTTGAATGAACTACACAAACACTCATCCAAATGTTACATCTGCTTCTCCATTTTTATCTATCCTTAAATCAGGTTCCCAAGAGCATCTATTAAACAATGCTCTGTGCTTCAGTTTGCTGTTTGTACTTGAAAGTGTGAAAAGTCCTTGCTTTATTCTCAAGCACTTACTCTCAGCTCTCTCTTACACGACCTTGACTTTCTATTAATCTGAATGAAGAGAATGTCTCTAAAGAAAATAAACTTTTTTCTTCTGAATAAGGTATTCTTTTCAAATGAACACTGTCAATGTTTATTAAACTCGAAGAAGTCAGGAATTGAAAGCTGAAAGACTTTATATATTATTGTGTGGCTTCCATAATATGTTTCTACACCTGAACCAAATGGTTTAAATGCAGAACTCTATCATGGAGTTATAGGCATGGAAAACTATTTGGTACTGAGTTGGATTTTTTGATTGGATTTTTGATGAATTAGTTATCTTCCACTTAACTGTTGTAAGTTATTTTTCCATTCAGAAGAATGTAGATTTTTACAAAATATCCCACTAGGAGTTGTGAGTCTGAAGCCATGTTACAGTTTGGTTATGGGAACAATCATGTTGTGATAGATGGAAGTGTGCCCAAGCTGTAGCATCCACTTCTGCAAAGACACAGTCTCTGAATGAATGAATGAATGAATGAATGAAATTGATGCAAAGTCTGAAGAAAACTACTTCAAAAGTAATATCCCCTGCCTTAATAGTCAGTCTTAAGCTTTCTCCACCTACTCCATTCAATAGATTAAGCACTCAAATACTTAATATTTATACTTACAAATCTGATTGTTTTTGTTCGGATAAGTTTCACTAAAGGTGTTTTTTTCAAAGCATTGAAAACAATATTTTTTGTTATTTCTGTGCCATCTCCCTCCAGTGCTCAGGTTGGCCTTAACTCTGGGGTTCAATTGATCTGTTGCTTCAGTTTTCTGCATACCTTTAATCACACCTGTTGTACCCCTTGCTCACACCCAGCTAAGAGGTCTTTGTTCCTTGGAAGCCATGTTCCTTCTAAATTGAACAGTGAGATTTCCTTGAGGTCTAATGTGGTGGAGACAGTGGTTGTTTGAGACAGCGTCTCACTATGTAGATGTGGCTTGCCAGAAACTCAGAGATCTGCCGGCCTCTGCTTTTTGAGTGACTAAAGGTGCCACTACATCCAACTGAGGTCTAGGTTTTAAGAATATACCTTCCAAGATGTTAATGTACCCTGTGTTCAGGACCAGCTTTGTATAAATTGTGGCATGGCAGGTCCAAGTTTACTTGTTCTTGTCTCAGCTGGAGCCATCTTTGATTTAACCTGAAACTAGTCTCCTCCCTACCCCTCCACCCTATCCCTTTGACTACCCTTACTCTGAAAAGTCCCATGGGGAAGTATCTGACTCTCTTCTAGAAAATTGAGGTCAAGATGCCCAGCTAACTGCCACTTCCACTTCTGTTAAATTGTTTGCTTGTTTACTTCCTCCTGCAAATGCCAACCAGGATAGGGTTTTTGCCTTTTAAAGCTCCCTGTGGAAAGCAGTGTGGGCTGCACCCGTGAGTACTATTTCTCTCCAGGCAGTAGCTAGCAGGCTAAATAAAGATTTTCAAATTCAGACCCACTGCAACAACGGCATGGGAGAATTTTTCCCCCAAGCATACTAAGCGTGTAAATTCTACACCAAACCAGACAGCAGTTTGTTGAATAGTTTCCAGTGAGGAACTTCCTCTTCCACCTACTCTTTTTTCCATTTTACGCAACTCTTTGGAAGTTCAGGGACTACGTAGACCCTTTAGGGTAGGTCTTCTCACTGCAACTCCTCTAGATATTTCTTCACAGGCATGCCCAGAGGTTAGCCAAATCCAAAATTTCCTGGAAGATGTACCTGGGTCTGGAGGTTTATCTCATGGATAATTGTACATCCATTGATAGTTGATAGTCCACACTAATCCTCACAAATAAATACCCCGTGTTTTCTCTGACCTTGTAACTTGTGTGTGTGTGTGTGTGTGTGTGTGTGTGTGTGTGTGTGTGTGTGTAAACTAGAAAATAAAGGATCTGTAGTACATCAAGAAACAGAGAAAATAGGCAATAGGCTGTGGTTGCTCCACTAGCTTTCTCCTAATCTTCCCTTTTGGTTCAATACAGGAGTACAGAGGATTGGTTGGGACCACCCACATTCTATGTGGTTTTTCTCCCTCTCAGTTAAACCTACCTTGAAATGCCCTCAAAGATCTTCCTTTTGTGTGTTTCCTAGATGATCCCAAAGGCAGTTAAGGTGGCCATGAAGATTAACCATCATACATGTTAAACTGCTATGTTTTTAAAATAATAGTTTAAAGCCATAAAGTAAAGGGCAATTTGTGTTGCATCGTTATTCAAGCTATCAGAAATAACTATCTCTGAGCATCCAGGTGCTTCTTGAAAGAATGCTAAAATTAAACACAAAATGTATTCAGTGAGATTGAAATCGACTTTCAAGGAATCTGTAAAAACAGATAGCATGTTTTCAGCAACCACTGTTAGTTGGCACAGGCACATTTTAAGCCATTGTAAGTAAAGCTGAGTCCATAGCTCTTCCAAGTGGCCATGGCCCTAAGATAGAATGAGTTTTATAGTTAAGCGAATTGTCTATTCAAACATATGATGCAATTAATCAGTGTCTAAAATTAATTAAAAAGGAGCAGAAAGAAAAGAGAGGAAGGAACAAACATTCCACTTAAAGGATAATTCAGGTTAGTATCTTTTTTTCTAGCTTTGCTTCCAGGATCTAAAGACTTGATATTTTATAATGAAGTTTCAGAAAAGAAATTCTGTTTCTTATTGCAAAGTGTAACACAAAAGACAAAAGCACAGAAAACTATGTTTGATATGTACTGCATATCAAATATAAACTTTCCCATATGTAAAAAATGCAATACCTAATTATTCTGTGGAAAACAACCATATCCAGATAGCTATACTCATATCCCCCAACTGTCTAAAAAAGTCAAGAATATTCTAAAAGTAGTCACAGAGAGTATACTTTTTTTTGCTTAAATTCTAATTGCACAACCTAAACATTTCACACGTAGAAGAAAAAATTACGTATTTCTTGTACAAACTGTGTGACTGGACTGAATTCAAAATTTTACCTGTAGGGGCATGTTTAATTGACAATCTACTAAGAGCACAGTTCCCTTTTATTAATACTTTTTAAGCCCTTACTCTAGTATGAATATTGACAATAATACACAGTATAATTTAGCATCTCCTTACAAGGAATTCATTATTCTCACGACCTCATGGGATAGTCAACTACTTAGTACTGAATAGATCACTGAGGAAAGCATTTTCACAGGCGCCAATCCAAGTATATTCTCAAGAAATTCATGATAACTCAGATTCGCTTGTGGGCACATGATTGGAAGGAATGGTTGTATGTAGCCCTGTGTCTTGATACTGAGGCTGAGTTCCATTCTTTAAGTTGGAGTATTTCATCCTCACACACTTCTACCCCCAACATCTTGATGAAAGCATTCAAAAACAGTTAGAAATTATAGCAGGGTATATATGAATTCCTTGTACTTTCTTTGAAAATGATGTGATATCAAACAAAACTTTTTGAAATTTCCTGCAATCTGTTTAAAAGAAGAATGAATGTTAGATAATGAACTTCCATTGAATATATTTGCAAAATGTTTTGACAGAATTATTAATCAATAATCTAAATATTTTAGGACACTTAGAAGCAACATTAAATGCTAATATCTTCTGTGGTAGGTATTTTTCTTAGACCAAAATAGAAAGGAGATTTTCTTTGAGACAGTTCTTCTCTATTCCCTTTCAACATGTCTTTAAACCATAAGAATCAAAATGTTTCTAAGGAGCTTATCCATTATCTGCCATGCTTGCAACAGGATTGCAAAGCATGTGGCTTAGACAGTCCTCTTGTTTCACCACACTGTAGCAAGTATTTGAGAATAATTAACATTCTAGCCCCATATTTTTTTTTTATGATGAAAGCAAAAATAGACCCATGTGTTTTCAAATGTCTATTGGAATGAGACACCATCTGGTTCCACTGTCTGGCCCAATCCCATTTTCCTCAAAGGGAACAAAAGTCCAGAGAGTTTAAGTGGCTTGAGCCAAATCACAAAGCTAATAGAATTCAAACCAGCACGTTAGGAGGCATTCACCAGAGAAGACTACTTGGGCATGGGTGTAAGCCAATAGAAAGCTTTTATTAGATGCCTGGCAACTACACTGGGTGTTCACATCCTAGTGTAGCGCTAAGCCTTTCTCTGGGTGAGCTTTTAAGAACAAATTCCATGTTCTGAGTTGACATACTTCAGTTAACAAGAACGGTTGGCCAGAAATGGAACTATAGAAACTAAAACCCAATGTTAATGCATTTAGAGAGTTTCCCTGGACTATATGGACTTTGATGGATTAGGCCTTTGTTTTAGTTTCAGCAAGTGATGCTGTCTATGTGCTGAGTTTTCAGTCTCAATGGTACCTCCATTGAGTCAGCTGTGTTAAAGTCTGAAGCCCTTCTAAGGTCTGGGGTCCTGTTACCAGAAGGAAGGCTTTCCTTTTTCAATATTCTAAAGATGCATGATTGCCTTTTAATTCTGTAGAACTCAATTTTTGGAAAATTTTCTATTTAGACTAAATATGAATCAAGAAAATACTTTCCAAACAAAGAAGTACAGAGCCAGTATAGAAATTGAAAGTGTAGCTGTTGTTCTTGCTCTTTTACTCTTTTTGGTCTTTTGGGCTATTTTGAGGGGCCCTCTACCCAGCTCCCAAGTAAATCATACAAAGAGACTTATTTTTAGTTATGAATGCCCAGCCTTAGCTTGGCTTGTTTCTTGTCAGCTTTTCTTAAATTATCCTATCTTTTGTTTCTGAGCTTTTATCTTTCTTTATTTCCATTTACCTTTCCTTACTTCTTTTTTCGTGGCTTGCTGTATAGCTGGGTGACTGACCCCCGATGTCCTCCTTCCCTTTTTCTCTCATTGTTCCTCTATACTCTCTCTCTCTTCCAGTTCTGCCTAATCTTGGTCTTGCCCTGCTATTTACTGGCCATTCAGCTCTTTATTAGACCATCAGGTGTTTTAGACAGGCAAAAAACTAGATCTTCACAGAGTTAAACATACGCAGCATAAACAAAAGCAACACACCTTAAAAATAATATTCGCCAACAGGGAAGAGTTGAATAAATTTCATTCTCTATGAATATGCACATATGTCTCATTGCTTTAAGGACTATGTACTGAAATGGTGTTGAACAATCAGTGGAGACCAGAGATCCCAGTGAGGAGGCAAGAAGAGCTCAAGGCGGGAAGGGTTAGAATGATCATTCCCATCCATTATGGAACAAGGATTAAGAAAATGCAGAGCCCAGGAAAGATCTAGAAAGACAAGAGAAAGGAAACAGAAGCCTAAAGACTTAGAAAAAAAAGGGAGGGTATACATATGGATTCTGTGTCCCACTGAGGCAGCAAAACATTTTAGAAAATTTGCTAATCTCACTCTCACCGACAAGAGCACAGCATCAAACTAAGTAAGTCTATCAGGAAGAAATGAAACTTAGGAGAACCTGCCTGTTCTATGGAGGATCATCATACTTCTACCATGTCTTGATCTACTAGACTGCTGCAACAAATGAGCATCAACCTGACAGCTCTTTATGGCAGAAAGGGATATCTCATATTTCTGAAAGCTGGGAAGTCCAAGATCAAAGGGCCAGCAGATTCAGGCTGAACAGCATTCATTTTCTGTCCTTGAGATCCTGTCTTTTTACTGTGTTCTCACAGGGTGGAACACAAAGATGCTCTCTTGGGACTGTGAAGTCCTGATTCCAACCAAGGACTCCTTCCTCTTGTTCCGAATCACTTCCCAGTATCTTTACCTCCAAGTACCATACACTAAACATGCTTAAACATATGAAGTTTGAGGTAAGTACTATCACACCAGTCCAACTCAAAATAATTTCTTAAAGAAAATTTAAAATTTTAGAAAGCTCAAAATAAGTCCAATTAGTGACAGTCTAAGGTAGATGGGTAATGGAGCATTTACTTTCTAAGAATTCATGAAGCAAAATTAATCACATACTCAGACATAAACCTTCAACTATGCCAGGGTAGGAATAATTAATGTCATTCTCTCTGACAAAAGTAGAAAAACATTATGATAATGGTTTAAAAGAAAGGCTACCTTTGTAGAAAATTAAAAACACATTCTAAACAATAATTGAATTAAATGAAGATCAGTCTCCAAATTAAGATCATTTAGGAAATAATTCAAAGTAATAACTGTCTCTATGAAAATGTGTGTAAGATGAAACAAAAATATACTAGGCAAACTCATTCAATTTTCTTAGTTGGGAAAATAAAAGTAACAAACACTTAAAAAGTAAAGCAAAATTCTAGGACAACAAAAATAATAAAAATAAAGCTGTAAGCTGAGAGGAAATACAGTTTCACTAACAAAGTTTTAAATTTTTTCTTTCAAAGGATATAAACTCTTACCTCCCTTATGACGGTTTAGGAATTAGTGGGAAGAAATGCAGACTTACACAGATTTTGCTAAAGCTCGCCTTTGTCACAGATGCTGAAAGGTCCTGAAGTAACTGAATCTTAAATCCCTAGCAAGCTCCTGATGTACTGTAACCTGGAATCTGCTTGTCTTCAAAACAAGCAAATCTATTTATTGATCTGGTTATCCAAGACACAGATAGAATCCAAATCCTGCCGGGATCACACAAAGCTTCTACACTGTGATTCTCTGCTGCCCTCTCTTGGGCAATCAGAATTCCTTCAGACACTGGACTGGGACGGGCTTTTATTTTTTTTAAATGTTTTTATTGCGCTATACATTTTTCTCCCCTCCCCTTCCTTCTCCTCCTCTTCCCTTCTACCCTCTCCCATGACCCCCACGCTCCCAATTTACTCAGGAGATCTTGTCTTTTTTTTTTCCTTCCTAGACTGTGTCTTAGCTTTCAGTAAGGTAATACAATTGCCGAGTATTTAAGTGTTCCTAATCCTCACACATAGATAAACGAAATTGTCCCATTGTAAAATCAGGGTATATCTTTTTACTGTGTTGTTTCAGAAATCAACCTCATTCAGTTGAGTATTTTCGAGATGAACTTTGGTTTTCTAAATAAAAAAAAGTTTGACTTACTGAACTCTAACAGTTCAGTGATTTGTGGCGCGTTTGATTCATAAACAATTATGAAGTACAATAAAACTAAAGTGTGCACATTCAGCGGGCATGGACCGGGACACTGGACTGTGCTTCTTGGCTTCATTTTCAAGAAAGGACTGAATGTGCCCAATGAGGCGAGTGCTCTCTTTAGATGGACGTCAGACAGCCGCCTTTGTAACAAGGTCGAAACTTCTGGAAGCCTACCTCTGTGACGAATCAGTGCCTGCGTATAAGTTTTGGCCATTCTGGTCCACAGAGGCTGCTCTAAAGGATCCCTGTAGCCCTTTAGCGTATCAGGCAGTCCGGTGAGGCAGCGACCCTTGTTTCTCCCTGTACCATATGCTTCGTTCCTCTCCCTGCCTCGGGTACCACCCAAAGGTTTTCTTTTGCCAACATCCTCATGCTAATTTTTATCTCGCAGTCTTTTTTGGAGCCCAACATGTGGCAGTTGTGAATGTAACTGCCTAAACTGCTCACAAGATCGCGAGGAGAGAGGTAGAAAATAGTACCTCAAATACTTTACTTGGGCTGAAGAGATGGCTGAGATTAAGAGGACTTCCTGCCCTGCCAGAGGACTTGAGTTTGAATTTCAAGCACCTACAGAAGGTGGCTCATAATTAATTCCCTGTAACTCCAGCTCCGGGGGTTCCAACCCCTTCTTCTGAACTCAGGCACTCACATATATCTGGTATACATTTACACAGAACATAAACATATAAATAAAAAAAAAACTTCCATCATTTTATTTAGCTGTTCCATTTATCACCCACATGCTATTTGGGCTTATAGATGTCTATCTTATCCTGGCGACAGGAGACCCACACCAAAAGTTATTCCTGGGGAAAAGAATTTGAGAGACAAAAGTTGAATGTTTGGTGACCAAATAATACCAACAATCACCCACAATGGTGGCAATCATGCGAAAAAGATTTCAAAAGGCAAGATGTACACAAGTGACCCAAATCTCATAGACTCTAAACTAGTGGTTCTCAACCTTCCAATGCTGGCACACTTTAATATGTCTTCTCGTGTTATGGTGACCCCCCATCATAAAAGTGGTTTTGTTGCTATTTCATAGCTGTAATTTTGCTACAGTTATGAATCAAAACATCTGTGTTTTTTGGCTCAATATTTTTAATCTTCTTTGAGTGATTTTTTATAGTGAAATATATTTTATATGTACACTGTGTTTCCTTGTGGTCTGAGTAAATTTGATCTAAAGCTGCAAAATTAGCTTATGTTCATGTGTTTTTTCTTTCTTTCTTTCTTTCTTTCTTTCTTTCTTTCTTTCTTTCTTTCTTTATTAAAGATTTCTGTCTCTTCCCTGCCACCACCTCCCATTTCCCTCCACCTCCCCCAGTCAAGTCCCCCTCCCTCGAAAGCCCAAAGAGCAATCAGGGTTCCCTGCCCTGTGGGAAGTTCCAAGGATCTCCCACCTCCATCCAGGTCTAGTAAGGTGAGCATCCAAACTGCCTAGGCTCCCACAAAGCCAGTACGTGCAGTAGGATCAAAAACCCATTGCCATTGTTCTTGAAGGTCCAAAGAAAAACATATAGTCATCTGATGGAGGAAGGTCATTGGTTAATTATAATAAACCAACTGCTTGGCCTCATAGCTTAGAACATAGATGGGAGGAGGAAACAGAATAGAATTCTGGACGGAAGAGGAAGTGAAGTCAGACTCTGCTCTGCTCCCGTAGAGAGCCAACAGCTCTGCTCTGGAGCAGAGATGCCATGCTCAGCCCTCCCAGGTAGACGCAATAGCTCTGCGCTCTGAGGCAGACACATGAAGCTCAGACCCACGATGGACGGAGGCTAGAATCTTCCCGGTAAGCGCACCTTGGGGTGCTTACACACATTATTAGAAATGGGCTGGTATCACAGCAGCTA
>NW_026067910.1:10690904-10692948 GCF_014885135.2 Alexandromys fortis | reverse complement strand
CCCTTACAGGCTAATTCTCGCACCTGGACTAGCCCATTTCTAATGATGTGTGTAAGCACCCCAAGGTGTGCTTACCGGGAAGAGTCTAGCCTCCGTCCATCCTGGTGTCTCTGCTCCAGAGAGCAGAGTTGTCGAGTCTCTCCGGGAGAGCTGAGCATGACGTCTCTGCTCCGGAGCTGTCGGCTCTCTCTGGGAGCAGAGCAGAGTCTGACCTCACTTCCTCTTCCGCCCAGCATCCTATTCTGTTTATTCCACCCACCTATGTTCTAAGCTATGAGGCCAAGCACTTGGTTTATTATAATTAACTAATTACCTTCCTCCATCAGTCATCCTCCTGAATATTAACCTTCATCAGGCGATGAAAGGAGACAGAGACCCACATTGGAGCACCGGACTGAAATCTCAAGGTCCAAATCAGGAGCAGAAGGAGAGAGAGCATGACAAGGAACTCAGGACTGGGAGGGGTGCACCCACACACTGAGACAATGGGGATGTTCTATTGGGAATTCACCAAGACCAGCTGGCCTGGGTATGAAATAGCCTGGGATAAAACCGAACTCGCTGAATATAGCGGACAATGAGAACTACTGAGAACTCAAGAACAAAAACATTTGTGTTTTAAAACAGTCTTAGGTGACCCCTGTGAAAGGGTCATTTGACCCTGAAGGGGTCTCCACTCACAGGTTGAGAACTGCAGCTCCAAACCCAGGCTTAATTAATTCCAGAAATAAACCAACTGATATTTTGAGACTTGTTAAATTTAATTTTTATAATCTATGCATATTAAGGTTTTTAAAAGTATGCCAAAAGGTTACATCTATATATGAAGTTTTATAATATGTATCGTACCCTGTTAAATATTTTCATATTTGCCTATAATTGGTACCGACAGATTTTAGTATGTATGAAAATTTTAAGTGTATCTAACACCCTTTACACGGTGCAATTTCTAAATTTAACACAAAAGTACATATCCAGAAGAGAAAGTGAAGTGGATAACACAACCCACTAACAAGTATTTGGAAAAAAGCTTAGAAATATAGCCATTTAAATATCAAAAGAATAAAACAGAAACAGAATCCACATTCCAGGCATATGGATAGAAAAATAACTTTCCCAAGATCACTATCACTACATATTTAGGAAGTTTATTCTCATTGAAATAGGTAAATTATAATCTGAAAAAGGAATGAAGATTTGAAAATAACATTAAAATAATTTAATCTTGTTTCTATCATAATTAACATTCAAGTATTTTATTTACCTGCACTTATTTCTCTAATCTTCATAAACTCAGACCTGAAGATCAGAATTTTGCATTCATTGTTGACTATAATAACTGTAGGTTAAAATTTTATTTAGAATCATTTTGATCAGTCATATAATTACTGATACACACCAACATAGGACAAAGTTCATTTATAGTTTTTGTGATTTTTTATTTTTTGTTTTCCGAGACAGGGTTTCTCTATGAAGTGATCCTGGAACTCACTCACACTGTAGACTGTGCTAGCCTTAAACTCACAGAAAACCCCTGCCTCTGTCTCCGAAGTGCTGGGATTAAAGGCATGCACCACCAGTGCCCAGCTGCAGTTTTGAATATAGCTCCTTTATAGTTTTCTTTTCACACTGTAGGTTAGCTTTTCGCAGTTAAGCAATGGGACTGAGCACCTTAATTTAAAAGCAAAGAACAGTTTCTGTTAGCATACACAACCTCTAAAAGACTATGTAGAGTGAGCCCGCATACAGAAAATTCAGATTTCTATTGCATGTGGTTTTTGTTCTGTTTGTTTTGTTTTTTGTTTTAAGAGTTTCATGTAGCAAAGAATGGTCTTAAATTCACCTTCCTGCCTGTACCTCCCAAGGGCAAAGATTTTTGATGTGTACAACGATGCCCAACAACAATCTAAAATTTGAAATTGTTTGAATATTCAAGACAATTTTGAGTGCCTACCATATTTATTATGGGAAGTACCTGTCCTATAACTTCTCAGGAGAAGGAACTTGCAGGGTGTGTGTGTGTGTGTGTGTGTGTGTGTGTGTG
>NW_026067910.1:10639947-10679557 GCF_014885135.2 Alexandromys fortis | reverse complement strand
GAGTTAGCCAATATGAAGCTAGTGATTTAATTAATAATTTAATTCTGTGTGGTTATTTTGGGGCTGAGCAGTTGGGAACTAACTAGTGGCCTCTCACAACAAGTATGGAGTAGAAAACATTCTTGCTTTTGTAGTTTCCTAATTTGTCAAAACTCTGAAATGAGCAGTGTTGTCCCTAAGATATCAGTCTCTATGTACATTGGTGAAGCTGGTTTTCCTGAATAGAATTTAAGAATAAATAAGCTTCACACTCGTTTAAATTAAATTTTCATATTTATTTTTTGAGACAGGGTTTCATTGTAGTCCAGGTTGGCCCCAACCTTGTCACTGAGGATGACCTTGAACTTCTCCTTCTGTCTCCCCATACCAAAGACTGTAATTGGTGGA
Source organism: Alexandromys fortis (assembly GCF_014885135.2). Classification (NCBI taxonomy): domain Eukaryota; kingdom Metazoa; phylum Chordata; class Mammalia; order Rodentia; family Cricetidae; genus Alexandromys; species Alexandromys fortis. The sequence continues at coordinate 10,679,170 of NW_026067910.1, read as the reverse complement.
TTTGCCATGCCCAGTTTATGTAGTGCTGAACATGAGAATTAGGGCTTTATATGTGCTACGCACAGGACTCTACAAGCTGAGCTATGTCCTAGGTCCGGCCTAATCCTTTTATCCTAGAATAATTCTAAAGGAAAATCAGGTTAAGTTCAACATTAATGCCATCCACTAAACAGTACAAGAAACACAAAAGGAAAATCTGACACATGTGCAAACAAGTATTGGTATCAGCTTCTAGTCTTCTTAGCACCCACTGAGAAGGGTCTCCTTTCCTCCACTTTCTCTAACTCTGTTCCTGATAATGGCATTCAGGGTTCTGCTGAAGACTCCAGACTACACTGCAGCTCCTAGGGGAAAAAAAAATCTTTTGAATGTGATGCCATCTCTAACCTAAAATGTCTAGAATGTGTTCCGAGGACACTCACCACACCTGAGCCAGCCAAAGCGACATCTGCCCTGTCGTAGTGAGGGATGAAAGGGAAGCAAGGCCTTCCATCTGCTGCCTTCAGGAGCAGGTGACTTTATCCCTGTAGAAACAGCAAAGGTGAGCTCAGGGACTCCACGTTTATCTGTCATCAGAGAATGGAGGAAGCGTTCAGGTCAATTCAGATAGTCCCACAGGATTCATACTTAGTTTGTATAGCTGCATTGCACAACAGTTCAGCCAACTTCCATTTATGCTTCTCCGTGCCATTATTATTTTTATTAACTGAGAAAGAAAACCTTTATATTTTTGTTTATTTTCTTTGTATCCAGGCTCCAACTCCAGTAAAGTAGGTTTAGGTTATTCATTGTAAAATAAGTTTTAAAAAAGAGAAAGAAAAATCATCATGTGGAACTATTGTGATGTTTTCCTTAGAAAATAAAGTATTTAAGTGGGTAGCTAAGACTAAGCCAAATACTAAGCAAGTTGGCTGCTAGATTTAGCAAACAGAAAACAAACAAAACAACAGCAGAAACAGTTGAATTTGAATTTCCAATTCCAATTTATTTTGCTGTGTTGTTAAATAAGGGCTTCATCATACAGCCCAAACTGTCCTAGAATTCCCTATGTAACCTATGCTGGCCTTGGACCTGCAATCCTCATGCCTGAGCATTATGGGTAATAGAATTACTGATATATACCACAATATCTATCTTGAATTTCCAAGTTTTTTTTAATGTTAAAATATTTATTAATGTAAGTATAATTCAATGGTTCCATGGTCCATATGGACATACAACATGCACACACACACACACATATTTAAGTTTCAAAAGTCATTTTTTATAATTTAAATCATTGATACATGCTGTGAGCTACTGTTTATGGGGTTTGGGAGTATTTAGGTTAAATATTCTACAAAGCCTAATTGATTAATTATAATTTTGTGGTTTTGGAGAGTTGGTATGGTATGGACATAAAGTCAAGCTATTTTGGGCTATCTGTAGTTACCTATGTCTGGTCTAACATCCTTATGACTATCAAATAAAACATTTCAATTATATGAACTTAACAGATAACTTGCTTCCATCAACCTGAAAGCTAAGCTATCATCAGACAGCAACTAAGACCCATAGCAGAAATCCCCCCATCTTGCTCAAATCTGTGTAGCTGATGTTCTCAACACAAATTTGAAACTGCCCAATTTATGCCTTTTCACCTTGGAATATAGTTTGAGGACACATAAATCTATGTTCCCCAGTTGTGGCCACTCATATTTGGCTCAAAAGTAAACTGCTTTATTCCTTGAAGGTGAGAGTTATGTCATTTATCAACATTATAAATATGTATAAGAGAAGATAACAGGTAATATAAGTATACTGAATGCAATGGAGAAGAGAAGCTAAATGGTTCCTTTCCTTGGTCTGGGAAAATATATCTGCATCTATAAATTAAGTGTAAGACAGAGGGACTGTTCCGGGCAGTGGTGGCTCACGCCATTAATCCCAGCACTCGGGAGGCAGAGGCAGGCGGATCTCTGGGAGTCCGAGGCCAGCCTGGTCTACAAGAGCTAGTTCTGGGACAGACACCAAAGCTACAGAGAAACCCTGTCTCGAAAAACCAAAAAAAAAAAAAAAAAAAAAAAAAAAAAAAAAAAAAAAAAAAGACAGAGGAACTGTCTTGGAAAATAATTTAAATATTCGTGTTGGAGTTGGGGACATAGCTCAGTGGTAAAAATCTAAGGTTCATGAGACACCACAAATTACCACCAACAAAAGCATGCTGACTTTTACAGCTGAACTGAAACAGCACCTAGTAGTGTCTGCTCTCTTAATTTGATATGCAAATTAAGTAATAATTTTTATAAAAAGTATTGTTTACAAAGAGATCAGCCATTGATCAACACAAAAACACCTTGCCTCAGCCCTCCAAAAACCTAAATATATGATCACAGCAAATTTGAGGACATTCTTAGCTACTGAATGCAACCTTGTCTCAAAATGCCAAAGACTAAAATAAAATAAACAAGTAAATACCTCTTTGAACTTCTTAAATTCAAAGATTGTCCATGTCAAGTTCTCAGAGCACACCACACCATCTCTTTTAAATCAAAAGATACGTTGGATGTCTCGCATCAAAAATTAGTTTCATCAAACAAATCCAGTTTCTTAAACTTTAATAGTCTGCTTCAAGTTCTATCAGTTAAAATATGCCGTTTCCAGGTGAAATTTGAACATCTGTATAGAATAAAGTCCTTATTTTGGGCCAGAAGTCCTAATGAAGAGATAAATACACATATATTCAACAGCCTATTTTTAAAAGAGCTGTTCCACTGCTCTGTTCAGCTGCTCTGCTTTCTCAAGCAAAATACTGGCTTTATTTGTACAAAATTGCTCTTAGTCATTGGTTGGCAGGAATAATACCTACACAAATTTCTCAAACCTTAGAGCGCTTGCATTTTATGAAGCCTACATTCTGCCTTTAAATGCAAAAGAAAGACCAAGCTGTGAAAATGAAAACAATTATATTGTCACATGACAGGGACTTTGAAATGACTGCATTGTTGAAGAAACACTGTAGCGCTCTTAAAGAATCAAAGTCAATCTGTGTGCAGCTAAAGCGGGTGGGTAGTATAGCCAACTGTGGATGTTTTTGGAAGAGTGACAGATGCATCAAATTAACTTCTTGTTTATTTCAAACTAAATTATAAATTAAAACTCTCCTCAGAATTTGAGACACAAATGACAAAGTATACCTTCAGTGATGGGATTAGTTGCAGTCACATGATGTGTATTGCGATTTGGATAGGAATGGCCCCTATAGACTCCTGTGTTAGAATGTTTGGTCCATAGGTGGTGCCTCTAATAAGAGGTGTGGTCTTGCTGGAGAAAGTGTGTCACTGTGGAAGCAGGCTTTGGGGTCTTTTATGATCAAGCTACACCCTGTGTGGCTCACACTCTCCTTCTGCTGCTTGTGGATCATAATGTAGAATTCTCAGCAATTTCATTACCGTGTTCATCATCAACATCAAAACAGTCTAAACCTCTGAAACTGTAAACCAGCCCCAATTAAATATTTCCTTTATAAGAAAGTTGCTATGGCCATGGTGTCTCTTCACAGCAATAGAAACCCTAACTAAGACAATGAATAAGGTGTTTCAATTAACTTACCACTTTCTCCCAGTTGAATGAAAGTATCTCATGTTAAAAATAATCATTTTTAAAACCTACATTCTCCATCATTTTAGTCCCAACTTTTTAATAAGATTGTAGCTCACAGTTTTTTTTCCCCCGACACTGAGAACACTAAAGCAGTAAATAGTGTTGATGTCAGTTGAAGACTAGCCTAGTCTCCCTAATGAGATGCAAGTCAGTCATTCAGCCCTTCAGTTAAAACTCCCTTCTCAAAACAAACAAGTAAAAAGGGCATACATTTTGAACATTTATTTTTTATATTTTTAACTTTTAAAAAAGTATTAACATTTAATACTTTCATTATTTATTGTTTATAGTTTTAATTTTAATATTTAATGCTATGAACCTTAAAAAGCTTCACAGATATTTTTAAAATATAAAGAAAAATTTGATTAACAGCAATTTGTGACAAGCCATATTTCTACCTTTTAAAATTAAATTCTAAAAAATAGTATAGGTTCAACTTTTGTTCCTAGAGCATCTCTTACTCTGCATATTTAAGGACAACAAGTGTTTTCAGGTGCCATCCAATAGACAAGCAAGGGGTATTTATTTTAGTTAATTTTGTAACAATGTGATACATTTATTATCCTTGCGGAGGAAGAAAAATGTTGAGGGATAATGGTCTTGTACCTTGTAAGGATTTGTCTCTTGTACTTATTTAATAAAATGCTGATTGGCCAGTAGTCAGGCAGAAAGTATATATGGGGTGACCAGATAGGAAGTACAGGTGGGGCAACCAGAACAGAAGAATTCTGGGAACTGAATCTGCAGGCATCACCCAGATATAGAGGAAGCAAGATGAGAACGCCTCACTGATAAAGGTACCAAGCCATGTGGCTAACACAGGCAAGAATAATGGGTCAATGTGCAGTGTAAGAGTTAGTCAATAAGAAAGTCTGAACTAATAGGCCAACCAGTTTATAATTAATGTAGACCTCTGTGTGTTTCTTTGGGAATGAACGGCTACAGGACTGGGCAGGACAGAAACTTCTGTCAACAAACGGTGCCAACGTAGACAACTATATCCACTTAAAACCGAGCAAGCTTGGAAAATAATTCTGGACACAAAAGAACAGAGTTAAGCATGGCTTCTTGGTAGTAGCATTTTCTCAGGTGGGTTCTGTTTATTAGTGGCAAACATGTCTCATTTAAGAAGGGCTTCCTGATTCGGCTTTAGTTGAAAAAAAAAAAAGGCAGCTCTTTTAAGAGGCCCCATACCATCAAACAGTTAAATGATGTTTATGAATATCCAACAACATGCTTGTTGGTGGTGGCAAGGACCTTGAACACGGGTGATAGTATTCCATGACTACATCCTGGGCAGAATAGAAAGGAAAAATAGAGTGAAGTAGTAGCTTTCTCTCTCTCTCTCTCTCTCTCTCTCTCTCTCTCTCTCTCTCTCTCTCTTTCCTCAGCGTGGACAATACTAACAACTGCCTCACACCCTCATTGCCATGCCTTCCTGCCATGATAGACTGTATTCTCAGATGTGAGCTACATGTAAGTCCTTCCTTTACAAAACAAGAGGTGCTGGAGAAGTGGCTCAGTGGTGAAGAGCACTTGTTCTTGCATAGGACTCAGGTTTGGTTCCCAGCATACACACGATGGCTCACAACCACCTGTAACTCTAGTTCTAGGGTATTCAAACCCTCTTCTAACCTTTACAGGCACCAGACATACATATAGTACATACACATACACACAAGTACTTATACATGACCAAGGCAAAAACACTCATGCCCATAAAATAAAATTTACAGAAAATTTAACAGCTTCACACTCTCATTTCTTTTGTACCATCATTTTTACACACTTTAATTACTTAACTATTTTAAGCCAGTTTTTTAAAAAAAGAATATGTCATTGAAAGCAAATCATTTTTGCTCTATGGCATCAAATATATGATTGAAAGTCATTAAGAATTATATCATTGTTTGACATAGACAAAGTTGGAGTTTTAGGGGGAAATTGCAAGAATCAGGTTCACTGTTGAATGCTAAAGGTTGACAGAGGACTGGATGAAAGTGAAGGTGTAAGTCACAACAATCCCACACAGTTTGGAATTATGATTAATAGAATGATTATTTATTTAAAGGGAAAAAAACTTACAGATCATCATCCCAGACAACAGCCCTCTGCGCAATCAGGAAGGGAGTCTAGTCGCAGGAAGTAAGAGAAAGAGGAGAGGGAAGTGGCTGCTTTTTTAAAGGGAGAGAGACCACGCCCCAATGGGCTGGTATCTCTGCGGCTATTGGCTGAATGAGCGGGAGGAGCTCCTGCAACAACTGGAGAGATGGCTAAGTCAGTAGACTCTTCAGTCTGCAAGTATAAGGACCTGAGTTTGATTGCAGAATTTACATGAAAAGCCAGTGCAGGGCCTGGCACCTGCAATCCCAGCACTGCAGAGACATAAACAAGAGCATCCCTGGGTCTACTGAGTAGACATTCTAGGCAACCGGGGAGCTCTGTCAACTGTTATGGGCAAATAGTATTTAAACGACTTCAAATTAACTACTTTGTTTAGCCAAAGCTACTTAGAGTTTGGCAGTGCGGGTAGTCTTTAAAAATAACAGAATTTTCAGTGGATTGTACATAACCACTTATGTTACAGTAAGCCTTAATTGCATTCCTTGTTTAAAACTAAATCTTTTTGGCCCAGTTAATAGAAAAGACTTGGCACACAAGCATGAGGATGTAAATTTAATCCCCAGAACTCAAGTTTAAAAAACCCACTTGTGATGGTACACACTTGTCATACCAGTCCTGGAAAGCTGGAGACAAACAGAGCTCTGGGGTTCAGTGCCCAGTCAATCTAACCTACTCATCAAGAGACAGGCTGTGAGAGACCCTTTCTCAATGAAACCAAGGAGGAAGGACCAAATGACAGCCAAGGTTGACGTCTGGCTTCAACACACATACACAAATATATATAAACCTGTATGTATGCACTCATATTTAATATTTGTCTAGGAGAAAAATTTAATGAATTAATTTATTTTATTTTATTTTATTTTTTTGCTGTTGTGATAAAACATCAAGGACAAAAGCAGCTTTAAAAAAGAAGTTCATTTCAGATTATGGTTTCAGAGGGGAGTCCCTTATGGTGAGGCGGGCATTACAGAAAGCTGAAAGACCACATCTTTGGCTTGAAACCCAAACCAGAGAGCAAGCTGGAAATGGACTGAGGCTACGAAGTCTCAAAGCTTGTCCCCAGTGGTGTACTTTCTCCAGCAAGGCTGTATCTCCTAATCTTCCTCAGATAGTTCCAACAACATGGTCTTTTATTAGTTCTGTCAATGACTATGTATTTAACAACTTTTAATTTATGTTTTATGTGGTTGAACAATGAGGTTGGCCTTCATGTTTACTATTCATGACATGAAATTGACTTAGTACTTCCTTCTTCCTAAAGTAGAACAAGATGTATGCAAGAGGCTCTTTTTAAACATGTCTTTATTTCCATATTAAGAGGCTTATAGATGAAATAAATTATGATGTTCATTGTATCTTCATTTATGCACAAGCAAACAAGGTATATTTTAGTTTATATTGAGCGATGTCTCTGGAGGGCTGAAAGTTAATTACCACACCCTTACATTTACCCTTAGTATCTAATTCTAGTTAATATAAAAATAATCCTTGCTTTTTTGCTTTTTTTTTTTCAAGCTAGCTTTTCTAGCTGTTTACTGCAGGAAGAATAACAGCTTATTTCCTCTTGTGCTGCAGAGTGAGAATTGCCAGCTAAGATGCAATTGGAATAATTGTTACTGATGAGAATGCAAGACAGAAATAGCTCATTTGTTGACAGCCTGCAGGTGGTGTGTGGGCTTCCGGAAGCAGCAAAAATCACATTTCTACTTGAAGGAAAACAAATTTGCTATGAAAACCTTTGAGAAATATAAAGACCTTAATCTTTATTATCTTAATCGTACCAATCTATATTTTCTGAGCTGAACTGGTATTTCATAGTCATGTCTATATAATTATTTATCAAATTTTCTTTACAACAAATATTTTCATTTATGTTTAGGATGAAATGTTGGTAGGTTTAAAATCATCAGAACAAGATTTCTGAGAGTTATTTCAAAGTAAGTCATTTTTTTATTCATTCAACTACCATTTTTTCATGTGTGTGACATGTGTTTGTGTGTATGTTTTAATGTAAGTGTATGCACATATGTGTGCAGATGCCTGTGCACATATACATGGAGGCCATAGATTGGCTTAGGATGTGTTCTGAGATCGCTCTCCATCTTACTTTTTGAAACAAAGTCTTTTATCAAACTTGTGGCTCATTGATTTGTCTAGGTTGCTTGACACTGAGCTCTAGAAATCATACCATTTCTTCACTCCAGCACTGTAGAGGTTACAGACATGCATCCATCTACCCAGTTCTCACAAGGTTGTTGGGGATCAAACATAGGTGCTTATACACACAAAGCAGGTACTTTACCTACTGAACAATAAATATGATTTCTGTCATAGTTTGTTTCCCTTTGCTATGATAAACACCATAACCAAAAGGATCTTAGGGGAGTAAAGGGTTTCTTTCAACTTACAATTTATTGTCCTACATAAAGGGAGGTCAGAGCAGGAACTCAAGGCATGAACCTGGAGGCAGAGATTGAAGCAAAACCACACAGGAGCACTGCCTACTAGCGTGCTTTCTATGACTTGCTCAGCTTGTTTTCTTATACCACCTAGGACTACTTGCACAAGAATGGCACTGCCCATAGTGAGTTGGGCTCTCCCCCGTCAACCATTAATTAATAAAGTGCCCCCACAGACTTGCCTACAGGCAGCATCTCTCAATTAAATTTTCCTCTTTCAGATGACTCCATGTTTGTGTCAATTGCTTAGCATAGTCCCAATTTGCCTAACTTGATATACAAGCGACAGTGACAGTATTTCGCTGTCTCCGAGTCTAGTCTAGTCCGTGATAAAAAAAAATTACAAAATAACAATAGAGCAAAGAAGCTTGCATCACATAAAACTACACACGTATCCTAAAGCATAATTATTGATATTTAGTGTTAATATTGGAGAAGAGACAAACCCCAAGGCAAGTTGTTAGGTCTTGACGTAGAAAGTAAGCTTAGTCATAGTGGATGAGTCAACAGGTGTCAGTGAGACAAAAGCCTTTATGATCGAAATGAGTGCCTAAGTACAGTCAAGAAGTGTTTTTGAAAAGTTCATGGCCCATTCAGGCAGCAAGCAGTGTGGGGTGTCTGAGCAAGGAAATGAAAATAAAAATAGAGCCAAGTCACCTAACCGACTTCCACTTCCAAGACAGAAGTGGGAATTGTCACTTCTCCAATTCTGTCCTTGGAAGTTTCCCTTATAATGAGTAAGCCTCCTTTGACCTCAGAACCTCTTTTCTAGAAGACAACTAAAATAATACAGAACTGAAGAGAAGGATTGCAAAAAAAAAAAGAGAGAGAGAGAGAGACTAATGTAAAAAGGTTTATGAAGAAGGGAAGAAAAGATGTTTTCATCATAGATCCCAGCAAGATCCGCCTCTCAAGAGGAACAGCACACCTTGAACTAGAAAGCCAAGTACCTTTTTTGTCATAGTAAAACTAATGCAGGCAAGGGTCACCCCGCTGGCATCTGAGATTTCTCCTGAAAAACAGAAGTGGGGTGAACTTAAGGTCATGAAAATAAGTAAAGTGTGGAGGGCACAGGGAATGACTAATGAGATAAGAAAGCAAAGAGAACTTTGGTGCAATAATAGAGGACAGGGATGATAACATTGCCCATTAGCTGAGCAGGAATAAAGTATAAATGACAGCCAGACTTCCTCCCACATGCCAGGCAAACAATAGTTTCTCTTTTTTCCCTTTTATTGAAAAGAGGTTGTTTTCTCACATAATACAACCTGATAATCATTTCCTCCCCCTCTACTCCTCCCAGTTCCCCCCACCTCCCTCCTCATCTCCATCCATCCTGTCTCTCAGAAAAGTAAAAGGCTCATAAGTTATAATATTATCACATAATGTGATAAAATGTAACAAAATCCCACACCTTGATATTGAACAAAACAATGAAACAGAAAGAAAGCAGTCCAAAAGAAGGTACAAGAAACTGAGATTCACTCATTCACACACACACACACACACGCACACACACTCACACACACACACACAGGAATCTCATAAAAACACCAAAAAAACAGCCAAAATATATTTACAACGAACCTGTAAGTTAAATGAGAGAATAAAAATATAAATAATAGTAAGATCAAATTTTTAAAAAATTAAAAAAGCAAAGGTTCTGAGATGACATTATTGGAAGACAGAGAACCTCCAAAGATGCCACTGAGTTCGTTTTCTGTTGGCCATCTACTGCTTGGCGTATAGCCTACTCTTAAGAGTAATTTGTATCCCCAGGGAGACTGTCTTGAAAAAAAGAAAAATATTGCAAGTGCTTATCAATTTTGTGCCACCTTTGCACCAGTATATCTTGCAGGAAGGACATCCTTGCAGATCAAATGATTTGCAGCTCCTTTGATGTTTCTGTAACAAGCAGAGTACCTTCCTGTCCACATCAAAGAAAGATAGAATGTAGGACTGAATGGTCTATGTAGGTACCAGCTCAAGTTCTCCTTATTCAGGTGTTCTTTCAGCAATAAGGCCTTGCTGACAGTTTGTTGAGAGCAACCTACAGTGTTGACAACTTCCTGGGTTGTCTGGGGATTCCCATGGGACTCCTTTGGCCAATAACTCAATTAATGGTAACTCAACCCAAGCACTTGAAGCATCATTGGGTCGCAATAGATGGCCACTTGAAGGTCTGTCTCCCCATTATTTGGCAATGTCATTCAGACCACCTTCATACTTCTTATGGATTTGAAGGAGAGAAAGGAAAAGTGTAGTCCCACAGTTAGCCTGCTTTGCTTTTCTGGCTGGCTGGAAGTTTGTTTTTCAAAATAAGAAAACATGGTAAGATCATGAGCATTTCTCTAAATGGACTGCCTTCCATTCTTGAGCACAGACTCTATATAATTCTAAATAGATAAGAAAGATAAATAGGAGACCATGACAGTGGACAGAAAAATAGTGTCACAGTGCAGGTCAAAGTAGTTAGCTATGATCTTAAACAAATTAGACTTTGTAAAATAAAGCACAAAATGAAGACTCTTAGAACTTGGTGATGAGATGAGGAAATAATAAAATAATAATAATAAAATGTAAATTCACAAATGTCTGGCACTGTGTAGAAGAAAACTGAGCAAAGCAAAATTCTTAAAAAGAAGATAATTGATAATGAAGATAGACAAAGACAAAATTCCAGAAACATTTTCTTAAAGGAAATAAACTTGAATTTACCTATGAAAGGACTTCCAGGTCCTTTCCAGGTCCTATTGGGTGAATTTCCATAAGATATTCAATATTGAGATACATCCTAGTAAAGTTGCTGAACTGGAAGTTAATAAAACAATGCTTTGGAGATGTAGTTCAATAAAGAATATGTTAACAGACTGGTGAAAGAACTTACTTTATAGATGCCCTCATTACCAAGTCTAATGGCCTGAGCTCAATCCCTGGGACTGACCTGGTAGAGGGAGAGAATCAACTAAACTCTTCAGGTTGTCCTTTGGCCTCCACACATCTGCTGTGGCACACACACACACACACACACACACACACACACACACACGGTTATTTATACAAGCAGTGTACAACTTTTGGTCAACACATTAGCACAGAAGCCAGCCAGATGTGTAGAGGACTTCACTGATGCAGCTTTTGGGAGGGACAGCCCCTTCAGAAGTGGGATCATTAGAGATGTGGCCACCCTTGAGTCACCCGTGCGCTACTAAGTAGCTTAGTTAACTAACACTCACTGGTTCACCAGGTGGACGTAGGTGGGTTGAATTGTTTCCTCAGGCTGCTGAGGCCTTCTCAGAGGTGAATGGACATTTGTTCATGGCTCTTGAGGACAAATTAAAAAAAAAAAAAACAGATACAGAAAACAGAAAAGAATTCTGTGTGTCATTGTGGGGAGCTATATAAGCCCTGAGTGAATGTATAAAGAGCAAACGAATATCTGAGTGTTGTTTGCCATAGTATCTTAGATAGAGTTTCTATTGCTGTGGTGGAACATCATGATCAAAAGCAATTTGGGGAAGAAAGGGTTTATTTCCTCATCATTGAAAGCAATCAGGGCAGGAATTTAGAGACAGAAGCTGATGCAGAGACTGTGGGTGGGTGCTGCTTATTGGATTGTTCTCCATGGCTTGCTCAGCCGGCTTGCTTTCTTCTTTTCTCTCACTGATTAAGAAAATGCCCTCCCTGTAGGTTTGCCCACAGCTAGAGCTTATGGAGGTGTTTTCTCAGTTGAGCTTCTCTGCTCTTAGATACTCTTCCTCACCTCAAGCTGACATAAAAGCAGCCAGCACACATGGGCACAGCAATGTTAAGAATCTATATTTCAGACCCATGGGAAATTGAAAAGACATTTCCCTGGCACAGATGGATGTCAAAGCCTTCTTCTGGTGTCAGAGTGCCTATGTTGACAGTGTGTATAATTATGAGTGTTTATGATGTTTATTGATGGCTGTGTGCAAAAACTTCCTCATCCTGGATGTTTACAGCCTGGAAATGCTTTCCTACAAACATCTCCTACTGAGACTAGCTAAATCCCCTCCTCTGTGCTGTACGTAATAAGCACAGTGGTGGTTCTGGTTGTTGTAGTCAGTACCACTCCATCAGACTGCACACAACCCCCTGAGGCAGTGTTTCTCTACAAGTGCCTATGTATCTGTTCTTCCTTCATTCTTTCACCACCCCCAAGTCAGGTCAAGCTCCAGTTATAGGGGGTGGGACATACTTTGAAGTAATCATTACCCAATGGGATATATGTACAATTTAGGTATTAAAAACAGGAAAAATGCAATGTTTAACCTAAAGAGGTTCAATGCAGGTTTTCCCTATCCAATCTGGGAACTACCAGTTGGCACTGGTAAATATTAGGCACTGATGGTTACTCACCGCCAAAGCTCATCGTCTTTCCATCATTCCTGATGGCAAAGTGGTGCTGACAGCTATAATTGCCCAATAAAGGTACAATACAGTGTGGCACATCATTAAAAAAAAACACGAGAAAAAACATTACTGAAATTTTATTAATTCAGATTTTAAAATTGACGTTATATATGTCATCAACTCTAGTAGTGGACAGTTTATTTTCCCACATACTGAATCAAAGTGATTTTGGAGGTGAAGGGTTTTTTTTTTTTTTAAAAAAAAAAAAAACAAGTTTAGTAGATACCATAGCATTTCAATACGTACAAGAGACATGTTTCTTCTAGCTTAGTATATTTGATGACTTTTCTCTAAATGCTGCCAAAGGGGACCTTTGCCACTGTAGAAAATAACTTTTCAAAACTAAAAATTATTATTAACTAATTAAGATGTACATTGTCACATTGGCCAACAATTCTCCCTCAAGCTTAAGCAATCTTTTAAAGCTCTTTTCTTTTCTTTTCTTTTCTTTCCTTTTCTTTTCTTGTCCTCTCTCTCTCTCTCTCTCTCTCTCTCTCCTTTTTTTCCCTTTTTTTTTCAAGACAAGATTTCTCTGTGTAGCCCTATCTTCCATGGAATTCACTTTGTAGCCCAGGCTGGCCTTGAACTGACAGATATCCACCTGCCTCAGCCTCCTGAGTTACTAAAAGTGAGTGCCACCACTACGTGGCTTGATTTTTAGCATGATTTATCGGTACAGTTTATATAGAATAGTATTTTGTTATATTTTTTTATTGTTGAGAAGACAATACATTTGTATAGCTTCTAGATTAGAGAGTTAGGTCTATAAGAGACTTGTAATGTTGTCCTGGTGTGATCCCAGGCTGTGCCTTTCAGGGACCTAAGGGTGAGAACACTTACAAGAAAGCTATCCGGCTCTCCCATGCTGAGTCATTGATTTAAACGCTAACATGTAACATGACTTTGACACTGAGTCTACAGAAGAATGTGGCAGCTAAGGAATAGGAGGGTGAGGCTACACCTGGACAAGGTTTTCTTCACCATGGAAACAAATTGTTTAGGAAGAAATAGTCCCTTTTCTATCTCTCAAATTTATGTTTCAGTTAGCCATTCTGCAACTATGTCTCACGAGGACAGATTAGCTTAACTGTAGATACTTCTATCTCCCTTTTTTTCTTGAGAATGGGGTCTTTTTTAATATTTATTTATTTTATTTATTATGTATACAATATTCTGTCTACGTGTTACGCGTATGCCTGCAGGCCAGAAGAGGGCACCAGACCCCATTATAGATGGTTGTGAGCCACCATTTGGTTGCTGGGAATTGAACTCAGGACCTTTGGAAGAGTAGGCAGTGCTCTTAACCACTGAGCCATCTCTCCAGCCCCGAGAATGGGGTCTTTGATAAGAAAAGGTGATAAGATATGGTGACGTGAGATAAATAAGATGAGGAAAGAAAGAAGAAAGGAAGGAAGCTAGCAAGCAAGGTAGAAGGAGGGAAGGAAGGAAGGCAAAGAAGAGAGAGGGAAGGAGTTGTTGAACAAACAACACTTCGGAGTTGTACATTTCTAAATTAATTTTAAGTAGAAATTGGATTATCTTGTAGCTATGTAACTTAGAATCACATGAAATCCCTAGCCTATTTCACACCAATTGACTGTACAAAAATTAAAAAAAAAACTATATGAAAATATTTGACTGAATGTTCAAAATATAGTTTGAAAGATTTAAAAAAAATGAGATGGGATTGAAGAACAGGGGACTAAAGATAGCGAAGTCCCTGATAAATAGAAGTAGTAACTATCAATTAGAAAGCATTTAGCTTGGGTGAGTCATAAATCAATGTACATGATTCCAATTATTTTTTCACAGAAATCTACCAATTAGGTACTATGAATTGATTTCAAGGTTGAAAGAAATGGAACTCACAGAACAGAATCTGTTGCATCTTGAGTGGACTAGCACTTAAGCAAAGGCTGTCTTATTGCAGATTTATCTATGTGCTTAAAATTTTACCCTCTAATGTGCTGAATCAGTCTGTCTCTGGATGGCGAGCCAGTAGGAGAAAACCGAGAAAAGAGTGCCCACAGTCCTTGAGCGCTCACGTCAAAGAGCTTCTTGCATGGATTTGTAAAAGTGCTATCTGAGCTAATATAATTCAGAAGTAACAGAACACGGTATGGAGAAGTACATGAGAATCAGCAATATGCTTACTGAATATGTTATCAAAATAATTTCAACTGCTCTTTTTTATTCTTTTTAATATAGATATTGAACATTTCAAGTTACCAAAGTGATAACTTTGGCAAATAATGGGAATTTGGAAATATGGAGAATATTGTAACTAAGACATTCTTAACACCATATTTATTAGAAATTCAGAAATTTGAAGAATAGCAAAAGCAGTTTCTTCCTGTATAAAAACGTTTTTGGTCAATTCATGCTTTATTTCAATATGGTTCAGCATGATTCTCTTATACTTTATAGTATAAAGTCAATAAGACTTTTTGAAAAATTTATTACATTTATTCATTTTCTTGCTCACGTGTTTGCATATGGTCTGGGAACATGCCCCATTAACACATATAGAAGTCTGAAGGCGACTTGAAGCAGTTGATTCTCTCTTCTCATCATGTAGTTTAGGTTGTCATGGTTACAAGAGCTTTTACCTACTGAGCCATCTTACTGGAATGAAATCATAAACACATTACCTAGCTGCCATTAAGGCATAAACTACTTTGAAAACTTTCTTAGTATGCTTTAAGAAGTTACTTTGTTTCTTCTTAATGCTTAGAAAATAGCATATTCCATGTTAGAACCAAATTTGGATCTCTGCCTATATTATTTGTATTATGAAGATATACTTTGGTCCTGAGTTTATGTATGTTTTTTCTGAAATAAATAAATTCTTGTAACAGTTACTTCACTAGTATAAAAATAATTTTTGAGTTTGATTTTCAAAACTGTGTAAACTAGCTGAAAAAAAGGTATATATCTTTAATCACAACATGGTATCTTCCAATTCTAAGTTAATACTGACCCCTATGGGTTACTTTATTCTAAACTTTGTAATATTCTTACAGAAAATTTGATTAACTATTCAAATATTTGGTTAAATTCTCAAATGTTTAACTTTGGAAATGAATTGCCTTAGGAAGAATGCCATAAAATACTCATATGTCCTTTCTCTCCTTTCATGATATAATCCAAACGATCTTAAGAATTGTTTTATAAAAATTTGCTCATTACTCAACTTCATATGGAAAAGTAAAAAAACCCAGAATAGCCAAAAACAATCCTGTTCAATAAAGGAACTTCTGGAAGCATCACAATCTCTGACTTCAAACTCTAGTACAAAGCTACAGTACTGAAAACAGCCTGGTATTGGCATAAAAACAGACAGGAGGACCAATGGAACTGAATCGAAGACCTACACACCTACAAACACCTGATTTTTGACAAAGAAGCAAGAAAATGGGAAAAAAAAGAAAGCATATTTAACAAATGGTGCTAATATAACTGGATATCAACATGTAGAAGAATGAAAATAGATCCATATCTATCACCATGCACAAAACTCAAGTCCAAGTGAATCAAAGACCTCAACATAAAGCCAGCCACACTGAACCTCATAGAAGAGAAAGTGGAAAATACACTTGAACACACAAGAGACCACTTCTTAAATATAACCCTAGCAGCACAGACACTGAGAAAAACAATTAATATATGGGACCTCCTGAAACTGAAAAGCTTCTGTAAAGCAAAGGATATGGTCAACAAGACAAAACGACAGCCTACAGAATGGGAAAAGATCTTCACTAACCCCACAGACAGAGGCCTGATCTCCAAAATATACAAGAAATTGGGCATAAAAAGAATAAATAATCTAATAAAAATATGTGTTTGTGTGTGTGTAGTTCTTTCTTGAAAAAATTCTTATGCCAACCTTTTCTTACATACCATCTCTTCCCTCTTCTGATCCCACATAATTGCAGATTCTCTAAAATGTCTTTCCAGCAATTGTACAGAATAAATTTGTGCACAGAAGTCATAATCTTTGTAATTAACTTATCACTTTATTATTTGATACATGTGAAAAATGTTCTCATGTAAATTAAGACATGATGGAGACCAGAAATTGCAACTGAGTAGGCGATCTCTACAAGAACAACAAAGATTAAATGCTATCTAGGTCTCCCTCAGAAAAGTATCAAATGTCTAGGAAGAAAACTTCCATTTTAATAAGTATGCCGATTACATCTCTCCTACAGATATAGACAAGAGAATATAAAGGAACCTGTAGAGAATCACCTGAGAAATAGACACACCCTTGGCTGGTGGGGAAGAAAGTAAGAAACATAGTCTGTATTGATTGCCTATGGATTCCTGTATGTGATGCTAGAATTTGCAATTGTAAAAGCACATATCCTTTTTAACCCTCACAATTCTATATAGTTCATTTTCATAGCTATATAGCACTAATGAAGATGCTAAAATTTTAAGAAATCAAGGATCTTACTAATGTTGTCTTAGTTTTCGTCCCTCCTTCCTGTTCTTCTCTCCTTCCTTCCTTGTTCCCTTTCTCCCTCCCTTCCTTTCTTACACTCTTCCTCCCTCCTTCCTCTCCCTCACTCCCTTCTTTCCTCCCTTCCTTTGCTGTTGTTGTTGCTGCTGTAGCAGTGATAAAATACTCTGACTAAAAATCTTAGGGAGAAAGGGCTTATTTTTAGCTCACAGCTGCAGGACTTAGCCTGTCATGGTTCTGTTCACAATTATGGCCCTTATCAATTAGAATAATCAGGATAATCCCCATAGGCTTGGCCAGAGATTCTGTGAGGTTGACAATTAATACTTACCACAATAATTGGTTTCTTTAAAATTTATACTAAAACCAGAATTTAAAACTAGGGTGAAGGAGAATATAGAGATGACATTATCTATCACACAGGTACAAAGTAATAATTTTTTCCTGATAGTTATTTGTCTTGAATTTTGGGGCTCTATGTTCAGAAATCTTTTAATGTCAATGTTTTCCATTGGTATGAAACTATATAGTATCTGCAACTATAAATGTAATCACTCTACATTTTGTAGATATTATTTTTTTATTTCCAAGCTTGAATTTTCAAGTACGAGCAGGCTCATTTCAGACTCTTAAAAGTTTGAGGTGCTCAAAACACATCCAAAGCTACAGAGAAACCCTGTCTCGAAAAACAAACAAACAAACAAACAAAAAACAAAAACAAAAACAAAAAAACCACACTGGTTTTCTGTTATTTACAATTCCATCCCTTCTGGCGGGGCGTGGGGTAGGGGGTGATGGTGGTGGTGGTCTGTGGTAGTTAACAGTTTTAGTCCTACCAGATTGCTAAGGATTACTCCATACTTTCCTATGAAATTTTTTGTATTTATTTATTTATTTAGATTTCTGTCTCTTCCCCGCCACTGCCTCCCATTTCCCTACCCCTCCCCCAGTCAAGCCCCCCTCCCTCCTCAGCCCAAAAAGCAATCAGGGAAGTCCAAGGACCACCCACCTCCATCCAGGTCTAGTAAGGTGAGCATCCAAACTGCCTAGGCTCCCACAAAGCGAGTATGTGCAGTAGGATCAAAAACCCATTGCCAAGCCGGGCCGTGGTGGCGCATGCCTTTAATCCCAGCACTCAGGAGACAGAGGCAGGCGGATCTCTGTGAGTTCGAGGCCAGCCTGGTCTATAAGAGCTAGTTCCAGGACAGGAACCAAAAAGCTACAGAGAAACCCTGTCTCGAAAAATCAAAAAAAAAAAAAAAAAATTGCCATTGTTCTTGGTCGTCAATGTTATAGACATTTTCTTTTCTTTTTTTAAAAATAGCTATATTAATGGTTATTTCAAAGTGAAGTTCTTTTTGTCTCAAACTCTTTTTATAGAATATTTTCAAGGGCCAATTACAAAAAATAAGAATCAACACTCTCCAAGGACACAATTCAGTCATGCATAGTTCACCAAAATGAGGATGTTCAGCTTAAGTTTGAATAGCTGTCAGTAAAATCAATGCACTATAATAAAAATCTTAATTAAAATGTTTTCCAAGTACAAACCATGTAAAATCTTACTAAGAAGTCAAAACGTGCATCGACAGAAAACAGAAGATCTCAGAGAAAGCGTCATAGTTGGGGGGGGCAGGGAACGGATATGTACATACATGAACTGCGTATGTAAATAGAAATTTAAAAGGGGAACACAAAACTAGCTGAAAGGGGACTTAAGTGAAAATGAGACGGCTAAATCCCAAGGGGAACCGAGCTCTGAAAAAGCAGAAAGAGAACAGTTCTGCGCTCTGCTAACGTCCAGTACAAATAGAAGGTAAGTAAGTGTCTCCCCTTAGTCTACTCGGCTAAGCAGGCCGGCTAAGCAAAGCCAGAAACCGATTTCCAGGAGAGCAACCAGGTCGCACTGCTGGAGAGCCAGCCTGACCTGCTAGCCTGGCGCAGGCGCACCACGGACGCGTCGCCGCCCTCACTCCGCCCTCGTCTGCGAGGAAGTGACGCAAGGCCGAGGGGCGGGTGCGTTCTGCGCCGGAAGTGCCTGCCAGACAGTAAATAAGCACAGAAAAGCCGGAGAAGACGCTGTCTCCATCTTGTCGGCAGACGCTGGGCCAGCGACGCGGAGGCGATGGGGAGCGTTCTGGGGCTGTGCTCCGTGGCGAGCTGGGTAAGGCGGCCTGGTGCGGGCCGGTGCGGGCCGGTGCGGATCGGTGCAAACCGGCTTTTCCGCCTTCCTCCGGTCTGAGCGGGGCCCGAGCCTAGTGAGGGCGAGGCCGGGCGGGCAGGGGAGCCGCCCGAGCAGAGAGAGCGCCCTATGGGAGTTCCCTCTGGAGTCAGCCTCGGCCGTCGCTCTTCCAGCTCCTTCCTTCGGTTGGGCGCCGCGTCCCTTTCAGTCCCTTCGTGCCCGGCGACCTCGCACTGCGGCACTGTCATTCCCGAAGGCCTCTTTGTTCTGACGCGCAGCCTCCAGGGAATCGGGCCCGTTATTTGGCACAGCTTGACGGCAGTGCCGATGTAGCAATGTCGTTTTTGAAATAAAATAGTCTGAACTCCCTCAGTGCCTTCTTCAGCTTTAGTGGCTTGACTGTTCATACTTCCAAATTGGTATTTCTAGAAAAGCTGACCTCTTCTTTGGTACTAAATATTCTTTGTCATCAACCATGGGCGTGCAGTCTGAAACGCGATGCTTTAAAAGGAAGGGTATGTTGCGTTTTCGTTAAACAATAAAAGCGTCTTTAGTGTAGTGGCAAGATTTCGTAACCCAGGTAGCACAGACAACCCGATTCCTCATTAGCCAAAACATTAGCTATGCAGGTTAAAATAAAGAGCTTCATTACTTTGGGTGGGGCATTTGGATTAAAGTTTTACTCTTCAATCTGTGATTTCTTAGTTTAATCCATAACAATTTTCTGGCTAACCAAATGATTCCATTACATGTACATTAACCAACATACTGGCTAAATTATATGTTTTGTCTCTTAAAACATGCTTTGATATAGCTTGAATTATAAATGCTTAATTTTTATCAAGTACCATGTGTAACTTCTTATTCCAACAAGCTATTCTCTTGTATTTCTGTTTGCAGTTGGCTTTGGAAATTTGACTGCAGAAGTTAAGAGAGTCTAATGAAATTTGTTGAACCTTTTATGCAGAAGACAAAATTTGGTCCAATAAAGATTAATAAATAAGGGCCTGGAAAGACAAGTCAGCTGGCTAGTGCGTGATGCTTCTGCTAGATAATGGAGTTTGTTTGTTTCTCAGCACCCACACTTGGCAGTTCACAAAGGCCTGTAACTCCAGCTCCAGGGAATCTGGTTCCCTCTTCTGCTCTGACCTTGTCTCCCTTGGGAACATACTACCACGCAGACACGCATGCATGCACATAACAATTAGGAATAGTTCTTATAAAACTTTTTCTTTTTTGATTTGTTATTTAATTTACTAGAATTGGTTTGGTTGTGATAATGGCATAAAGTAGTTCTATTCAGGTCATAGAGATAGAGGGATATGAAGTCCCCGTTTTATTATTTTCCAATTCACTTTTGAGTACCTGTTTTTGGTATCAAGGTCAGTGTTTTATTGACTTTTTTTTTTACATTTTAAGGATTTTTTTTTATGTATGTATGTATTTTAAGTCAAAATGGCTCTGGCGATTACCATGGGATAAGTTTCATTACTACTTTTACCACTGAGACTGCCTGTTTTGTTCACTAAAAGAATGCCTTTGGTGGAACTGACACTGCCTTGTCATCATCATTAGATTAGCACCCCGAAAAGGTAGCAGCAACATGCAGGGTTAAAGCTGACAGAAGCTAGGGTGCCATGCGATCCTACTTCCTGATGACTGATCTGAGGATTCATGGGGTGTCATTTGGATCGTCCCTTTTGTTCCATGTTCTTTTCTCTATTTTAATTATGGCATTTCAGTGCACATCTGTAAGTAGAATTTGCCCTATGACATACGAATCCATCTGTTTCACATCCTCAAGTTAATATGCTCATTTACTTGAAAGCTTTGATAAAGTAAATGCTTATTCAGATATTCCTATATTGAAGTCATTATGTCAAGTAACCCATAATTGAAAGACATGCTTCTTGAACAGGTTTTTGCAGACTTAGTCAAATTTAATAATTTCTCCCACCTTGTTCATAAAAGAATTATAGAACATTGTTACTGAACAAAAAGAAGTATGAAAGAAAGTTACATGTAAGGATCTCTGACCCTTTTATCCATTCCTAAATCTACATGTACCAGCAGCCACTAATTAATATACCTTTCTCTAACCTGAGGTCAGCATAGGTGTTTTGAATAGAATTGTTTTGTTTTTAATTACTAGACCTTGTAAACAATTACAATCAGTTCTCTACCCAAAATAGTTAATGTGGTTAAATAATTAAGAAAGAAGTAGGAATTACCAGATACTGACTTTGTGCCAACCTCTGCTCCATTTTTATTTTGTATGCAATGACCTTTTTTGGGGGGATTATTCATGGTTGCTATGAGACACAGAACAGTTTAGTGGGACTTGTCAGCTTTGACTTTATGAGGAAATGATCTAATTTGGCTGTTTCCAGCAGAAAGCTCATCTAAGGCTGTTGGTGCACCTAGAGAAAACTTGTAGCTTCCTGTCTGCATAGAATACCTAGATTTGGGGAGCCAAATGCCACATTCTACATTTAAAGTGTGATTTTATGTAGTTAATATATTGTCAGCTCTACTCAGTGTTCATTTATCTACCAAGAGCCTTGCTTTATCCTCTTCAGTTTTGTCTTTCACTCTGTATTTTACATCTTTTGTGCCTGTCTCCTGTGTTGGCTAAGATCCTCATTGTAAATAAATGTAAAGCCCCTTGCTTGCCTTGTTTTAGATGGTAGGGGAAAAATGCATTCGATTTAAATGTAGATGAGAAGGATAGGTATTTTATTAATTCCTTTTTTCAAGCCAAGGATACTTTATTTCAATTCTATGGCTGCGGGTACTATATTTCATCCAGTAGCTTCTCTTCACTTATTGAGATGACCAAGTTGAGCTTTTTCCTTAGTTTGTGAATACTGTGTATTAAATTGGCTGTTTTTAAAAGTTGAGGCATTTTTTTGCCCCAGACTAAAACTTGTCTTGGTTACAATATTCTATTCCTTTATATTTCTGCTTGATGTGCTAAAATTTAGTTAAGAATTTTCACGTTCATGTTCAGGTTGATATTAATCTGTTGTTTTCTTATAGTATCTTTGAGTTTAGTACTAGTAGTTTTTGTTCATGTTTTAAGTAAGAATATATATTCAATATCTCTGATAGTTTGCATCTTTTAGATTTTATTTCTTTGCTGGTTTTGCTCCTAAAAATGTCCCTCTTTTTTTTTTTTGTCTTAACTTTTGAACACTATTTTCATTTACTACAAAATTAAAGTTGTTCTCTCTCTCTCTCTCTCTCTCTCTCTCTCTCTCTCTCTCTCTCTCAGTACTGACTTTTGTCTGGAACTATTTCTTACCATCAATATTTTTTTTTATCTTTATCTTTGTGCCTCTATATAATATGCCCTTATTTACTTATACTATTTTTGTATGCTTTTAAGATTTTTCTGGTTATTACTGCTTTTAAGCAATGTTATAGTGTTACGTAGTATAATTTTTATCATATTTATTTTACTGAGATTTTATTCAATTTGGATATGTGTAGTTTTTATTGAATTGATAGAAATTTGGTAATTATTTCTGCAGAATTCCTCCTTTTTCTTCTGTCCTTTAGGGACTCTAATTTCACTCACATTAACTGCTTAAAATGGTGTCATGTGCACTGATCCTTTTTAAGCATCTCCATCTCTTTTTATGTTTGATCATTTCATATCTGAGCTCGTGTTCCTTCGCTCGGTCGCTCACACACGCGCACACGTACACACTCAATCACTGATTTACCATAGTGTTGTGGTGGGTGGTATTCCTCCACCCTGCACTGTTCCCCCATCTTCTTGTGTTGAGAATTCCCAGAATTTTATGACTGTACTCTTATCTGGGAGGCAGGGGCTGGAGGTGAGCTTAGTAGCTGTGCTGTTGATGAATATTATTTCTTGGTTATTGTTGATTATTTTTCTTGGTTTTGAATAAATTTACTAGGTATAGAGGACATTGTTTATTGTTTGACCTTGCTCCGTTTTTGCCTTTAGGTTTTAGGCATATATATAATGTTTGTGAATCAGATACATTTAGTCTTTTTAAAATTTATGTCACTATTTCCCCTTTCAACAAATAGAGTATACATTTTTATTGAACCATTTTAAACTCTGCTGATCTTTAATATTTTTTCCCAGATACCATGTTTGTGTGGCAGTGCCCCATGCCTGCTGTGCCGATGCTGCCCTAGTGGGAACAACTCCACTGTGACTAGATTGATCTATGCACTTTTCTTGCTTGTGGGAGTTTGTGTAGCTTGTGTAATGTTAATACCAGGAATGGAAGAACAACTGAACAAGGTCAGTCTTTTGTTTTATTGTTGATGAACTAAAACTGTAGAATATACAAAAATAACTTTTGGATAATAAAAAGTAATATAAAAATACAGTAATATATAATCCTAGTTTTAGTAGATTATATTCTGTTAGGAAAGACAAACAGTATGAGGTAGCTTGTTCAGTTCTATGATGACAGCACAAAAAATATTCTTTGGTAATTTCTATGGTTGTTGGTTTCCCACCAAAACTAAACAGTAGATTCCAATACTGAAGACATCACATGCTATAGTCTTAGGACATAAAGAAATCAGGTTGGAAGTGGTCTGGATGCCTCCTTCCTTCTGAATAACTCTCATCATACCAGAAGGTGTTATTCAGGCTCTTGGGGGAAGAATTGCCATCAGCAGTCTTACTGGTCCAGTGGCAAGCCTGTTAGAGATGACCAGTTACTTTGTGATTAGATTTGAGGTCCACTCCCTTGGAAGGAATTTATATCTGGTATTGTAAATTCTTTTACTGTAAACCTCATTGAAAGCCTGTGACTAGAGACTATTAGGCCTAGTGGGGGTGCCACTGTTACTGCTTTACTAAATGGACTACCCACCAGATTTCCTTCTAAGTAGCTGTTCTTCAAGCCTATGGATGAGTGGTATTGTCAGCTTTGATCAGAGAAGCTTGTTTTTACACCTGCAGACTGTCTGCAGTACTTGCAGAGGCCCATAAACTAGTTGCTGTTGGAAATAATTGAAGGTTGAATGCTCAGCCATAAACAGGTTATCTGTGTCACTGCTTCCAAGGCTCAGTGAACATGGCTCAAGTGGGGACGGAAAGAATGTAAGAGCCAAAGGAAAATGAACAGTGGTATCAAATCCCAACTTTCAGGCATAACATAACTGTTTACTTACAAACTCACAGGATCTGGTTGTGTTGAACCCACTAACATTCAGTAATGGAGAGGGGAGGAGCTCACAAGATTCTGCCTCTTTGTGAAATCTGTGTGCAGTTAGTAGTTGTTGAGAGAGTGAAAGACATTTTATTCAGTGGTGTAGCCAGTGTTAAGATGCTCGTGGTCCTATAGAGAACCCTTCAACGCTTCTGGAAACAACTCTAGTAAAACTCGTTGGGTCAAAGAAAAAACAAACGATATGGAAGGAGGAGGAGGACAAATAGGAAGATAGCAGGGATCAGCAGGAGTGGAAGGGAGTGTGGTGGGGAATGGGGTGAATATGATCAAAGTACATTATATGTGTGTATGAAATGTCATGTTGAAAACCATGTATATAACTAATATATCAATGAAATCAGGAAACGACTTTGGTGATGTCACTGTAATTGGAAAGGGGATTGTGTATGTGTGTTTTCTTTTTGTTCCTGAAAAGGGAACATTTTAAAAATAAGTAAAACTTAAGTGCAATGCCTGAAAATGAGGAAGCACAACGACTAGGAAAGGTTTTGAGAGAATTATGTCTAAAGATTAACTTTGTAAAGATAGAAGCCAAGTGCTTAGATCTAGAGGCTTGATATAATAGAATCAGTAAGCAAACAGGCCTCAGATATTGTTGAAGTTGTAGTGATTGAGTCTGGCTGGCATTCAGATATTGGTAGTACTAGAATATATTAACTAGATTCTGGTTCTTAGAAACTGGGGGAAGTAATTTTCTAACCTAGAAACAAGGGCTGGAGAGGCAGCTCAGTGCTTGCTGCTCCTCCAGAGGACTAGAGGTTGCTTCCTGACATCCACTATTGGGTGGCTCATGACTACCCAAACTCGAGCTCCCAGAGACCTGATAGCTCTCTTCTGACCTCTGTAGGTGCCTGTAGTCATGTTCACGTATGCACACATAGATACATAGTCAAAAATAAATCTTAAAGAAATGAAAATAAAGTTATTTTCAATTTTTTTCTTTTTCAGTGAGTTGGCTTATAGGAGCAGAAGAGAATATATAGTTTATAACATGATGACTTAAAGTTACTGTATCACATACCTGTGTGTATGTGGTTCAGGCTGCTAAAATAGTAATATTATGAAAATGTGGTTTAACAGAAATTTCTTTCTTACTTGCTTGGATGAGGGATATTTGAAATAAGGGTGCCAAAAAGGTTTAATTCCAGTAAAGATCTTTTGTTTGCAGTTGACCGTCTTGCATTTCATGTCATAAGGAGAGAAGTAGCAGACTGTGTCATGCTTTTTATATAAAGGCACAATGTTAATCTAATTATTTTCCCCTTCCTAATCTTGTTCTCTTAAGGATTAGAGTTACAAGATAGAATATTGAGGCCAATATTAGATGGCTTAGTCACATGGCTAAATGGACTTGCTACCAAACTCAGTGAGCTCTTTCCATCCACATGATGGAAAGAGAAAACCAGCTAACTCCCTTGAGTTTCCTCTGGTCTCTATAAATGTACTATGGTGTGTGCACATACATAAATAAATTAATTTTAAATATGTGAATTTGGGGCAGATGGTATGGAGGCTAAACACTGTACATCTATGAAAAAATAGAAAACATTAATTCAGATCAGAGTGAGTACCCGTTTTGTGAGCTGGAAATTGAAATCCAGGCAGCATATGCTGTAGAAACCCACACAGGATTAGTGATGCTAGAACTTCCTCAGTAGTTCTTAAGGGAGTTGACAGAGAGGAAGCCTAGCACTGGAAGAAGCAGTGAGAAAAACCACCAGCATACAGGATTTAGACAGAATTGTTGGAAGGACTTTTAGTATATTGAAAATTAAGGACTTCCAACAGCTATTGGATACGAGTGGTAAAAAGCTAATACCTAAAATTTAATATTCTTAGAATACTGGGACTAGGTATGAGAAGAATAGTTTATTCTTATACATATGATATGTGTCGTTTCAAATAATACTGACACTTAAGTCACAAAAGCTCCCTTTTTTTCGTATAGATTTCACTGTGATTTTGTATCTGTGAGTGTGTGTTGGTGGAGACCCATGTTGCATGGGAAGGACTCTGGTACTGCGCCTCTCCACCCCTGCTCAGTTCCTTTCTGATATGGTTGCTGCTATTTCTCAAGATTCTAAATTAAAATATGAATATATTGTCAGCTCAAGTTAAATTAATAATGTACTCATAATGAGAAATAGAACTTAAAGGCCTTATTCTAAAAATGGATTTAAGTAGCATTAGCTTTAAAAAGCTATTTTTTATTCTTTATGGTCTCAGAAGTGACTGTTTTATGCAATTCTTTAAGCTTTTGTTCATTTCTTCCCACCTATCTTATGTAATTCAGTACTGTCATCACAGTAGAATGCAAGTCTTAAAAATTTACAATTATAGTATGCTATCAGTAAGTACATTTTTGTTTTCATGTAACATTCAGATACTTATTTAAAGAAGTAAAGTAAATCTTCAGCTCAAAATAATCATTTAGCCCAAATGCAGCCATTGTTAGCTTATTGTTTATTATTTGCTCATTTGGAAGTTTTAACTTTTTTTTTCTTTTTGGTGAGAAAAAAGTCTCACTATGTGTTGTAGGAGGCCATTTGTTTGTTTCCAGGAGCCCAGAACTGAAATAATAACACAGAAACTATATTATTTAAATCACTGCTTGGCCAATCACTTAAGCATATTCCCAGCTAGCTCCTATATGTAGAATTAACCCATTTTCATTATATTATATTTTACCATGAGGTTTGTGGCCTAACTGCAAGGTTCCAGCTGGCAGCTACATGGTCTCCTGACTCCACCTTCTTTCTTACAGCATTCAGTTTAGTATCTGTGTCGTGCCCTGCCCCCACCCCCAGCCTCTGTTCTGCCCTTCCAGGCCCAACACAGATTCTTTATTAATCAGTGGTATTCACAGCATACAGAGGGGAGTCCCACATCAACTATGTAACCACAGCTGACTTGGACATATGTGTAGACTAGGCTGACCTCAAAATCATAGAGCTCTATCTACTTCTGCCTCCCTCAGTGCTGGAATTAAATGCTTGTGCCACCATGCCTGGCCCTAACTCCCCCTCCTTGCATTAAAATGCAGCAGGGCTATTTTGATAATATATATTTTTATGGCTTGTAAAGTAGATTACAGTTTACATGGAAGTTTTAGTTCATGAAAAGTATTGACCATGAACCCATTTTGTTTTCCTAGATTCCTGGGTTCTGTGAGAATGAGAAGGGTGTTGTTCCTTGTAGTATTCTGGTTGGCTACAAAGCTGTGTATCGCTTGTGCTTTGGCTTAGCCATGTTCTACCTTCTCCTCTCTTTACTAATGATCAAAGTGAAAAGCAGCAGTGATCCTAGAGCCGCGGTCCACAATGGGTAAGCCTTGAATTACATGAGAGAAAAATCTTTAGAACCTGTCTCCTGGTAATTTTGAATTTATCCAAAGAAATTTCAAAGCAGAATCATCTGACCACAAAAACTTAAGAACGTCAGTTGATTTTACTAGAGAAAGTCTTGCTTTGGATATTAAATAATGGTGGTGAGTCATTTATCAGCATCAACTCTGATGATGTATTTTAATTTCAAAGGAGGATGTATATATGTGACTAAAGGAAGACATATTGTTGCCTCTTAGCTTTTAGTGAACCGGCCCTATTACATAGAACACTCAACTTCTACATCTAGAAGGCAGCCAAATAGAAAGAAACTTTATTCCTGAACAGGCATTGATTTTTCTAGATGACTGTTTTGCACATCTGGTTGGGGGAGTGCTAATTTAATCAGTCTCTTTTAATATTGAATATTTCATTGGTAGTTTATTTGAATGCTTTATTGCTTCTTTTTCAACATGCTATGCCAAACATGGACTAAAAATGTTCTATAACAGGCTTTTACCATTTTAGTTACTGCTGTCTTAAATTACTGTTTTGGATGTAGGCATTTGTCATAATTTATTAAAGCTATTAATTTGTGAAATTAAATTTTACTTTATATACTGATATATTATCCAGTTCAGTCCTCTGGAATGAAACCAGTATTCTCAAATGAGTTGTTGGCACATCTTTAAGACTATCTTTACAGTAAGCCTATGTAGTGGTCGGGGTTTGTTGTTGTTGTTTTTCAGTATATGTTTTAGACTATTTACTATTATGTACAATGTAACTGTTCTTTAAGTGGTTCTGAAAAGATTTACTGTTTATTTATTGGGTGCTTATTATTATAATTACATTTCTTTCTGTCTTAGATTTTGGTTCTTTAAATTTGCTACAGCAGTTGCAATTATTGTTGGAGCTTTCTTCATTCCAGAAGGCACTTTTACAACCGGTGAGGATTTAAAAAAAATTTAGTGATATTTTTGTTTGTTTGTTGTAAAGGAAACTATAGTAACTGCTACCTGGAGTTATTTATTCTTTTACTGTTTGGTTTTTCTTTTTTTTTTTCCCAAGTTGCAAAATCAATTTCCATGAATTTTGTATCAAGATTATTAAGAAAAGTAATAAAAACTAAAGCAGTCATTCCTTTGCTTAAAATATGCTATTTTTCCTTTCAGTGTGGTTTTATGTAGGCATGGCAGGTGCCTTTTGTTTTATCCTCATACAACTAGTTTTGCTTATTGATTTTGCCCATTCTTGGAATGAATCATGGGTTGAGAAAATGGAAGAAGGGAACTCAAGGTGTTGGTATGCAGGTAAGCTTTTATTTCATGGAGTATCCTCAGTATAGTGAACATTGATGAGAACAGATGGTTTTCAGGGAAATCCCTTAGCATTTTGTGTTTTATTCCTATGAAGAGGTTTTCAGTTTAAGTTTATGAGTGACTGTATCAGCAACTTGTAGAAAATTACTAACTAGCACTATCACTTTACCCTTGAATAGACAGCATGATATTCTGAAATTCAGACTCTGTTGATTAAAGATTTTTGCACACAGATTTCCCAGTACATTAAAAGTAAAATTTGAAAGGGAATTAGAAATAACATAGAATTGTGTTAATTCATCAGCAGCAATAAACAGAAACAAACAAAACCTTTGGAACACTTTATAAAGGTATAAACGATGCCTAATACCTAAGGGGATTTCTGTATAGTATAGCTGCATTAACAAGCTTGAGTTAATTGGTTAGTTACATAAAATAAAAGATTTATTTTAAAACAAGTACCATGCTGAACATATACTTTTATTAAAAAAATCTAGTAATTCAATTTTTTCTTTCGCAGCTCTGTTATCAGCTACAGCTCTGAATTATTTGCTGTCTTTAGTTGCCATCATCTTATTCTTTGTCTACTACACTCACCCAGCCAGTTGTTCAGAAAATAAGGCATTCATTAGCGTTAACATGCTCCTCTGCATTGGTGCTTCTGTAATGTCTATACTGCCCAAGATCCAGGTATGCACTCATTTTTATGAAGCCTTTAACTTTCTAAATTTTCATAAAACAGAATGTCAGATACTTATTTACATTACTTCATATTTTGTTTGTAGGAATCACAACCAAGATCTGGCTTGTTACAATCTTCAGTAATTACAGTCTACACAATGTATTTGACATGGTCTGCTATGACCAATGAACCAGGTATGTTTACTTATAATGAGTCTTGCAGAATTGACTTTTTATTCCAAACTGTTCATTTTAAGGGGGAAAGTTCCTTAAATTAGGCTGGTAGAGGAGCGGAGCATGTGAACAGTACTACTTCATCTTTAAGGGATTGCTGTTTTTATTTTTACTTAGTTTTCTCCTTCACTAACAAAATGATATAGTTCTAAGAAATCATGGAAACATATATACTTAACTTTTATAGTATCTAAGATAGTTATATATAAGAAGAAATAAAGTATTTTCAATTTTTTTTATGTTTTGTCTGAGACAAAGTTTCACTTTGTAGCTTATGCTGACCATGCCCTCTCATCAGCCCTCAGGCCTCAACCTCCAAAATGCTGGGAACGAACCACTCCTGGCTTTAAGTTCTTTTTTTTTTGTAACTATTTTGCAAATAGATAACTGGCTTTGTAATGAATTTCTGTACTCAAGTCACACTAAGTCCCATAGGAAATAAACTTTTGTATGTCTTGAAAGAACAAATTGTAAAAAATTATATTTTTTACAATTTTTTTCCTACAAAATCATATCTGTATAAAATATTTTCTCTGACTCTCATCACTGTTTACAAATTGATTAAATATCTTTTCAGTTGTTACAGAGACAGGGATCTTAGTGTATAGAGAATCCTTTTCCCCCTCCCCAAAATAAGTAGTTTTAAAATATCATTAATGATTTCTTTGAGATGTTAGCCTTATGTAGTTTTCTTTTATAAAGATGTCCTTGTTAGGATGGAGAGTCCTTTGGGTATATGATCTTAAGGTAGATCAGTTCCCAACTTGCTGAGAAACCACCATACTGATTTCCATAGTGGCTGTAC
Source organism: Alexandromys fortis (assembly GCF_014885135.2). Lineage (NCBI taxonomy): Eukaryota > Metazoa > Chordata > Mammalia > Rodentia > Cricetidae > Alexandromys > Alexandromys fortis. The sequence continues at coordinate 10,648,268 of NW_026067910.1, read as the reverse complement.
AAGTGCTCTCTACATCCTCACCAGCATGAGCTGTCAATTGTGTTACTGATTTTAGCCATCTGACAGGTATAAGATGGATTTGTATTTTTCTGTTGGCCAAGGATGTTGAACAGTTCTTTAAGTGTTTCTCAAACATTGAGATTCCTCTACTGGGAATTGTTTAGTTCTGTACTCCATTTTTCATTTTATCATTTGGTTTTGTGCTATCTAGTTTAAGTTCTCTGGTTATTAGTCCACAATTGGATGTGGATTTGGTAAAAATCTTTACTCATTTTGTAGCCCGCCACTTTGTCCACTTGATTAGTTTTATATTGAGGTCTTTGATCCAGTTGGACTTGAGTTTTGTGAAGGATGATAAGTATAGGTTCATTTGCATTCTTTGACATGCGGGCATCTAGCTTGTTCAGCACCATTTGTTGAAAATGCTGGTTTTTTTTTTTTTCCTAGTGTAGCTTTTTTTTATTTGTTTTTTAAATCAAAACCCAGCAGTTTATTATTGTCCAGGGTTATTTTAGCCATCCTGGTTTTTTTTTGTTTTGTTTTGTTTTGTTTTTCCTTATTAGGCTGAGAATTGTCCTGTCAATGTCTGTAAAGAATTGTGTTGGAATTTTGATGGGGATTACACTAAATCTGTAGACGGCTTTCGGTAAGATGGGCATTGTTACTATGAGAGATCTTCCTATCTTCTGATATCATCTTCAATTCCTTCTTCAAATACTTGAATTTGTTGTCACATATGCCTTTCCTTGCTTGGTTAAAGTTACCTCAAGATATTTTACATTATTTGAGGCTGTTAGTGGTGCTGTTTTCCTGATTTCCTTCCCTGTCTGTCAGTTGCCTATAGGAGGGGCTCTGATTTTTATTTATTTATTCATTTTTAATTAATCTTGTATCCAGCTGCTTTGTTGAAACTGTTTATCAGCCGTAGGAATTCCCTGGTAGAATTTCTAGGGTCATTTATGTACACTGTCATATCACCTGCAAATAATACTTTAGGTTTCTTCCTTTCCAAATTGTATCTCTTTGGTTTCCTTCAGTTGTCTAATTGCTTTAGCTAGAACTTCAAGTACTAAATTCACTAGATATGGAATGAGTGGGCAGCCTTGTCTTGTTCCTGATTTTAGTGGAACTGTTTTGAGTTTCTCCCCATTTAATTTGTGTTGGCTATTAGCTTGGTGTAAATTGCCATTATTATGTTTAGTTATGTCCCTTGTATCCCTAATCTCTTTACTTATGGTGTTAGATTTTTTTTTCAAATGCCTTTCCTGCATTTAATGAGATGATCATGTGATTCTTTTCAGTTTGTTTATATGGTGGATTATACTTACAGATTTTCATCCCTGCATCTCTGGAATGAGACTACTTTGGATGATCTTTATGATGTGTTCATGGATTCAGTTTCCAAATATTTTATTGAATATCTTTGTATTGTTGTTCATAAGGGAAAATAGTCTGTAATTCTAAAAGTTCTATGTTGAGTCTTTATGTGGTATAGTTATCAGGTTAACTGTGGCCTCATAAAATGAAGGTTCCTTTTGTTTCTGTTTTCTGGAATATTGGGAGTATTGACGTTAACTCTACTTTGGAAGTTTAGTACAATTCTGTGCTAAAAATATATGGCCCTGGGATTTTTTTGGTTGTTAGAATTTTAATGACTGCTTTTATTTCCCTAGGGGTTTAAGGTTTCTTTGTTTTGTTTATTTGATCTTGGGTTTAATTTTGGTAAATGGAAAAAATTAACCATTTCTTTTAGAATATCCAGTTTGGTGGTATAGGCTTTTATTTAAGTTAATTTTATTTCATATAAAATATATATTATTATAATTCTCTGGATTTCAACAGTGTCTCTTGTTATGTCCCCCTTTTCATTTCTGTTTTTGTTAATTTGGATATTTTCTCTCTTGTCTGTTAGCTAGTTTGGAATAAGGGTTTGTCTATTTTGATTTTTTAAAAGAATCAACTTTTTGTTTCATTGATTCTTTGTATTCTCTTTGCTATTTTTCATTTCAGCCCTCAGTTTGATTATTTCTTGCTGTCTACTCTTGGGTGTAGTATTAAATTGCTATGCTAGTATGAGATCACTCCAGTTTTTTATATAGGCACCCAATACTGTGAACTTTTCTCTTAGCAGCCTTTCACTGTGTCCTACAAGGTTGGGTATGCTGAGTATTATTTTCATTTAATCGTAGTCTTGAACTTATTTCTGTTTTGACCCATTTTTATAGGTCAGTAGTAAACTGTTCAGTTTCCTTGAGTTTCTACGTTTAAGTTTTCTGTTGTGAATAGGATGCAGGGAGTTACTAGTTTTCTTTTATCTGTTGAAATTTGCTTTGTGTCCAAGTATGTGATCAGTTCTGGACAAAGTTTCATGAAGTAGAGAGAAGGTAGAATCTTTCATGTTCTTCTTTAAAAAAAAAATAGGTTCTTACTATTAATACATACAAATTATGCTTAAGTATGTAATTTGCTTGTGCCTATTTTAATCAACCCTTTTTGCTTCCATGGGTTAAATATGTCCTTATTTTTTTTTTATCTTGCTCTAACATTTAATTTGACCTTAATGTACTTTATAGAAACAAACTGCAATCCAAGTCTACTAAGCATCATTGGCTTCAATACCACAAACCCTCTCCCAAAGGACGGGCAGTCCGTTCAGTGGTGGCATCCCCAGGGGATTATAGGACTGGTTCTCTTCCTACTGTGTGTGTTTTATTCAAGGTAAGAAAGTCTGCAAACCATACTTTCAGGTGGTGTATTTGTGTAGATGAAGGAATTACCTATTTTTAAAAGTTGTTTCTTTCTCTGACTTTTTCATGCAGTATCCGTACCTCCAACAACAGTCAGGTTAATAAACTGACCCTAACAAGTGATGAGTCAACACTAATAGAAGACGGGAATGCCAGAAGTGATGGATCCTTAGAAGATGGCGATGATGTTCACCGAGCTGTAGATAACGAAAGGGATGGCGTCACTTACAGTTACTCCTTCTTTCACTTCATGCTTTTCCTGGCTTCACTTTATATCATGATGACCCTTACCAACTGGTACAGGTACTTAGATTTCATGTTAACTTCAGGTAATTTTGGTGTTTTTTTCATGACTCTGTTGTAAAATATGTGACAGTAAGTACTTGAGTATGCATGTATATGTGGATGTTTATGTGTAAGTAGGTGCATATGTACCTGGTGTGTGAAGGCCAGAGATGGAACTCACGTGTATTTCTTAGGTACTGTAGAACAGTGGTATGGAACACCAAATAGACTAGGCTAGCTAGCCAGAAAACTCTAGTGATTATCTATTTCCACCATTACCCTGCTAGAATGATAAGTGAGTGCCTCTGTATCTGGCTTATTAAAAATGTGGGCTCTGGGAGTCAGAATCCAGTCTTTATGTTTTTGCAAGGCAAGTCATTTATTTCTCAAGCGCCAAAGTACTTTTTAATTCTGATGTATTTCAATATTTAGTTAAAATTAATTCTGAGAGAATGAGAAATGCCAGTTTTACTTCCTTAACAAACAAATGGGGTTGTTCAAATTTTGAAGACAGTTAAATAGGATACTATATATAACCATGTTTTAACAGAAATGCATGTTAATAGTTGATTTGACATACTGTTTAAATTTTTAATTCTGTAAATTTATTGCTAACATACTATAGTAATAGTATACAGTTTTAAAAACAATTCTTTTAAAACTAAATCATTAAACTGGGCTGGTGAGATAGATGACTTTAATTAAGAGCTCTTTTGCCAGAGGTCCCAGATTCCATTTTCAGCACTCATATGGTACTCAAAATTTTTGTAACACCAGTTCCAGATCTGATAATCTTGTGTAGACATGAGCACCATATACAGAGTCAGAGGCAAAACAATCATACACATTTAATAAAGTATTAGAGACAAGATAGCTAAAAAATTGTGAATGCAAATCATTGTAATTTATTTTTAGTATTCTTTTAACTACGTTTATTTTCCCTTCAAAATTAATTCATACTTTCATAAATAATAAAAGTAACGAATTATAGTTTATTTTTAAACTTTGTCTAAAATGATTACCAAAAGATTCTTCACAAGCCTGATATTGGCCTATATGCTTTGACAAGTTTGTTTTCAGTAATTTTTAACGCATGTCTTTAAATAGTATTAAAGACTATTTATCATACCAGCAAAGGGTCAAAAAAAATATTCTAACCTGATGTTTTTGAGGCTAGTGCTTACTCATTTTTATTATGAAAGTGTATTTTATCAAATTCTTAAACTACATCTTACTTAGTTAAGATGTATCTCTCAGTAATCAGTAGCTTTAACTGTCATATAATAGTAAATGCTTAAAAAATTAGTTAAAAGAGATGTATATTTCTGTTTGTATGCAAAAATCAGCTAACTTCAGGATATATTTCCTTCCCCATCTGAAGTGGCATTAGCTGAGAAGGGAGGCCCATAAACCTTCCAGTTTTATATATAATGGTCACATGTTATTTACTCTGGTCTCACCTGCTCCTATTTAATATCATGTAAAATTATATATGATGTCTCAGAACTGTGTGAAAAATCTACGTCAGAGTTCTGTGTTGTGCTCAAAGAAAGTCTTCCTGATGCATCAGTACGGAAGGCATGGCAGCAAAATGAGCAGCTCCATACAAAGGAAGCCTGAGTGAAGAGACTTAGTAGCTTGATGACTTAGTAACACAATCCATTCACCAAAGTATCACTTCTGTATTTCCTCAAATTTTAGGTATGAGCCTTCTCGTGAGATGAAGAGTCAGTGGACAGCAGTCTGGGTGAAAATTTCGTCCAGCTGGATTGGCATCGTGTTGTATGTTTGGACGCTGGTGGCACCACTTGTTCTTACAAATCGTGATTTTGACTGAATGGGACTTCTGGCATGGTCATTGTTTATTTGACATTAACAGTATTCCCAGTTTTTGTAAAGTTGTATGTGTTGTTGTATAACTTTTTCTCTTGCATGAATTAGATTTACTCTGCTATTTTATCCACGTTCTTGCTTATTATATGGATGATACGGATTGCAAAGGGAGAATTTTGAATAAGATGGTAAACTAAGGAAAGATAGACACTGATAGGCATATCATCTGCTCTGTACATATGAAATTAAAAGTGAAAAACAAGAATTCCTGACAGTTGTTTTCAAAATTGTTAGAGCTTATGCTGTTTTAGAAACATAACAATGGCTGCCTTTTGAAATACTTGATGTGTTGCCTTACAGAAGACTGCAAAGCAAACACCTGTTCTGAAATTATGTAAATAAGTCAAAGCTAGTTGTCTAAAAAATGCAAATTACTTCAGGTTTGTCAGGATGTTCTCTTACTAGGTACAGAATGCTCACATTTAGTGGAAAGAGTTTAGGATAACGAGGGAGGCTACGGAACAGATAGGAGCCTTCACAGAAAGTCTCTGGTAGCAGGCTTTAAAGTGGATACTCTTAGATCATGAGATCTAAGATCATGACGTTCTCTTTAAGAAAGGGTGGCCTTTACAAACATACAATTATGGATTTCATAGAGTTGTTAGCAGTTCTAAAACATTTACACAAGGTTTTGAAAAGGAAAATCATGTTTGAAAATTTTGAAACTAAACATTTGCAAATCAAAGCTGAGAAAGCTCTAACAGGACGTGAGGCCCTAGGCTCTGCGTTAGGTACTGAAGAACTAGTCCACCTCTAGAGAGAAGCTGAAGCACAGGCTGAGTAGCCAAATAGCTGGTTAGTGGCAAAGTTGAGAAATTCTAAGTTTGCCAATACTAGCCAACATACTAAAAACTTTTGTATCTAAAATACATTATTCACTTCATAAATCATCAATGGTAGATAATTTGTGTGATGTGTATTGCTGCTCTTCAGCATGCTTTTTATCCAAACAGGAAGGCCAGGAGTATAATGAACTTGTAGAATAGACTACTTACATTATATTACACTACACATTTAAACATGTTTAAAATGTTTGTATTTACTGCCATGTAATTGAGAAAATAGTCAACTTGAAAATCAGTATGCCATTTAATTTAGATAAAAATGCTTATTTATGTATAAATTAGCACCAAGTAAAGCTTACATTTGCTTCTTTAAAAATATTTATTCTGCACATGGAATATAATTCCTGTTAATTTCCCAAACTTATTGTGTTAATACTGTGTTTCACAATTTTGAACTGCTGTGTTCTGCCTCTTAAATAAATGAATTCAGAGAAAATATGTGGTGGTAGTTCTTTAGCATTGGTTCCTTAAAACATTAGGTGGCTTGAACTCAAGATTTTTCCTTTTTGAAAAGTACTTGGCTCTAGAGAAAATGCCCATTTTCTGCTTTGATAAATGAATTTTGAAAGTAATTCAACCTCTTTTGTCTGTAAATGAATCCTTAAGTTGGGTCTCAAAAGTAAAAGTGGTGTTCTTACCCTTAAAGAACCTTCAGTAGGTGAGCCAGGTCAGTCAGGAGAATGGATTTTAGTTCTCAAAACTGAAAATGCACACCTCTTATGTCCTCCACCAGCCATGTGTTTTAAAAGTTGTGGTCAGTGTGGTGAATATAACTGGTCTCAGGGTTTCTGTCACTGTGATAAAACCTTGACCATGAACAGCTTGGGGAAGAACCTATGCAGAGGCTATGAGGAGTAAGTAAGAGTGCTGCTTACTTACTGGCTTGCTCCCTATGATTTGGTCGACCTGCTTTTATACCATTCCAGGATGGGCTGGGCCCTCCTACATCAATGACGGTTTAAGAAAATGACCAGCAGGCTTGCCTAACTGGCCAATATAGTTGGGCATTTTCTCAATTGAGGTTTCCTATTCCCAAATGATTCTAGCCTCTTTGTTGTTGAAATAAACTCTTAACTAGTACATAACTGTACTGATGAAATACCTCTGTCCGTGAATTACATTAATTTTCTATCACTATAAAGGAATATAGGTAAGAACTTAAGACTCTGTCAAGTTATCATGCCCACAAGGCCCACCACTCCTTAGTATTCTGGGAACTATGCCATCAACATAGTAATATTTGACAATTACAGGAGTTGCCAAACTTTGGTATATTTTGTTTCAAAATTCTTCACTGAGTTTCTACAGTATTTGGGCAGGTAATTGTGTGTGGAGGAGAGAAAGACATGGTGTGGGAGAATGGGCAATATTCTGTCAATCATATTCTAAATAAACGCTGATTGGCCAGTAGCCAAGCAGGAAGTATAGGCGGGTCAATGAGAACAGAATTCTGGGAAGGAGGAAGCCCATTCCTTTGCAGTCTTTGCCCAGCCACTGAAGCAAGATGTGACTGCCTCACTGTATAAGGTACTGAGCTATGTGGCTAACAGACAAGAATAATGGGCTAATATACAGTATAAGAGTTAATAAGCCTGAGCTAATGGGCCAATCAGTTTATAGTTAATGTAGACCTCTGCGATTTCTTTGGGACTTAAGGACTGTGGGAACCAGGCAGAACGAGGACTGGGCAGGACAGAAATCTCGGACAACAGAGACAGACTTGAGTCTAGAGGAGGGCACTGGATTCTTTGGATCCAGTTACAAGTGGTTGTGAACTACTTGACTGGTGCTGGGAACTGAATTCTGGTCTCTCTGGTCACTAAAGCAGTTTGTAATAGCCCAAACTAGTGTGTGACTGACAAAACATGGGGTACAAGTGGTACAAGTAGTAAGGAAGTAAGTAATAACTCAAAATCTGGGTGAGTATAAAACAAAAACTTTCGAAATTGCTTTTTAAAATACTACTTGTAGTTTGCCTTTGTAAACCAAACTCTAACCTATAGCAAAGTTAATAATAGATGTTGAGAGCATTTATAGCTATATACCCATTCTGTTTAAGGTAACTTTCAATAAAAACAATATAATCAATCTTATGCTTTGGAACCCATTGGTGAACCTACCATACTCCCTATTTTTCTTTTGTGGCCCAATTTTCCCCATGTATGTAAGATGTCATGGCTAGACCAAAGACTATTTGCTGGAGACAGCCAGGGTCAAAAGAAACAGTTCCCCTATTATCTAAGTTTCTTTTCAGATTAAAACAATGCATCCTATAGTAAGAGAAGCTCTTAAGCAGGAAGAAAAACTTAGAATTGCTTCAGAAGTTCTTGGAACCAAAATCACAAGGCCCCTTCCTGCCATAATAAGCACGATGTCCCCAGTTAGTCCCTTGGGAATCTGAGGATAGGGAACCTGAAAGGACCCTATCCTATAGCATTACTGACGAATATCTTTCATATCACCATAGAACCTTCATCTGGTGATGGATGGAGATAGAGACAGAGACCCACACTGGAGCACTGGACTGAGCTCCCAAGGTCCCAATGAGGAG
>NW_026067910.1:10549455-10639591 GCF_014885135.2 Alexandromys fortis | reverse complement strand
AAAAAAGAAAAGCAGAAAAGAGCTAAGCTGCCAAGATCCAGACAGCCCTAGCTGCCTGGAAGAAGCAGAAACCAGCTGGTCTGACAAAGGGGTTCAGACCAACTGAGTCACTTGGAAAGGACACTGTCCAACCTGTACCTCCTTCCTTTTACATATTTGCTGTGTTGTTCAGTAATGTACAACATTTATACAGGAGAAAAGACCTGAATTCCTCTAAACAGATCAGGCCTAATCTTTTGTAGGTGGCACCTAGGATCAGTTTCATTTCTAGTTTGCCTGTTACTTTTAACATTTGTCTAATCTTGTATTTTTCTTTCAGAAAAATTAAACATGGCCTGATTGCTGTGGGACAATGCTCTTGTATTGGTTTAATAAAATGCTGATTGACCAGTAGCCAGGCAGGAGGTATAGGCAGGGCAACCATATAGGAGAATTCTGGGAAGGGGAAAGGCTCAGTCTGCAGTCATCACCCAGACACAGAGGACACAAGATGAAAATGCTTCACTGATGAAAGGACCCTGCAGGACAGAAACCTATGTCAACACCTGATGACTAGCCAAATTCAGATATATAATTATGAAGGTTAAAAGAATTAACATTTAACATATTATCCTTTATATTAATACACATTTGTTATATCAATAAAAAAAATCAAAACTGATGCCCAACAGCCTTTACAAACCTTGAATCCTGTTTATCCTAATAAAAGATATTTGTGTTACCATTTTATGTTTAGCAGCTCACAAAATTGGACTATTCTATCACTGAACACTAAAAACTTTTAACAAACCAACTTCCAAAGCTCAGAAAATAATCGAAGATGACTGATTAGTGTAAAGTGGGTATGCAGGAGAGCTGGGTAGCTCTATTATCTGATCTGGAAAGCCAAGTCTGTTCCTTTTATGAATGAGTATTTTTAGAAGCTGTACTTCTCTGCATGAAGCCAGTGAAGGAATAGAGGACTGAACAAGGGATGTCAGAAAAGAGCAGGAAAATGCTAGACTTGATTTCTCCCGTTAATTTATTAGATCTCTAATTTAGCACATGGAAGAAAATTTCTAATATTGAGGTACAATATGGCCAATAGAGAAGTCTTCTTGAAGTGCTTTACTACATAAATATGTAAAATATAGGTATTAACTGCACTACTTCTAGCCCTCTCTGCCTGAGTGTAGACTTCAACTTTTAAAGTACCCTAGCCTTTCAATTCTTGAAAAGGACAAGTTGATTTGACTCTCTTGTATCAGGGCAAATAATATAGGCATTTGGTGGCATCCACTGATAATATTCCCATCTGATTTGCAACAATGAGAGGATTTTTTTTCTCTCTGTTCTTTATTAGAAACATAAAAAGCAAGCCAGTATACTTTTAAAACAAAGAACACTAAAATACATGAGATTAGAAGCATCATATTCCCTCATTACTGCAAAAGACAATCTATGTTTTCAGATAAAGCACAAAGATCTTGACTTGAGTCACACTGAGATAAAGATGGACAACACATAGTTTAAAGCCACCTCCTTCCCATGAGAAGGAAAAATCATTTTATGTAGACATCACCTCCAAAGACGACACAACAAATACTAGTACTCAACATTAGTCATATTTATTTTACTAAATACCATGGTTTAAAAGAACCAACCAGAAAACATACTTAAACTAGTCTAAGTGGACAGGGTTAATGCAACCTGTCTCCACGTTCTGTTTGTGGAGCTGGAATCACTTCTAAGTGATTACTTGTGTATACTTGGCCTTTTTTGTTGAGGCATTTTTCTGAACATAAAAGAATGTCTCTGAACCAAAAGACACGAAACATTACAAGATACAGGCACTTTATGTTCCCAGTTTTAAAAATAAGCCTAGTTAAAAATACTTAACAAAAGTAACTAGACCAGAGTTTTCTACCTTTATTTCTAAACACTTTAACTGAATTGAAAATAAACAAGTTTAACTGGGATTAAATGTCATGTTTGCATATAAAAATCCAAATTACTACAATTGGAGAAAAATGGCCATTTGAATTCAACTTAATATATTCCAATAATGTGCATTAAAATTTATACACCTAAGCAGCCAAGTAACATCTGAAAGCTTTGCAAGAGTGTGGTTAGTGAGAAAAGCAAAAGGTGCTTTTATTCCACAGTATCTGATTAAACAAAAAGTAATTTACAAAACAAAGTACCAAATGATACTTTAAAATAAATACTTCATCATTTTGATGAATATATACATAGAGTGTCCATTTGGGGATTTAACTATCTAAAAGTGGCATATCACTATCCAGAGGTGCAGGAGCAAGTTCACATAAATAAAACAGCGTGGCTTCACTAGCTTCGGCTTCAGTCAACGGTTCCAGGCGAACAAGCTTACTCTGGGTTGGCTCTTGGTCCGGGTTGCTGTCTAGAAGCTCATCAACTTCTATGGGTTTATCTACAGAGGGTATAACTTCTGATGTCACAGTTGTAGTCCCCTGTTCAATAGCCGAAGCAGAGTTCCCATCAAGGAATGCGAGAAGTGGAAAGGCAGTATACTGGATAAGTTGTTTATCTATAAAGATCAGAAAAATATTTTATATACCCAAATAAGAAATTGTATACTTTATATCACTAAGTTTTAAAACATTTAAGCCAGGAAAGTTAACCTAATTTCAATTTAACTATAACATTTGCCTTTTAATGTTAAAAAAGGCAAAAAATTCAAAGTACAGAAACCACTACCTCAGCATTTACATTTTGTTATGATACTAGAAACTTGAAACACCACCACGAAGTCAATGCAGCAGTCCGTCTTTTTGTATGGAGTTTGTTTTCTGTAGTGCTGAACTACAGAATTGTAGGACTGAACCCAGCGCTTTGCACATGCTACACAAGAGCCTAGCCCATTCAGTTGTTAGGTATGACAATATTTCTATGGTCTGCATTAAATTCTGTATTGAAACTCAAACCAACCAACCAAAATAACAAAAAACGTCCTACAGGAATTCAGACTACTTGCATACCTACCTGGTTTGGACTTGGATTTTCTTCCGTCTTCTGAAACTTGTTGAATGACAGTGCTCTTGGTAGTTTCTAATACCTTATTCTCAGACTAAAAAATAATAATACATTATAATATAAAAACTTGTTTTACATCTTTAAGGGTACCAAAATTTAAAAACTGATAAAATAATATCAACACATCTAAAACATACTGGAAGGGGGAGCACCAGAAAGGATGAACTAAAGAGGAAAATCTCACTGGAATTAACCAGACTGGCTAAGAAACTTGTCCTTAGGGTTAGAATAAAGTACACAAAATAAAAGAAAAAAAAAAGCATTTCAGTACAGGATAGACAGAATTGTCAAAGACTAAAGACAGGAATAAATCAAATACACGTGGTATCACATGCTAATGAGGATATAATTAAATATACATTTTAAATAGTTTTGATTAGAAATGCATCGCATAATATTCTTCATGTGACCAGAAGAGCTAGCAGAGAAAAATGCACTCAACGGTTGCAAAGGATGACACAGTGACTTTAATGTAAACATCCCTGCTCTTGGAAGCCTCAACTGTGATGGCTTCTTCTTGTCCTTAGGTTCTTTAATTCATTTCCGTTGATTCTTCAGGCACTGTCTTCTTCCGTTCTGCTTCTAGGAGGACTTACATCTACAATGTTGCTAAGATGTCAGCCATCTTTTCAGCAGTGCTCAAACTCTGAGCTGCAGACGAACCTCAATTACTTCTGATAATCCTAAGTACATTTCTACATGCTGCTTTATGTATGGGTTAACAAACATGGAAAATTCCTACATTCTTCTGGTAGAAGTAAAGCATAATGACCATAAGATGAAAACTAAACCATTACAAATATTTAAGTAAAAGTAGTTCATCATTTACAAGTCATAATATACAAGTGTTAATACATTTTATTCTTCTTGAAATACCAAGGATGCTGCTGTTGGTACTCTAATCTGAGAACCAAGATTATGACTTTATTTTTTTACCATCCGAGTTCTTATTCATTTAGTAGTGGCCACTCAGCACTAAGGAGTAAAAGGTATCCAGACTAAGAAAATATTAAGTTACAGGTCCATATACCCTTGTCATGGGCAAAAGGATAAGTGATAAAAATACCAAATTAACTCTGGAATCAGACTAATAAAACATCAGCCTTAAAATATATTTTTCATAAGATCAGAAAGCAATATGCAATTTTCTGTTTCTGATTATTTCTGAAAATTCTAAGTTTTTTGTTTCTAGAATAAAGAGGATTATCGAAGAACAATGACTCAGTTTTAGCAATAAACAGCAAAGCATATCACTAAATTAAAATACGATGTGACTTAACACTCAATATACTGATAAAATAGTCATACTTTAAGCCTAGGTAAATGGTAGTGAAATTCGGCTTACCGCCTGCTTTGATTTATAATGTCTATCAAAACAAAGCAACACATTCTTATATGCATTACCCATACCTGCTTAACCTACAATTACAGCATTCACAGTTGTGACATAGAACACCCATATAACCTAGTAGGTTTGACTGTTTACAGAAATAGTGCACCGTATGTCATAACCCAAACAATGCACGATAAATGTCCTACTCCACAATTTCAGAGTTCTGAGAGGCTCTGCATCAGACAAGACAAACCTTCAAAATAGAGGAAAACTGGCCAGGTGATCCTTACACATGACAATAGAAAATTTCAACTTATCAACTCTATAATCATTCATATTTATTTGAGATGTATCATCTTTAGATTAATAGGACAAAAATGTAACTGACTTCACTAATTCATAATTTGAACTTGATTTGTTTTGTAATCAGTAAAAAAAATAAAGATAATTAGGTATACAAATTAGATATGAGGAGTAAATTAGTCAAGGTAATTAAGCTATATAAAAATAAAAATTTATAAGCATCTGCCATAACAGATTGTCCTTAAGAATCTCCTATGAATTTGCTAAGTCCAACTGGAGCTCCTATTTGTTGAAAAAGTTCTTTTGGTTAAAAAAAAAAAAAAGGCTTTATAGAGGTAAAGCTCCTAGCCAGCAAAATTTGCTTTGCTTTAGCTAGCTTTTAATTAATAAATCTAAAGAAGAAAAACAAACCAGTTATTTTCAACTGAAAAAGCTGAGAAATTGTTTATGGAAAGAAAGAATATAAAATGCAGAAATTAAATTTTAATTATTTTTGTTTCAAAGAAGTATCTGAACAAGCCAAGGCCAGGTGATTTCCCAGCACTGAGGCCAATTTTCACAGAGAGTGAATCCCACATGTGCCAGCAGAGTCGGGCAATGAAGAGGACCCCAGACCCAAGTGTTAATTTTCCATCTAGTACTTCACTATCTCAATCACGCATTAAGTAAGAATATAAAATGTTTTCTGTAGTTGAGAGTGCTACTGCTTTCTATCCATGTGTACTAGGACTTTTTCAGATGTTTATAGCTATGGGTCCTGAGCAACATGAATTAAAACTTACTTTTGTATTATTGATGTAATCTGTGGGATTCATCTGCACAGAACTAGTGAAAAGCTGAAAGACCAAACGAGAAAGATGGTAAGTTTAAAAAATATTTTAAAAGATTTGTGTGTTAAAAATTTTTATACAACCATGTTGAGTGAAGGGATGTCACTCCTACACTATGAGGTTTCCACAGATTGAAACAAGTTTGGAAAAGCGAGAAAAGCAGAAAGAAAACAAAGGCAGAGCAAGCTGGCCATGCACTAGATGGAATTTTATGCTGTAAGGGTGTCTCTACAGGGTGCAAAGCATTTGAGATAGTTTCCCACAATTCCTATCCCTTAATCTCCATTTAACTTCATATCTTTTCTCTTCCTAAACGTCCTGGGGCATATGTAGCACCAAACGCTGTCTCATGTCTTGAAACTAGGCATTCCTATAATATAATATCTGCTAATTACATGACAAAATCAGAACCTACTGTGACAGTGAAACCTAACAAACACATCAGGTAGAGCCTCTGACAAAACACCCACTTCATTTTATTTTCCACGTAGCAAGGGAAGATTTTAAGTGCCAAAATAATGCCAATGAATTGTACTCATAGCCCAGCCAACTCATAAATACAACTTTAAGTCATAAGCTCAAAATAAGAATCATTGACCCCCCCCCCAAAAAAAAACCATTATTTCTGCTCTCTAGGAGCTTACAATCTGAAAGACAATGCTAACATTAGTCTACTTATAGACAATCCAGTTTCACAATTAGTAGAGCTTAAACACACTAGAGAGCATGGAGAACAAGAGCATAGGGAAGCACAGACGCGGGCATTCACAAGATGGCGCTATGTCCCAAGAGGACGGTCTGGAAGACAGTACTGAGTTACTATAACACCAAGAGTTACAGCATATTCTAGAAATGGTTAAGAACCACGCAAATAACAGAAGTTCTGACTTGAACAGTTCTAGACAAAAGTTTAGAAAAAGCAGTGCAAAGCCATTCAGTGGATGAGTTCAGGTTCTACCACAAATAAGATCCCTAAGAATAGACTGAGCACTGAAACAGACGTTAGGTCCGCATTTTACAAGAATACCAATGCCAGTGGTTCACAAATAATGAAATGCAGAAATCATAGTTATCACAGTTATCCTTCTTCTTTTATTCTCTCTCTCTCTCTCTCTCTCTCTTTATAAACCAATGAATTTATTGGAATTACTTATAAGAATACAGGAATGTGGGTGAAGGGTTACTTTCAGGGAAAGACTCCTTTCTTTAAAGACCACAGTTGTCAAAAAAAAAAAAAAAAAAAAAAAAAAAAACCCTTGGATCTCTTCCCATTTTATTTCCCTCTCTTTTCATATCTCACCCACTGAAGAGGTAAGGAGCTCAAATCTTTCGCGGCAGGTGACTATGACTATTCTAGAGATGCAATTTTGTACCTACAGACAGGGTGGTACCTGAGTAAGGTCAGCAATGTTTTATCCCTTTCTGTCTCAAAACCCATTCACTGACTTAGGAGTATCTCATACATACTCCAAGACAGATTGTACAAAATATACACAACCAATTCACATACAAGGAACTGACACAACTTCGTGAATTCTAAGGCTCAATGATTTCCTATTGACTCCACCCTGATATAAGAAAGAACTGAACTTGATAAAGAGAAGCTGGAACTCTACAATGCATTTGGTTTATATCTTGATTATCTTCACCATCCATTTCAGAGAACGAGGCAGCCAGGGGTAGATTTTCAAATTTATGACACTATAATCTAATTCATGAGAGAGGTAAGTCTTGGTTGAGAAAAGTTAAAATACAAATTAAGGTAGTTTGTCAATGCTGTTTTGAAAAAAGTATCTAGTGATGAGATAAAGAAAATCAAAGTGATTCTGGCAATATATATCCCAGGAAAGTTAATATTACTATAAAAATTAAGAATGCTGTAAATGGGCATAGTTTTCAGGAATACAGAAAATTTTGGCATTGAACTTAAATAATCTAAAGACAGGCAGATAAGGCATCCCAAAGTCACGGAGTAGGATTTAAGCCAAGTTTGCATTTAAAAGTATTAAGAACCAGAGATACATACATTTCAGAACAGGATAATGTAAAAATATCTGAACAGAAAGACAAGAAATAGAAAAAAAAAAAAAAAAGATACAAAATGGAGTGCCCCAAAGTAGAAGACATCAGAAAAAAGAAAAGTTCTTCTGGAAATAGAATTGATTAGGAAGACAAAAGAAGAAAGATGTGAGACCCTCATACGGAAGACACCTATAATCCTAGCACATGGGAGGCAGAAGCTTAAATACAAGGCATTCTGTGTTATAAAAGATCTTGTTTCAAAAGCAAAAACAAATCCTCTTGTAGACTACTCTATGGTACTAAAATACAGCATTCATAGTAAGGTTAGTTATTTGTAATTCCTCCAATAGCTCTTCCTGTTAAGCATTAGCCCTATTTAATAGATGAAGAAACTGGAGCCGGGCAGTGGTGGCGCACGCCTTTAATCCCAGCACTTGGGAGGCAGAGGCAGGCGGATCTCTGTGAGTTCGAGACCAGCCTGGTCTACAAGAGCTAGTTCCAGGATAGGCTCCAANTTCTATATGTGACCTTTCCCCTGAGCTATAATTTAAAAAAAACTAAAATGAAAGCATTATTAATTGTAATGAAAGGGATAAAACAATATAAATGGCTCTCTGTGTGTGTGTGTATGTGTGTGTGTGTGTGTGTTTAACTAGAGCTAAATCTCAGGTACCTATCTCCATTTATTGGCCTGATCTCTGAACCCAGCTAAAAATAGTTTGGAGTCCCGCCAGCCGAGCTGAGCTATGTTTAGCAGAAAATGAACTGGAGGAGAATGGGGCAGAGCTGAGCACACGCTTTCTGTCTGCTGGGGATGATGCTCGGCTCTGCTCTTTAAGCCAAGTCAAGCCAGCCGTCAGGAGCCCAGGTTGTCCTCTCCTGGCCAGCATCTGAGTGTAGGAGCTCAGTCAGGGGGAGGGAAGGATATAAAGGACCTCAGAGTAGCTGAACCCTGGCTAGTCTCCCCTATAAACCCACCATCTTTCCTTTTCTCCTCCCCTGGTTAGACTAGCTGGTTTCTGTTTTTGTTAAAAGAGAGAGAGAGAGAGAGAGAGAGAGAGAGAGAGAGAGAGAGAGAGAGAGAAATGAAAAGGGAACCCAAAACAAACAATATCCCAAACTCAGACTTTTCTAATTCAAAACAAGTCATCTTTCACCAGTCCAGCGAAAGAAAACTAAAGCAAAAAACAAACCCAGAGGGGCAGAAAAAGAGAGAGACAAAGACAGACAGACAAACAGACACACACATCTAAGGACAGAAAACTGAATTGGGTTAAGGAGGCATTAAGTTTATTTTCTCTAACAAAGGATACAAAACTGCAAAGAGCCACAGCTTGAAGCCTGGAGCACAGTGAATATTGAAGTTTGAATACAAATTCTGTAAATGTTCAACGTAAAATTAAATTGATCCAAAGACCACAGAATTGTAGATAACATAAACGACTATATTTTAACACCCACATTCAGACTTGGGAATGGGTCTGATGGACTCAAAAAGGACTGTTAGATTATTGCTGTCAGGCTGAAATGGGTAGCACATGGCAGCTTAATTCACTTACCAAGATCAGCATGGCAAGAAAATCTTTAAAGAGTGAAATACAGTCCTGTGTGGTACTGACAATTTGAGAAGGGTGTTTAAGCTATGTGGCAGACCAATTTTATGATAAGAGATGCAAATGATTAATTAACCATAAATCAGACTGACAAGTAAAAAAGGACTATTCATTTTAGCATCATTAAGAAGTTCTTAAAGTGGTAATACTAAGGATTCCTTTGATCTGAAAGAAAGTTCATTGTAAGGCAAAATATTTCTTAGAATAAAAAGATCTTAGAAGGAGAGGAAAGAACAAGCTTTGTGTGAGTAGGACAAAGTTAGATGAATCTAGAAAGCTCTGGATAGGGTAACAAGAATGAAGAGAACAAAATCAAAATGGGTAAGACGGTGTTTAGGGCCTGAAACCAGAGAAAAGGCTGTAAGTCCAGACAATATTGGAGTTAAGTTCACACAGATGGTGACTAAGACTGGAGAAGGGAATCAGACTCAAGACATACAAAATATAACAAATATAACGAAAGGTATTTACTAGAAAATGTTAATTCCAAGTACTAACAAGTGTCTCTATGATACTCTGTGACTAGATGTATCTATTACTATTTTCTTTTTTTTTTTTTTTTTTGAGACAGGGTTTCTCTGTGGCTTTGGAGCCTGTCCTGGAACTAGCTCTGTAGACCAGGCTGGTCTCGAACTCACAGAGATCCGCCAGCCTCTGCCTCCCGAGTGCTGGGATTAAAGGCGTGCGCCACCGTCGCCCGGCTCTATTACTATTTTCAAAGATACTTTATTCAATGACAGTTTATTCTAGAATAAAATATACATAGAGTAACAAGTTTAGATAAAACTTGCATTTAGTAGTGGTAATACTGAAAAGTATGGGCAAGTGCTTCTCAGAGATAGACAGTGGTCACACCCCAGTGCCCTATGTCCGCCTGTTACACTTCCTAATAAAAATCATTAAATAAGAAAAACGCAGAAAGTTTAGAATACAAAAAAGTATCAACTTTAAACAATATATATAAGTACACAAACCACCAGTATAGTAAAGATTATGCAAAGTACCTACATCAACCAGGAGATCTGGGTCTATGCTAAATTGTCTTCCTGAGAGCATGGCTTGGAAGTCCTCTAAACTACAATCAATGCTGTCAAGGTAATCCAACAGCTCAACCCTAAAGAAAAAAAATAACAATTTCATATTTATTAAGTATTCTCATTCTTCCATTCCAAACCACTGCTGGTGATCTAGCCCTACAGAATCATCCTAGTGACTCTTAACTTCTTATCAGCTCTGAAAACATCCCATTTAAGATTTGCAATTTCTGAAAATTGAGAAACTCAAGTCTTTTACACAAATTTAGTATTTTCAGAAAAGATGTGCTAACATAAAGGTGTGCTTTCCCCTTTTTTATCTCTCTACTCTAAAACTCCTAATATTCACACTTACTCCTATACTATAAATGACTACACTTTTAATACAATCTGTGCCTTAAATTACACTAGTATACAGAATTGGTAGAGTAGCATAAATACTTTCAAGAATTATTGAACTAAATTATTAAAAAGTAATTAAAAACATCTAAATGAATACTCACTTTCCCAAGAGGTTAATGTTATCATTCAAAATGGAATCCATCATGGTCACAGGATCCTCTGAGGTTAGACCGGATGAGCCATTTATCTGGACTGCACTAGACATGAGGGGGCTGCTGCCAGCACTTCCCAAACTTAATGACTCTCTGGCTAGCTCATTCTGATCTGTACTCTGAATGACAGGAGCGTACTCGTCTTCATTGTCATCCTCAACAATTACAATGTCAGGATACTGGTTACAGCTAATCAGCAATATAAGAAAAAAATTACAATTTTAGAAAAGGCAAATTTATTTTCATTCTCTGATAAAATTCACAAAACACTGATTAAAACATTTTCTTTTCTGGAATGAGTAGTTTAGACCAATTATGATAATTTGTAAGATAGAAAACCACTAAGAATCAAGGAAAAAGGTTTAACTCCAAATAAAAATGATCTATTTTTCTATTCCCTCCCTCCCTTTCTTTCTTCCTCCTTCCCTCTCTCCCTCCCTCCTTCTTTCCTTCCTTCTTTCTTTTAGGCTTTCTCTGGTTCAATACTCCAAATATGAGAAAAAGATTAGTACTTCAAACCAAATATGGGAAAAAAATTATTTTTCAAAAATTTTTAATTTAGTCATTTGGTAAGAACAATGATGAATACTTTTCCAAATATTATCTAATGATCACTTACTTGGGATCAGATACAACATCCTCATTAGTTTCTGGAATAACTGGAATATTTTCTTCATCAGCATTATCATCAGTAACATCATAAATAATTATATCATCTGAAATCCGCTCTCTTGACTTTAAACCTTCAGTCCTACTATGTGGAACCTAAAGAATCAGGAGAAAACAAGATCATATGGACTACTACAAAGGATACCATCCAATAAACTAACTGGATCCATCCTACTTACTAAATGTTGAGCATAGTAAACAAAACAGCTTTGTTCTCTGCCCTTCTGGGACTCACATACTAAAGAGTTATTATAATATCATTTTTACAGTTATGAAGTATATATATCCATATTCTACTTAAGAACAAATTACTTTATTATAGGAGACGTCAAGATGACATGCCCAAACCGTGCTTCTATGAAGATCTTCAAATTCTAAAGAAATTTTATAGATAAATAGTGAACAGGTTCTATGTCTTCAGAAATTTCAAGTATAATCACGTGGCCACTGTACTGACAGCGACTGTTCTATCTGAACCTGCTGGGTCTAAAGAGGTTTTATTCTTAGTTATTAAATAGCTTCACTAAGAGATATAGAAAGCTTCAACAATTCCACAGCTAAAGGCCACTTTGGCTATTTTACTAACAACTTGTTCTTTCTAACGTGAAGATGCAATTACAAAGGCAGTGTGATCCAGGCTATTATGCAACTACTGAGGAGGCTGAGACAGGAAAATTCTGAGTTCAAGGCCTGCCTGGATTACAGAGTGAGTTGGTGGGATCCTATCACAAAATGAGAAAAGGTAGCTGGGGATATACCTCAATGGCACAATACTTGCCTAACAAGCATGGCACTTTAGGTTCAACCCCAGGCATCCAAAAAAGGAAAAGGAAAAATGTATAGGTACTTTCAGGTCAGTTACATTAAAAAGTTCAATTCCCTAAAAGTAAATTATAATGCAAAAATTTTTGAAGTTTGATATTAGATGACAAAGGTAAGATATGTAAAGTGCTTTAAAATATATAAATTCTAGTTTAAAAAATCATTTAAAATATATAAAACACTTGAAAAATACATAAATTTCAGTTAAACTAAAATGAACAAAAACCAAACCAAAACACTCATTTACTTCTATAAGCCTTCAATCCAAAAATCAAGTTATATCTACTTGGTTTAGAAAAAGAAGTGGGTGAACATTGTAATAAAAAATTAATTGTTTTGTACCAGAGAGCTAAAGATTAATAAAACCTCAACTGTTCAGTAATAAATCTGACACAGTATTTAAAAATCCTAACATTCAAACTAACAATAGTGACACAGCATTTTTCTTGCTGTGTAAGAACTTAGATTTGATCTCTAGCACTATCAAAAAAAAAAAAAAAAACAGGATTATCAATCAGACAGCAGTATCACAAAAAGAGGCTTAGACTAATTTGATGGTAGACTAATAGGCAATTACAAGTCTATAGAAAAACAGAAGTATATAAAAAATTAAAATTAGAAGTTGCCAGAGAAAAGCACCCTAATCAATACATATTTATCATAGAAGACGAAAAGGAACTAGGCAGCAGGACTTCACACAACTGTATCACAATTGTATGACATCATCACACTGTTTAATTTATACAAGATCACAACAAACGCCATTTGTTTTATCAACTTCAAAAGTAACAAAAAAGCTGTACTGCTGAGCTACAGCTCACTGGTACACTGCAGGCCTAGAAGGTAAGAGGCCTGCATTCAACCAATCCCTTGTACCAAGAAGGAAGTCACACTGCAGAGTATATAAATAATATCATTTATATAAAATTTAGATATATGCCAAATGACAACAGTATTCTTGAGTTAACACACATTAAACACCCATGGCAATAACAAATACTAAAGCTTGGAAATAACAACTATTTGTAATGATGTATTTCTTAAAATTACTCTAAAGCGAATAATGAAAATGTCATGCTTTAATAGAGCTGGGGATGAGCACTTACATTATTATTCACTAAACGTCTTTGACTGCATGAAACACTGCCATAATAAAATTTAGTTTGAGACAATAAATATAAAATACATTAAAATTTACTTTATGATGGTGACTATCAGTTGGTTCTTTGACTATGTGCTGAAATAGATTCTTCTTCTGAGCTCCATTAGTGTTTAGAAGAAGAGGCCTGTAAATAAGAATATTTATGTAATTCCAAAAAAGAAAAAAATAAAAGAAATTTAAGGTTTCTAGCAATTTGCTCACAACACCTCAAGCAAACTTACTTAAATGAACAAAAACCTCCAATAAAAATACAATAGAAATTCTTCAGAACTACTGAATTCCTTACAACTACTGAATTCCTTACAACATACACTTAGTTTTTTAAAGTGGTATCTTACAATTAAAGCCACAGACAATTATACACTGCCCCAAGATCTTGGCCTTCCAGGTCTTTTTCCCTTCCATCTATGCCTTTTGTCAATTAGTCTTCTGGTTTAGGTGTAACATATTTATAAGTAATACAGCCTATTATTAAGATTTTAAAAGATTGGGTCGACTTATATTTAAAATAAACCAAATAACATTTGGTTCTTTCCCTTCCTCACAACAAATGACATAATTTAAAGAGTTCTCCTCATTGAGACATAATGCTACTTTAAACTGTCAATATGAATGAAATTCAATTATCAGTAAGACCCTTGAGTCTACAAACTGACCATCTAGTCTACCTTACTTCTCAAAAAAGCATCAGCATGAAGCTGGGCATAGAGAATAAATCGGCTGCATATCTCCAAAATCAGTAAACTTGTGAGCATTAATATGGCATGAATGCAAAAGTCACTTCTATTTACATGACAGGCCATGGTCAAGTAAAGATATCAACGTAAAACCTCAACCTTTTAGAACATAAAACTACCTCATGTACAAAATTACTGAAGATGTAATTACTTTCAGACCACATGAAGTATGCCTAACACATAAATAAATTTTGAGTTCAGACAGAAACTTTTAGTATGTAAATATTCCAAAATCTGAAGAAAATTACAATCTCAAACGTGTCTACTTTCCTAACCACTGTGATATCACTCTTGAAGCTAATATAATTTAACAAGCAGCAGCTGTGCTTTGGTACCAGATGTATAATCAGCAAACACAGGTAGTCATGATTAAACAATAAATTGTTTGGAAGGCAAAAAAAAAACCAACTTACCTTTTACGTTTTAAACTCACAAGTTGATTATTCTGAACCAATGTAACAATAAACTGGACAATCTGAAAGGAAAATGTAAATAAAATTCTTTCATCAAAGATTCTGTTCACATTGTATCAAATCTTTTTTTTTTTTTTTTTTTTTTTTTAAGATATGGTTTCTCTATATGGCTTTGGTTCCTCTCCCAGAACTAGATCTTGTAGACCAGGCTGGACTCGAACTCAGAGATCTGCCTGCCGACTCTGCCTCCAGAGTGCTGGGATTAAAGGTGTGCGCCACCACCACCCGGCTATATCAAATCTTTGTATATACTTTAGATCATTATTCCCCACTTTCTGCCTACATGCATTGTTCACAATAAGTGATTCTAAACACACACAACTATTGCCAAGTCATTGTAATTTCTCACAAATTAACAGATTTGCTGTTTTTATCAGGAAGACTAAAGTGTGATTCAATGACAGAGAAACTGGTGTTCGATAGCTAATTAGAGGCAAAATTACTAACTCAGAACAGATCATAAACTTTCAGGTTCGAAAGAGTGTACTGGCCAATCTTATAAATACGACTTTTGCAATACAAATATGCTTGCCCAATTAACAGACAGTAAATTTTAAGCATCTGATTAAATTTAGAGATAAATTTATAAATAAACCTTATTTTATAAGCTTGTTTCTTTAAATAAGATATGGCCCAGCAACACTGTTCTAGTATGTTCTTAGATATTTAAGTCATCAACCTCACTACAGAAATATCCAGTCTAAGTTCTGGTGGAGTCCAGCAATGACTGTATTAACTAACAGTTTAGCCTTCTAGGTATCATTTATGAGAACCCCTCTGGTTTAGGGGATGACCTAAAATTTTATCGTCAGCTTCCTACTAAAGATTGTCAAGTGAAGACAGTCGGTAGCAACAAGAAATGCTACAATGTCTGAATAAAAGCCAAGTGATTGGAGAACTGTTTTAGACTCTGTAGAGTTTTATATCTTATAAAATTTAACATGATTAAAATAGAATCACCAATTAAGTTTATTTATTATATAGCATATTCAAAGTTGAGCAGAAAAATTGGTAAAAACCAAAGTTCTGTTAATTATTTCACTATCTTTGCTTTTGAATAAAACAATGCAGATTAAGTAGTTAATACTTAAGCAAAATGCTGTTTTGTGAAAAATATGAACAGAGCTTTTCATCAAGCACTTAAAAACACCTGTTATTTTAACTCAATTATCCTTAACAGGGCCATGCATTAGAACTGCCTACAGAAGTTTTAAAAACACACATACGTGAATGAAACACAGAATTGAATTCAATTATGTCTAACCTTAATGCTATTTTATTTTACAAAACCAGCACACTATTTTGATCATAGGCCCAGCGTGACAACTGCTATTACTCTCTGCCATTAAGCCTGGTTCACTAGATTCAACTGTCATTCATAAGCTTATTTTTAGCTCAAGTGCCTTTTCAAGCAGGAACAAGATTTATCTCTCCCTTACCCTTCCCTCAAAAGAACCTGTTGCTATGAGTCCAGTTTACTCATAAGCAAAAAATAGATACCATAATTAACTCTCATGTTTCTTTTCTTAATAGCAAATGGAAGCTGGAATGTAGAGATTAAATGACAAGGACATAAAGCCATGGACAGATTCTAATTCTTCCATTAATTTTCAGCTCAGTATCTTAAATTTATTTTGTTATTTTTTAAACTATTTTTATACTAGGTGTCCAATTACAGCACACACAGGAAAAAACATCTCTGAATTCCCAATTTGGCCAAATGACTTTAAAACTATGCCGATCAGAGAAAACAGCAACACCAACAAAATAGTCCAGACAGTAAAACTGTCTACCTATCAAGCAAACACAGTGTGGGCCGGGAAGCTTCTTACCTTCCTAATGACTTGCTGCTGCTGTGCGTGCTTTGCTCTTAATTCTGACACCTCCTTCCAAAGGGACTCGTTCTCACTGTATTAAAGTTCATTTATAAACCAAAACAACGAAGATTTGGTGAGATCAAGCCACATGTTTTAATCAAGAAATCCAGAGACCTTAACAACTCAGAGGTGGAGTAGCCGGGCAGAGGTAGGAGAAATACAGTTTAAGAGCAGCTCAAGCTATACAGTGAGACCTTGTCTAAAGAACAAATACTAAATAACTAAGCTTCACCTAAGCTCTATTTCCTTCTTCTCAACTGTATTATCTACTCGTCACAGCAATACTTGTAAAGAGCCTTAAGATCCATACTTGCATGCATACAGTGGTAAGTAATTTGCTCCTTTTGATAACTGGACTTAGTGCTTTTTGCTTAAAAATAAAGTAAGTTTAAGCAGGATGGCAAGAATATACAGATTTGGTAACTGTTTCCAGAAACAAAGGGAAGAACCCTGACCAGCACATGACGGGTTCTGGGGACTATGCTTAGTATCTCTTGTGTACGAACCACCTAAACTTCCATAAACACTGCTAGGAAAAGAATCACAATCTTGCTATATAGATGGAGTAAAGGACCTTTGCCCAGTACATATAGATAACTGCAACTATTAAAGTAAATTTAGTTTGTTAGGCCCTAAAGCTATCTGAAGATCTGTATCAAATCCTCTAAGGAGGCAAAGAACATCTCTAAGTCTTTTTAAAGAAGGAAGTCCAATAACTTACCCAATAGCTATAATTCTTTTCCCTTTTTGCCTTTGTAAAATCAAAATTGCCATTATTAAAATTGCCAAACTAATAAGGATAATTCGACTTATTTGCTAATTTTAACTTCTATTAATCTCCCAAAAATTATCTTCAAGTTATCTGTACTATTATAACAAAAAAAGGCAGATTCACACATAGAAGTACCAGAAAAGGAAATAGTTTTTAATACTTACTAAATAGTCACTGTATATTTTCAAAATCAAATTTAAAGATGCTGCTACCTGTCTCCTGAGGCAGAAGATGGTTATCTCTAAGAGCTAAAGAATGACTGATCAAATCTTGAATTAGCTTAAAAGAGGCTACTAGCAGAAACAAATAGAGCAAACAGCAAACTAGTTAGAGAAAATGAGTAAAATTGGAAAGTTTAAGGCTTATTCAAAGGAGGAATCCCAGTCCAAAGTCACTCATGATGAAAACATTTGAATCAGGAATAACTTAACAGCCCAACTGTAAGATAGACTGTGTGAAATAACTACTCTCTTGCTATTAAGAAAATGTATATGTAAGAATAAAACATACCTACTCTATAAGGTAACTGTGTCAGCTGAGAAAATACTACTAAATAATGTCGTGAAACAAGATAAGTTATGTTTTTGAAGATAAGAGGTGTGTGTAACCCTCTCCTGGGTCTGTGTCAAGAGCAAGTAGGACAACTGTGTGTGTGTGTGTGTGTGTTATTTCAATGCCCTACTTTTTCCTAATAGACAGACCACAATGACATATACATTTTAAAGAAGTCATTTATGTACAAAGACCATAGGAGCACTAATCTTTGCTAAACTATTGATTACATTATTAACCAGTTATATGTGATTTCTAAAGTGCCCTCACTTCCATGTGAAACCATACGAAAACTAATCTATGTAGAATTTATTTACTACATTATCTTAAAGATCTACCATTTCATAAACAAGACAAGCTTCATGGCAACATTATACATTCTGACAACCATAATTAAAGTCTACATCTACAAACTAAAAGTAAAGGGAAGTGATACAGAAAACAAAACACCGAGAGTTAAAGTAACACACCAGACACTCTCCAAACCCCAACACACACTTCCCAACTTCCTTAATAGTAGGATTATATTTGGAAATATTTTTACCTTTTTAATTCTGAAAGCCTGGACTCAATAGTTTCTTGCTTTATCTGAACCTTCTGAGCACTACTTATAATTTTTGTTAAATCTTCCTGACGAATTTTATTTTCCTCTGGTTTTGAAGATGAAACCTTCCAAAATACAAATTTAAAAAGTTAAATATATATTACACCCCCATGACTGTAATTCAAAACTTCCTATTATGAGAAGTCTCTGTATCCTATTAAAGAAGTGAGATGTGGTTATAATTTCTAGATAAATTCTAGAGCAAGAACAAACTGCATAGCTTAATACAAGAGAAAGCAAGGAATAATCACTTAATTTTTCCCCTTTCCCTAGTCTACTTAGGAGTAAGTCACCATACTGGGATGAGCAGGAATACAGGGATCTGTAGCACAATTGATAAAAACCCAGAGACAGTAATTGGGGTTCAACCTGAAGGCAGAAAAGCAAAACAATCAGACACTGGCTCTTAGCTCTACCTCAGTCCAAAATGGCAAGCCTGCCTCCAACAATCTCAAAATGAGACTGTGTCTGTGAGCTGTCTCCTCCCATCTTATATTCCTCTCTAGTGCTGGGATGAGACTGTGTCTGTGAGCTGTCTCCTCCCATCTTATATTCCTCTCTAGTGCTGGGATTAAAGGAATGCATCGCCCGGTTTCTATGTCAAACTAGTGTGGCAACTGGGATTAAAGGTGTGTGATACCACTACCTGGTCTATAAGACTGATAAATAAGTGAAGCTGTTTTACTCTCTGATCTTCAGGCAAGCTTTATTTATTAAAATACAAATGAAATATCAGTACAAATATCTTTTTTATTCCCTCTGTCAATTGAATTTCCTATCATTTCCAAGCCTCTTTATCACATCATATTCCATATTAATTAAAATTATGTAGTAATACAGCTACATGTTAGATAATTTTCTTTCATGGGCTCTTCACCTTTTGTTTTTATTCTGCAGTATTTAGGACTGAACTCAAGGCCCTGTGTGTGTTAGATTAAGTAGACTTACATTTCTAGCCACTGGGCTATAGGTAGTCTCCTGCCACCTTTTCTCCACCACCTCCCACTTTTTGGTGACAGGAACTGAAGGAAGAATTTTAAGATGCTAGAAATGTTCTACCACTGCACTATCTATATCTCCACTCTTTCTTTCTTATACACCTCCTATGAATTTACTAAGACATCTCATTTTAGCAGAAGATAGCTGTTTCTTTTCTCTGCAAACTCAAGAGTAAGCCCTCCCTTGACAATGTGTAACTCTACCCTGTCACAATATTGTGAGTATTTTCCTTCCCTCCCTAAAGTGAAGACTGGCCTACTCTCAGCACAGCCGAGTCTGAAGTAAGTAAGTGGTTGGGACAGATGAGCAATTAATCAGAGATTTATTAGTTTAGTTCATCTGTATAAGGAGTATCTCTGTATTTCTTCACATTCATTTTCATTATCTATATATTTGTTAGTAGTGATGGTTACTGAGATAGAATCTCACTCCATAGTCCAGGCTGGCCTGGAACTCACTATTTAGACCAAGCTGGACTCAAATCTACAGCAATCCTCCTGCCTCTGCCTCCCAAGTGCTAGGATTACAGGTGTGCACCGCCATACCCAGTCTGTTCCTCAGGTCTATAACCTCATTAATGCATGCCAGCAGCAGCTCACCTACCTTCCTTTTAATGTTCTCCAGCAAGTCGTCTTGGCCTTGTTTGAAGTAAGGATGCTGAAATTCAACAGGACCATCTCTTTCCTGTTTTATAATTCCAGAATCAATATGTAATACTTTACGGAAGCCATCTGACAAAAATTCAAATTTACATACTAAAATTAGACAACTGAAAAATAAAGCTTATACAGAAATATACTTCATTATTTTAGTGAGAAAAACTGGCTTAAACAGATGTTAGTAGCATTAAAGGCAAACCACTGGTCATACTCACACATATTTAGTTGTCTCACAAAGCTGGCCATGTTATTATGTTTGAAGTACTTGGGAAGAATTTCTTTTGCAAATCTTTGCTCATCCAAGACCAGAAAACTTTGCCCATTCTAAAAACCAAACAAAAAGCCCACAAATGTCAATCAGCTAAGGTCCGCTGACAAAGTTATATATGTGAATCTAAATAAACCTTTCTAGATACCTTCAGACCAACAATCTATTTTTGATAATGTAACAAAAAGAATCCTTTAATTACAAGAACATTTTAGGTATCAGCATCAAACCAAAGGCTGCATCATACTCTGTGAAGAAACATTAAAAGTGTGTCTACTAAACAAAAAGCCTAATATGTAGACAGTACTACTAAGTTATTTTAAAGCTAAAGTAAACTGACAAAATCAAATTGAGAAATCACTATTTTACCACTATCCATAACATATGTAAGTATTACACTGAAAAACTATGAAAGAGTTTTGAAAGATTTCTGGTTACGAGATTAATTCATTGAATTGGGTGTGGTGCTGGTGTCCGGATTTAGAACACTATCTCCAGCACCCACCCCCTTTTACTTTCTAAAAAAAGATATAGGCAAAACACTTAGGCACATACAATTAAAGGCAAAACACTTAGGCACAATAAATATCTGTACATACACCGCAAATATGACTGGTGTTTGTGGAGGTGAAAATGCTTCAGAGCCCCTGGAACTGAGTTACATGTGCATCAGCATGTGAGCTGAGAACCAAACCTCTGTCCTCTGCAAGAACAAGTGCTCTTAACTTCCAAGTCACCTCTCCAGCCCTTAGTTTCTGAGGCAAGGGTCTCATTAGATGCCCAGGTTGGCTTAGAATTGCAGCCCAGGCAGGTCTCAACTTTGTGATTCCTGACAGCCTATTAGGAGCTACAACAGGCTACATCACCACTGCCACAGGCCAGGCTGGCTTCTAGACTAATATTGAGAAAACAAGATACTCATATGTAAAACAATACAGTTGACCTCTTACCTGACATCATGTACAAAACTTAACTCACAATAGCCACTAAAAACTATACACATTAGCATCAAAGATCTGAATCTTGCCAGGCCGCTATAGTGTGCATCCTCAGTCCCAGCACTCGGCAGGCAGAGGCAGGCAGTTCTCGCCAAGTCCAGAACAGCCAGGGATGCACAGAGAAACTTGTATGCGCGCACACACACACACACACACACACACACACACACACACCAGAGAAAAATTTCACGATGTTTGATTTAGAAATTAAGTCTTGAATACAACACTGAAATACAGGCAACATAAAAAATGGGACCATATCAAGTTTAAAAACTTCTGCATACTGAACATCGATAAGCAGGAAAAGCCCTCCCATAGGATGGGCAAAGGATTTGTAAATGAGGTATGAGACATATATCAAAAAACAACAAAAATCCAATTAAAAATGAGCAAGGATTCTGATTATAATTTTCCAAAGATTCAAAATTGCCAATAAGTGCATGAATGATGCCTGACATTCACAAATCATTAGGAAACAAAAGTTAAACAATATGATACTACTTCCCAGCAACTTAGAATGGCTTTATCAAAGAACTATAATGTGTTGAAGGTGTGAAGGAATTTGAGTTGTGACTTGATGGTGAGACAGACGATACTGCAGTTGTTGTTGAATACAATACAGCAGTTGCTCAAAACAAGCAAAAAACAGAAAGAACAGACTTACCAAAGGATCCAGTAATTCCTATTTTATATAAACACTCCAAAACTAGCAAAGGACCTGAAGAGATACTGGCACCTCATGATCCCTGTAATATGTCACAAAACTCAAAAAGTGAAAGCAACTTAAGTGTCCATCATCTAATCAATGGATGAACAAAATGTGGTACAGAAATACTGAGAAATATTATTCAGATTTTCAAGTAGAATTTGACTTGTGTTACACAGGTTCAAGTATTTGAATGGTTGGCCCCCAGTTGGTGGAACTGTTTGGGAAGGAGCAGGAGGTGTGGCATTGCTGGAGGAGGTGTGTTACTGGGAGGTGGGCTTTCTGAGGCTTCAGAAGTCCATACCATTTCCAGCTAGCTCTCTCTGCCTCTTACTTGTGAATCAGATGTAAGCTCCTAGCTACTGTTCCAATTCCATGCTGGTGTGACTGCTATGCTCTCCACCCTCATGGTCATGCACTCACCTTATGAACTGTAAGCCTCAAATAGACTCTTCTGTAAGTTGTTTTGATCATGGTGTCTTATCACAGCAATAGAAAGTAAGCCATAATTTCAGTTTGGAAAGATCAAAGTTATTCTACAGCTGGGCAATGATAATGTAATTGCAATATAATTGAAGTGCACATTTATTTAATACATGGCTAAAATGTTTGATTTCACCTTATTTTAACAAAAAATGCATTTACTAATATAGAGCTAAAATGTTTAATTTGTTTTCATGTTATTTTACAAAAAAAAAAACCACACAAAGGTGATGGTATAAACCATCCAGAAAATGATTATTTAATAAAGATGCTGGATAACTAATGAATGAAAAAAAGTGAGATATATCCTTCAAATTACCCCCAAAAGTTTATTCCACATAAACTTAAGACATGGGAAAGAAAAAGTACATTTCTCTTCATAAAATATGTAAAAGAAGGCAATTTGGAACCACAATAGAGTAAAATATCCCAGTAATAAATAATCTAAACACATGGGACCTTTAATTAAATATTAAAATGAAAGAATCTAAGGAAAACAAATATAGCATTGTAAAGTTAATACTTCTTTAAGCCAATACATTAAGTGTCTCAACTTTAAACTATCTTAATTTTCAAAAGATTCTTAAAGATGAAAATATGCAATTACAAGAAAAAGATAATTATATATTTGTTATAAGGAACTCCTATAAACAATAAAATATTAATAAAAATCGACAATACAAAATTTTCACAGAAAAGGAACCCAAGAGTCTAATAAATAGAAGAAAACTTTAGAACTCACTACTTACTAACAGAAATATAAATTAATGCAAAGTTTTTTTAAGGAAATATTTCCTACCTACCACCCTGGAAATCTCCAAGAATGGTAATATTCTCTTTGACAAAGAGATGAAGTAACCGAACACCTCATGCACAGCTATCGAGAGGGAATGCTGGTTAGGTCACAGTGGGGCTGGAGAGAAGCCTCAGCAGTCAAGAGCTCATACTGCTCTCAGAGAACCCAATTTGATTCCTACCACTCATGTGGGTAGGCTCATGACAGCCCATAAACCCAGCATTAGGAAATCTGACTCTCTCCCCTGCCCTCTAGAGGTACCTGCACTGTGTGTGTGTCTGTGTGTGTGTGTGTGTGTGTGGCGCGCACACGCTTAAAATAAAAATATTTATTTTTATTTTGTGTGTGTGCACTTAAAAATAAAACCATTAAAAAAAGAGAGAATAACTTATTTCAGCTGTCCATCTAACATTAGCTTAAAATTTTACCTTTCACTATTGACACTGCTTTCTGGAAAAAAAAAATCTGTGACAGCAAAACTGAGAGAAATCTGTCCTAAGAAACTAGGATTAGCTCCAGATAACAATACCTAGAATTTCCTACTAGTTGTACAGGGCAACACTTTGATATAAAACTAAAGAAAGTGCCAGGATGTATAAAAAGTACACCGCAGATAGTGGGAGAATTTGGAACTCAGAATCTTGTTAGGGTCTTCTCTACCCTGCACACACACAAGCATTGTAGTCCCCAGTAAGCCTGGAAATACCTATAAAAGGACTAGGCTCATCTAGATGATCTCTAAGACACTTTTCAAATAGTACCTTTAACATTACAATATGACCAGATAGGCCACACTCATCGTTATCCCAGGACACCAGTGATACCATTCCAATCAAACCCATTACATTTTGTGGCAGTTTCATTGATTCAAAGATTGTGAACTAATTGTACCTCTAGAACAAATACCCTACTGAGTTTACATTTTGACTGTCCTATGGGTGTATTAGAAATGAGCAATTAAAATACAAACGGAGCCTTAATAATGAGATGAATAAAAATACTTCATTTACAAGTAGTAAGACTTCAAGTTAAGCACTGGTTTAATTTCTCCACATTTCAAACCATTCGAAAGAAAGTTATTAAAATGTTTTGTCTAATTTGAATTTATTAGACAGCCTTTCACAAGCCTAAGGAAGTCCAATAAACTTAGCTTGGTTGGGGAAAGTGTTGCAGCCCAATTTCTAACGATAAAGTACAGCTGAGTAACAGTCCGTACTGATCCAGTCTTGCCAACCTTTAATCCTCCCGACTGACGAACAGCATGAGACATCTGTTTATTTTAAGTACCTGCTGGTCGTTGCTTTCCTTATTTTCACATCTTTGCACCGATGTACCAAATTCACCAAATACTTAATATACACAACCTGCAGGGGTAGGACACCTAGGTGACGATACTTACACAAGAAAAGGAAATTCTAGAAGTTAGTTTAGAAGACCAAAATGACACTAATACTAGGCAAAATTCAGTGACATAGTTGTCAAGCTATCAGGTATTCTATTGTTCGCGATTAAAGGCATGTAAAACTGAAAAGTAGCTTAATAGCAAAAAGGAACACAGAAACAAAGCGATATCATTCATCTTACACTTAGCAGGTGCTAGGTATTAAGCGGTTAGTTTTCACTAACTCATCTCAAAAACTGTAAACATGAGAATAGCCACGACTAGGTGATCATCTACAGTAAGAGCCGCCAATCCCCTTCAAAAAGCCATTCTGATCATCTAAGAACTGCGCCCACTAAAGCAAAGGCACTAGTGTGATGCAAGCAATCACTGGGCAAAGAACCTTTGTGTGGAACTGGGGGGGAGGGGGGGAGGGTTCCTTGGGTCACCTAGGCAACGCATCCGTCTTACGCATAACTTAGACCAGGCGAGATACCGGGCTTGATTAAGGTCATCTTTATTTATAAGTAGAATCTGGATGAAACTGATCAAGGCAGCCACATACCACTCCGCCAACAACCACTCAGTAAAATGTAACGACTCGTTTTTAACTCCCCACTAAGTTATCAAGCATGGTCTCCTGCCGCTTTTCACTAAAATAACCATTAAAATAAAAAAAAAAGCCGATTAAACAAATGGTCCAGTCTCCAAACAATAATTGGTCAACCTCTACGACGCAGTTTTAGTCTGAGTCTGTACATTTTCCCTTTACCCTGACCATCATAAAAGATCCCCCGACGCGAGGGCGAGCAATCCCCGCCGCGGAGGTGATTTCCTTAGATAAGACCCGCGCGCGCTCACCCACCCGCCGCCGGCTCGCCCGCCCGCCCGCCCGCGGCTCCGCGAGCGACCTCCGCGCCCGCAGCGAGCAGACGACGAGGGATGAGTGTGCAGAACGCGCGGCTGCGGGGCCGGTCCCGAGCGCCCGGGCCGGCCGGCGGGACCGTTACCAGGGCGCCCCTCCCCCACCGCGGCCCGTGCGAGCGCAGCCGGCCGGCTGGGCCCGGCTCGCGGCTCACACAAAGCCGGGGGTCCGCGTGAGGAGGGGGGGAGGCCGCAGGCCGCCGCCGCAGGCCGCGGGAGCCACCGAGCCCAGCCCAGCCGGTTCGGCGGGGACACCCGGGGCCACCGAATCCCCGACTGTACCTGGCTCCAGGTGATGAACTCATTGGTGTGGGTTTCCTCCACCAGCGTCCACAGCTTGCTGAGAAAAGCCGGCACGTTGGAACTCTGCTTCATTGTTAGCCAGGCGCAGGGATTCCGAATTCCACTCCCGAACGCGGAGGTCGCTTCAGCTGCGGCTTCGGTGGCGGTGGTAGCGGCGGCGGCAGCGGCAGTGGCGGCGGCGGCGATGGCAGCAGCTGCTCCCCGAGAAAGCGCACCGCGCAGGCGCGGCGGCTGGCGGGCCCCGCCCCCCTCGGCGCCGCGGGGCGTGCAGTGAGGCGGGGGAGACCCCGCGGCCGCACGTGACGGACAGGGGTTCGCGGCTCCACCCATGCGCTCGGCTCCCGCGCCGGGCCTCGGCGAGTCCAATCCAAAGCCTCGGGTGCAGCACGGGGCAAAGCGATTGACTGCTGCCGCGAGGAGGGGTGGGCGCAGGAGGGGTTCCGCCTTCTCTTTTACCTTTTAGGCAGGCTCCTCGGTGAGGGAACGAGGTGGGGACCAGGGAACCCTTGTTTGGTGGATTCACGTGGCCAGCGTCCGGGTGCACGGGCTGTGGCTGGCCGAGGGCAGAAACGCCCAGGGGCCGTTGACTCAGGAGTCTGGCGGGCAAAGAGTCATTTGCTCCAGTCTAAAGGAAGGAATAAATCCCATGGGGCGGAGCAAGATGTGCTAGGCCCCTGGTTGAAACTATCTTAAAGGATAATGAGCCTTATTTTACATTTTTTATTGGGAGAAAATGGCTTATATGAGACACTTTTTAATCAAAGCCTGAAGCTTAAGTAATAGTTCGTTGTTGACTGAGTACTTGCTGAGTATCGTATTTTCTATTCTAAATCAGCAACTGTTACATGTTTTCAATTGAGCAGACATCAGGTGTCAGCCATAAACCCAGTTTAAAAGCAATTAGTCTAGTTTATAGTATTTGGGCCAAAACTGTTCATGTTCAGTATGTACCTTACAGAGGTTTCTTCGGGCAATGTGTGATACGGAAAAACTCCTTAAAGCACAATTTCCCCCTTTTTCTTCTCCGAGAATAAGATGTTTTACCTATTAGGAGTAGCTGTAATAATGCGGACCTCTGAAAATAAAGAATTCTTTGAAGGCCTTTTTTTTTAACCACAAAAACAAAAACAAAAACACACATGAAAGAATGATTTGCAAACAAATAATAACACTCTGCACAATTCAGTGCTAAGTTGGTTTCCTTCCTGGGTATGTGTACAACTGTACATTAAAAACAATAGCTATGCATGGTGGTTGACACCTGTAAGTCCAGGACTATGGAGGCTGAGGCAGAACTGGACAGGAAAAGCCAGCTTGGATTAAATATGAGCTCCAGGTCACCCTGGGCTACATGACAAGATCCTTTCTCTCAAAAAACATAAGCAAACATTATATACGTATATGCTTTTTACATACAGCATTTTCAGTAACCATATACTGAACGGAGCCCTGTTTGCTACAAAAGTATTGAACATATGATGACAGTAATTGTAATAAAAAGATTAATATTTGACGAGATCTTATTTGACAAGGGTTTTACATGTATTATCTTATTTAATCTTCACAGTAAGCCATAAGATGCTTCAAAAGGTCTGATTCAGGTTACTACAAGTTTTATTCAACCAGCTATTCAAAGCAAACCAGAACCAACCCTGTAGCCAGATTCCCAACATGGGTGACTTGGCAGTTTCCAACTGCATTCCAGTGTGACAATGTGGTGGCTTTCCTCAGTTTGGGAGTAGTTTTCCAGTCCCAGAGCATCAAAGATAAAAAGCCAGTGACAATCCTGCTATAGTTACTTCACAAGATAAAGATCAAATAAGTTGCTCCCCGAAGCTTGCTCAACCTGCTTTCTTATAGAACCCAGGCCACCTGTCCAGAGATGGCCCTGTACCCAGTGAGCTGGTCCCTCCCCTGTCAATCATTAATCAAGAAATACCCTACAGACTTGCCTATAGACGATCTGATGGTTATCTCAACTGAGGCTCCTCTTCCCTGATAAGTCTAACTTATATCAAGTTGAAAAAAACTAGCTAGCATAATTGAATAATTGAACCCCTTGTCTGTTTGGCACATCAATACACACTAATTAATAGTAAGCTTTACTTTATCAATATCAGCATGATAATATAAAGCATTCCAACTTGTAAAAGCCCCACAGTGTTTAAAAATTCAGATATTTTAAAGGTTCAAATTTTTAAAAATATATCTGCTCTATTAACTGTGGGCACCTGTCAATCAAAAAGAAGTT
Organism: Alexandromys fortis; assembly: GCF_014885135.2. NCBI lineage: Eukaryota > Metazoa > Chordata > Mammalia > Rodentia > Cricetidae > Alexandromys > Alexandromys fortis. The sequence goes on along the minus strand of NW_026067910.1, from coordinate 10,611,412 downwards.
TAATACCTTCTTATTTCAAGTGGGAAGAATCAAGGACCCTTCACATTCAAATCAAAACAAAGCAAAACCCAGCTCCACCAGTGTAAATTAAATCCTGCAGCTCAATGTTTTGCACCTGATGTTTACTAATGACGTTCGGGACTGGAAAGAGCTTGGGCAGCTCCACCTCTCGAGGTCTGCCCGTCTGAGACAAGCAGCTTCTCCTACAGGCTTAGGCCACCACCATCCTACACCTACCTCTGTTCCTAGCAGTCATCCATGGTTCTGCCATCCCCAAGACGCTGGGGTCTACACTGCAACTGCTGCACCTTAACCGGTTTCTCACCAGAACTGTCTTCAGGACCCTGACCCTGCCACGTGGTGCCAAGCCTCAGCTCCTCTCCCTGATTCCAGAAATACTGGGCTTGTCATGGCTATGGAGTCTGCACCTTTACTAGTGGCCACTCCTGCTGCCAAACCTCAGCCATTCTCCACGATCGCGTCATGCATTCAAAACCGGTGTCACCTGGAAGACACAATACCAAGTTCAGTTCGCAGCATGGGTTTCAGCCTTGGCCCTCTTCAAACCACAGCTTCTGTGTGCTGACCATGAGGAAATCCTCTCAGAGAACTCTGCTTCAATGATGCTGGTGTCTTCTGAATCATTGCTGGTTTAACTCCACCTACCCAGAGTCGTTTGTTCCAGGACAAGCTTCCCTGCAGTGGTCTTGGTGTCTTTTGAAGCACAGCTAATTCTTTAACTCCAGCTGACCAGATAGATACACCAGATTCTTCATTCAAAACATCACCATGAGTGGCTCCCATAGAGCCTTTGAGGCCCTCTCAGATTTCCCTCTGAAGTGTCATCAGCCAGGCCTCCATTTTCTCCAAGATAAGGCACTGTTCTCAATTATCTTCCAAGTTCCAACATCTCATTAATCCCTCCCTCAACACTCACTGTTCTTTGTTTTCTGGGTTTTGTTTGTTTGTTTTCTAGCCCAATATTTCAAACTCCTTCGATGATCCTCCACTAGATAACACAGTCAGGTTTTCTTATCATCCTCCCACTCTTGGTACCAGTTTTGGTCCTGGATTGCTTTCTATTGCTGTGGTCAAACGCTATGACCGAAAGCAACTTCCAAAGTAAAGGGTTTATTTCAACTTCTAGTTGTAGTTCATCATGAAAGGAAGTCAGGGGAGGTACTCAAAGCAAGAACCTGGAGACAGGAACTGAAGTGTGAACCATGGAGAAGTGCACCTGCCGGTCTGCTCCTCTTGCTTGGCCACTTTTCTTATACAGTTGACCCCAGGGTTGGCACTGGAACATAGTAAGCTAGGTCCTTTCACATAATCATTAATCAGGAAAACATGCTACAGGCAATGTGATGGTGCCATTTGTTAGGATTTCAGCATGATACTGGCCCCGATGGTCCCACTGCCCATCACCCCAGGGGCCCTGTGACTGCAAGTCCTTATGTCCTCTTGTTTGGCTGCTTACAGCTTTCCCTTTCAAGCAAACTCTGCCTGCCTGTTGGGCCCTCCACGTTCCTCTCCAGGTGGACCGACAGAAGCCCCCTTTTCTCTCCCCTTTCCTGGTAAACTTCCACCCACGTGGGTTTGTTGAGCTCTGTGGTTCATTCCTTACACGGCAGCTGCAGCCAAACACCACCACCATTAACTGAGGTTCTTCTCCGAGAACTAGTATAAAGGTGACCAAAACTGACTAGGACAACTGAATAATATCCTTCTTCCTAAGGCCACAGTTGTATGTCACAGGCATGTAGGTGAGGGGGGAAATGCGTGGGTGTGATGTTCAGCAGGTCTGAGCTGAAAATGTCATGTTGTTAGAATCCAGCCGACCTGGTTAAGGCAATGGTGTTTACTCTAGGTTTGGGCAGGGTATGTCTTCAGTGTTGAAAGTTCTATGCCCCAAACAAGGCAGCAGAGTTAGTCACCTCAGCTCGAGTCTTGCTCAGTCATTGGTGCTGGACAGGAAGCAAACCTTGGCAAGTTAAGCATCTAGTGTGGATAGGTGATTTAAACACTTTAACACCGCCTATACGGGTTAGTTTGTGTCAACTTGACAAAACTGTAGTCCCCTGAGAAGAGAATTTTGACTGAGGAACCACCCACCTTCCTCAGATTGGTCTGTGGGCATGTCTGTCAGGCATTTTCTTGATGACTACTTGATGTAGGGTGGCCCAGCCCATTGTGGACAGTGCTGTCGCTGGGTAGGCTGTCCTGGGTTCTGTAAGGAAATTAACTGAGCAAGCCAGAGGAAGTCAGTCAGTAAACTGTCTTCCTCCATGGTTTCTGCTTCAGTTCCTACGTACCAGATTCCCTTTGGCTTCCTTTGATGATGTGCTGAAACCTGTAATCTAAATAAACTCTTTCCAACCTTGTTGTTTTCGGTCATAGTGCTTCTCACAGCAACAGAAGAGTAACGAGAACACAGGCTTTAGCTTTTTCAGAAACAGTGGAGGTATTCAACAGACATTCCAGCAGATGGCGGATAAATGGATGCACTCTGTGTCCTACTCACAGCCCTGGTGGAAGTTGGCTCATTACAAAGGAAACAACAGGTCTAGACAATTGAAACGTCTGGAAGCAGCAAAAAAAAAAAAAAAACAAAAAAAAACGGAGTTTGTTGCTAAGTGACTTTCATTGGAAGCCTTTTGTTATTTTCACCAGAATAGACTTATATAAAGGCCACAATCTCCATTCTCCTCATTCCACTTGAATGTGGTGGGAAAGATAAAGGAGTTTGCAGTTTTTCTTTCTAAGTAATCATTTGGCCACAGAGATGTCTGAGCCACCTCAAATATTAAATGCATTGTATATGATTGAACTCAGATGAATGCTTTTGATTGGAGTATTTTATTAAATTGTAGATATTGACTTCTGGGAGATACAACCACAATTATGGACATGTCATGATCTGAGGTGTGTAGGATTGATAGGAACACTTCTGACTTCTTTGCTGTTTAGCCAACATGAACAGTACCCAGGCACCAGCTATATCAAGAAGAATTTTCTTTCTATTCTATATTCATTCACAGCGTGTATTATGGTACAACTGTGATCCAGCAGAAGCTCAAGTCATGGCCACTGGGATAGGATTGCATAATGGCGACTTCCAAATTGGGGTTTAATATTGTCTTAATCATGGCCTTGTAGGACATGAGAAATAATTACTAAGTAGCAGAAAAATCTTAATTTTCATACCTCCAATATCTAAAGGTTGTCCCATTTACTCTAATTTTCTGTAAAATACCATTTTAAGCACTACCGTAGAGTGTAATAGTTCATTGTAATCTGTCCTCTAGGGTGAGTTAACACGAAGTATTGTCACGATGAATGGGGTTTTCTGACAGTTAATTAGCGTTAGAAAGATGTATTGAATGCCTGCCATATGAAAGCTTAGCTTAATTTTTCTTCTTTTTAAAAAAGAACAGAAGTTTTGTTAATTATGACAAAGAATGTAGAAATATTACTTTTTGGTAGTACAAATAAAGTTCAGAGAATTGAAATCAACTAGAAACAGTGTTTTCTTTTGAACTGTTGGCCCGATTGAAAGTCATAATATCTTGAGTGACAACCTATAGCCTCGTGAAGATACACACATCTTTGGGTTCTCCTAAGTTCTACTGAAAAGAGTTGGGTGGCCTGAGTCCAGTGTGAAAAATAGAGGGCTACACACCATTCTTAGAGTCCTTTAAGTGTACTTAAAGCCTGTGAATCAAGTTAACAAATTGTTCAGTAAAACGTGTTCTTTCCTCTACCTCGCTGAATGCACGTTCATAACAAGAGACTGAACCATGTACAGAGCCACACGGTTTTTCTGAGAGTAATCTAGAAAGTGAGCATGGGGTTCAGTGATAGAGCATTTGACTGGTTCCCAGCCACAGGTATTATTGTCTGGTATTTTTAATAGAGGAAGGGCTGTTTTTTATATGATTAATAGCATAAAGATACATAATTTTTTTGAGACAGGGTCTTTCTATGCAGCTCTGGTTGATCTGGAACTTGAATAAGTTGGGCTTGAACCTGTGGCTTTTGCTGTAACTTCACAAGTACTGGGTTTATGGGCATGCTCTACTCGACCTGTCTGTAATGTATATAATTATTAACCATATAATTTAATTATATTGTTGTGGCTTATAATTATCTAATTATTTTTATATGGTCATTGAATATAATTTTTGTTATAATTATTTACTTCAGTAAAGCCATTGGTTGGTTTGTCTTTATTAAAATTTGTGTTTTTGTTAGCATTATTGATCAATATATTAAAAATGCAGTTATATTGAAAGTCTGAAAGAGTGAATGTACTTTTCTTTCTAAACTATACAAGTAAATATTGAACATTGAGACATTATGAAGTTATGTTCATGTATTTAGATTATAGAATATTAGAATTGTAAAATTTTAAACTACATATGAGTCTAATTAATTACTTTAATATAAAAAAATCCCCCTAGAATTGATACTATAAACTTAATGTTTTGGGAATATAATCAAATTCTCTTATATTTGGAAAAGCAAATTAATTTCTTATGCTGAAGCCACTTCTGTGTCTGCATAGCCTGGAAACTTTTTATTCAGGGCATTTGAGACTCAATCACTTTTCCGCAGTCCTTCGTTGCTGGAGTAGTACAGAGTGTTCCAGGTTATTAATACTGAGTGTTGGATCTCAAGTGGTAAGAGGTATCCATTTATTTCTTAATACATTTATAAATTTTAATAACCAATGTATTAATTGTTTTTTATGTGGCTTTGGTTGTCTCGAATTCCTAAATCTTGGCAGGGGCCCAGCTTTCCGGAGTCTGAAGGAGTATTCATCACTTTTCTGCTGCTCTGATGAGACTCCACGAACTGAGGCAGCTCATAGAGTACAGCATCTGCTTGAGTTCACAGTTCTAGAGAGATAGGAGCTCCTGGTGACAGAGTGGATGGCAGCTGGGGTTGACAGCTGAGAGCGTACATCCGGAACAGCAAGCATGAAGAGAGAGCACAGGGAGAATGATGCAAAACTGAGACCTTGAAGCCTGTCTCTGGTGACATGATTCGTCTGGCAAGGACACACCTTCTAAACTAACCCAAACAATGCCACCAGCTGAGGACTAAGTGTCGAAATACCCACGACTATAGAGGACATTCTCTTTCAACCCACTGTAGAGGGTAATAGCGCTGTTTTGTCAGTTGACTTTTGTCTTGAAAGGTAGCGGGCCTATAGTTACTGTAACTCCTAGGCGTGTACTCCTTCAGGTTCACACAACACGGTACCCTCTGGCTGACTCATCCTGGAATGCATGAAGGAATTCCAACTGAGACTTAGGTTTCTGGTGACATTCCACATCATGGTGAGTTTGTAGAATGACCGACCTTTTAGGTTTGTTGTCTTTTTCTTGTTGGGTGCAAGGGGAAAGAGTTATAGGTTTTCCTTGAGTTCTGGGCTCTGTTGAGGTTCTTGCCTTAAACTAGCTGGGTCTAAAGGCGTGGCACCCCTGTACCTATCTAAAAGTTTTAAAGTTTACCTGTAATGAGTATAGTTAAATGCCTGTTACTACAGTGTTGTTAATTTCTCTGTTTTGTAGTTCAAACAGAAGTAGAGAGAGAAGAAAATAATTTTGGGAGTGACTATCAGTGTTTGAGGTATAGTAAAATTCAGTACTGGTTGGATATTTTTATGTATTATTGAATAGAGAAGTCAGTTGTACCAGGATTGAATGTTTAAGATATTGTTATGATTAATCAATAATCTTTTTATTGTTTATTACCAGAAAGGTATTATCATAATTTCTGTCTGTTTCCTGAAAACAAGACATGATTATACTCACTGTCAGTCATTCCACAACCGCCATGGTGTTCAGCACTGACTCTGGGGTTGGCACAGTGGTGTCGTTTCCAGAGGAAACAGCTCGTGTTATTGAACTCAATGTGACTTAATAGGTAGTCACCAGAGAGGGAGAGCCTCCCCTCTTTTCTGACTTCAAAAGATTTAAGATTAGTTAAGATGAACTTAAACTACTTTGCACTAAATTCAGGCAGCTGGCAACTGATTTTGCCTTCCTTGAGTGTGTCAAGTGCTGACTAACACCTGAAATCCCTTAGAATACTTAATCATACACACATTTACAGTAGGCGTGTGTGTGTGTGTTTTCTTGCTGTTGTTTTCATTTGAGACAGTGTCTTGACCTTGATGAACTCCCTGTGTAGATGCCCTGTGACTACTGAACCTCATGCTTCCCCGAGCACTAGGACGGGTGCCACCATTTCCAGTTCATGTTAACTGTTTTCAGTACAAGGTTTGATGGTGTTAAATACATTCAAATTGTGCGACAAAACTGCTCTTTTAGCTTGACAACATAAAGCCATATATGAATGAAACTACCACTTTCCCCTCCCCCCCCATTCCAGAAAGCTAGCACTCTACTTTCTCTCTTTATAAACTGGGTACGCTACCTCTTCTACACTGGATCATACACTATTTGTGTGTGTGTGTGTGTGTGTGTGTGTGTGTGTGTGTGTGTGTGTGTGTGTCTTATTTCCCTTGGCACAATGTCTTTAGGGTTCTTTCATCTTGTAGCATTTGTCAGAATTACCATCATATTTAATATTTAAAGTGGAATAACATGCCTTTGGGAACATACATTTGGATTGTCTATTCTGGAAGCTAGTTGCCCCCCATTTTTGATTATTGTAAATAGCAGGCTATGAACATTGGTGGATATACGCAGTTTGAGATAATTTTCTGTTCTCACTTGGAAGCACATAGTAGAAATTCTTTCAAGCTAACTAGTATAGATATACTTATATCAATGGTAACTAATATACTTATATTATTCCTTTTAATGATCCCATGACATTCTGTGGTGTGACTATCATACGATAGTCAGATATTTTGCTACCAATGGGCATCTTTGTCTCAGGATTTTGATTTATTTGTTTATTCATTTATTCATTGTTGTTCCTTAATGACACTGCACACAAAAAAATTTCTTGGACATAAGTCTTTAAATACTGGTGTTTATGTTTCTCTGGATTAGTGGATTTAAGTTTTTTGTGTATAATTTAATATTAGATCTAACCTTTCTAATTTGGTACAGCATGTAAAAACAGAATCCTGCTGATTAAGAAATCTCACATTTGAGCCAACAGAATGCTATTATATATGCTTCCAAAGGCATGATGTGCCTAGCAACCAGAAATGTCAACAGCATGCTTCTATGGCAATAACAAATGTTTAAGCTTCACAAAAGATGCTAATGCTGAGAGTTCAGGAGAGATTTCATCATTGGCTAGAAATGAAAGAAAATAAATTTACTTCTTTGTTAGCTTAATAAGATATTATTGCAATGCTAATAAAAGAACTAAATTTTATTACTTGTGACATTTTGGACACTGGTAACTGAAAATGTAATCTTGTGTTGCTCTGGGACCAATTTCTTTCTGCTTTAGTTTTCACTGGATTCATTTATAATTTTCCACAGCTATCTCTTTGGTCCCACTTAGCTGTGAGATCAAAAACAAGCTAACAAGTATTTATGAAGATGTTCGTAGAATTGGGACCCAGAGAAGTTTGCTCATATTCTTCTTGATTTACCATCACTGTAGCTCAATGCCTGCTCTACGCGTTATGGTATGGTTTGTGAGTCGGGCAAGGGGCTGGAGATTGAAACACACACACAAAAACACGGGTAATGCCAAGAATGCCCCTTTAGTGTGGTCCAGAACAGCTTATTAGAGTCTCCTTATAATGGCCACGCCCTAACTCTCAGCTGAAAGCCCACCAGAAACCACTCCCCTGCCATCAGAACTCCCTGGGGTTTCGTGCTCAGAGCAGCTACAAAACAAGTTGTTTGCTCAGAGCAGCTGCAAGCATAGGAAAACAAGTTGTTTACTCTGGCAAGCAGGGGGGTCACAGGAAATTCAGGGTCTGGGGATCCACAGGCCCCAACAATCCCTGTGTATTTGTATATGTGTTTGTGTGGGTAGTGTTGGAGCTTATGTCTTTTTGCGATTTTATGATTTATCTGTCTCTAAAGGAATTCAAATCAAATTTGATATTCCAGGTGTGTTGTGTCTGTCATATACCAAATGAGTGCCTGCTATCCCCCATCTCCATCTAAAATGAAAGACTCTTTTTTTTGCCTCTCCAATTTCTAAATTGGTGTAGTTATAATTTTCTGATATGTACTCCAATTTCCAAGCAAGGTGCTAATCAGGCCTTCAAACCTACCCACTCGGCTGGGCAGCTTTCTTGGCTCTTAGCCACGGGATGGATGGTAAATGAATGTATGTGAAGATTGATATATAAGAAAATACAAAGTTCTACTTTTTCCCTCAATGGTTTAATTTAATAATTTCTAAACATCTCAAAGTCTGCAACAAACAAGTGCCCTTTTCCCCAGCAAAGTCATGCTCTGGTATCCTCTGTCTAAAACTTAAATAGCTGAATATTCCTATCCAGAGTCTTGTTTCTCCAGAGAGATCATTTGGATATTGAAAGTAGGTGTTACGACTGATCTGATCACCCCCTCAAAGTTTCTGTGTAGAAACCCCAGAATGTGACGCTATTGCTAAGGCCTTTAAGATCTGTAAATAAGATAATTGAATAATTGAGGTCATGTGGGTGGACCTGATCCAGTATGACTGGTGTCCTCTCAAAGAGAGTTTAGGTTACAGATGCACTATAGACCGAGAAAGATTATGCACGGACACAGAAAATTCAATAATTTCTAAACCTAGATATCTCTAAAGAAAGCAGACCTGATGACACCTTATCCATGAACTGCTTGGCTTCAGATATATGAAAAAATATGTTTAGATTGTTTAGCATACATCGTGATCATTGTGATGGCAGTTGGATTGCAGCAAAATCAAGCATGCGATGGAGCAGCTCATTCATCTTCAGCCTCCTGTCTTAGGTATCAGTGCTGACTCAAAGAGAGAATTTACCATGCCCTCCGGTTAAGCAACTGGATTTGCTGGCCATCTGGTCCCAGCTGCTCTGACGCTCGGATCCTGGTCTAGCACTGAGTTTTCTAAGTTTGCTCTTCCTACATCTTATCTGCTGCAGGTCCCTCCCTCCAGTTAAATCAAAACGTCTGTTTACCCTGAAAGGCCAGCTGCTCTGTGTGTGAAAGCAACTCTAACAACATATTTTCCTTAGATACTTGGTTTCTAGTGATTGGATACACTGAAAGATCATCAGCTTTTTCATTTTGGTAACTGAAAGTTAGCGATTAGATCAAAGTATCATTCTAAGTCTATATAAGCAAAGCATTTCACTTATGTTAAAATTGAGGTTATCTATGAAATATTTGTTAACTACTATAAAAGGCTTAATTAACACGTTTTCATATCTAAGGGAAGAATAACTACTGATGTTTTGGATGGTAGGCTGTGTTCCTCTTTGTTTTTAGTGTTTTTCTTTTTCTTTATGTTGTTGTTGGTTGTTTTTTTCTGGTGGCGGTTGTTTTAGGAATCTAACCCAGGGCCTCACAGATGCTAAACCAGCACCTGACTGCTGATCTGCAGTTCTGGCACTTTTTTTTTTTCATTTTTTTTTATTTTGAAATAAGATCTTGTTGAACTACCAAGGCTAGCTTTAAACTTGCTCTCCCCCTGCATCAGCCTCCTGAATAAGTGGGATTACAGGTCTGCACCAACAAGCTATAGCTCCCATTTTTAATTATTCTCTAACCATAATTACATGGCTTCGCGCTACTGACTTTGCAGTGGAGATCATATGAGGGTATGTCCCTCCCATAATTCATCTCCCTCCGAGTAAAACCAAAGTCCTTCCAAGGTCTGCGTGTTTCTTCCTGCTTTGTCTCCTTACACCATACACTCTCCCCCAGATCAGCTCATCTCTACTGGCCCTGTCTGTCCAGATGCTCTGGAGGTTTTATCATTCATCGAGCATGTCAGAAGAACTGCGCCTAGGGGCCTTCTCCATGGTGACTTTCTGTGTCTGGACTGCTACTTTCCTAGATTTCCTCAGAGCCTCTTTTGTCTAAGTGTTTGTAGCTCATCTTTTTCTTGAGGCTGTCCTGTACTGCCCATTCTGAATTGCAAATGTCTCAATACCCTCCTGCCTTGTGGACCCCAAATCTCCATCCCTTCCTCAGGTATAGGAACACTGCTGAGTGTGGTGTGCATGCTCACTACTACAGAGTCAGAAGCAGGAGGGTTGCTGTAAAGTTGAAGCCAACACGGTAGTGAGATCCAGGCCAGCTAGGGTTGAATAGTAGAAAGTCCTACTCTCAGAAGAAAAAGGGAATGTTTGCTTTTTTTCACTAGTGTATCCAAACTTCTGAACGTGTACCAGAACATTGCAGGTTCTCAGTAGATACCTGTTGAAAAACAGATGTACAACAAAGAAAATCAAATTGTTCTGGAGCTCTCAATCAAGCTAGTGACAGGAGCTGGCAGAGAACGTGGCACGGAGGCAGCTTATTACTCATTTTAGTATGAGAGAGCCAAGAAATGATTCTGTCACAAGGGAGTAAGGGCTTTCCCTTACTCTTCTGCTCCTTGAAACATGAAATAAATAATCAAATGCTTTGTTCTCAGAGGCTTGAGTCTCTCAATAATGAATGCTTATTCAAGCTCTCAAATTTCTCTTGTAAAAAAAAGTGTATTGCACCATTGAAAAATGTCAGTGTTGATTTTGGGGGGACTTTTGACACATCATAAGAATTTCTAATCTTCTAAATTAATCAATTTTATTTGCATTGTTAGCTTCTCTAATATTTCATTGATGAACTTTGTAAGTATGCCTCTTTCATCTTCTTTTTTACCTTATTTGTTAATCTAATAATTGTTCTGCCTTACACATTTGCTTAGTCTAAAAACGAGAATTACTACTCCTCATTTGCTTATATCGCTGGAAGGTGCTTACGGGGAAGAGCACACACTTAGTTTACAGATATAGATACAGATCTTAGCTCCTCCATGCTTGGTAACAGTATGATTCAGAAACTCTGGGAATCTCATCCCCTTACAAAATCTCACAAGGCTGTCATACAAATTATAATAATAAATCTGAATGAATAAATATTTGATAGTAGATGTTGAATAAATGTTCCAACTATAAGTGGGCAACCTTGAAGCAGGAAAATCTGTTTGTGAGGATAGTTTTTCTCACTGGCTCTTACCTCAAAACTATTTTGAGATTTCATCTTACTCCTGTCAAAATGACCAAGGTCAATAAGAGAAATGATAGCTCGTGCTAGTGAGGATGTGGAATAAGGGGACCACTCGTCCGCTGCTGCTTGGCCTGCAAACATGTAGAACTACTATGGAAACCAGTGTGTCAGTTCCTCAGGAAGACTGAAATCAGTTTACTTTGAAACTCTGCTATACCACTATTGGGCTCATACCCAAAGGATGCTTCATCTGACCACAGAGATACCCACTAAGCCATGATTGTTGCTGCTCTATTCATAGTAGCCAGAAAATGGAAACAAATCAGATAACCATAAATAAATGAATGGATAAAGAAAATGTGGCACATTTATACAATGGAATATTGTTCAGTCATTAAATTAAATCACGAAATTCACAGGTTGGGGAGAACCAGAAAAAAATCCTCCTGAGTGAGGCAACCAGAACCAAAAAGAAAAGTTTGGTACATATTTGCTTATATGTGAACATTATTTATTAAGTCAATGGTAAGTAAAATGTAGTCCTTATGATTACAGAGGTTAGGTAAAGTATGAGATTGAGTGAAAACTGAGTCACCCCTAGGAAGAAGAAATAGGATAGTTTTGGGTACATGAGGCAGGATAGAGGATTGGAAGGATCAAACAAAGAGGGAAGGTATTGAGGGAGTAAGGGAAAGAACAGAGGGGACAGCTAAACCTAGGGGACATTGGAGAGGTCCTATGAAAACCAAATGGAGTAGAAGTTTCCTAAAATATAACCATGTAGGAAAATGATCTAAATAAAATCACCAAATAATAGGGGAGATGGATCCCTGTTGGCGGAGGCTGTTCATTTGTTCCTGGCTGCCCTGACCTGAAACATGCACCCAGAAACTGTATTAATTACAACACTGCTTGTAATTAATTACAAGCTGTTTTATTTACATTATTACATCATTAATTACATTGCTGTACTAATTACAACAATGACTCTAGCGTATTCCTAGAAAGCTCTTACATCTTAAAATAACTCATTCCTATTATTTTATATTTTACCATGAGGTTCTTGGCCTACTGGCAAGGTTCCACCTGGCAGTTGGCGTCTTTCTCCTCTGGAGGCTACATGGCATTTCACAGACTCTGCCTTCTTTCTTCCAGCATTCACTTTAGTTTTCCCGCCTAGCTCTATCCTGCCCTGTCATAGGCTCAAGCAGCTTCTTTATATTAATTAACCAATAAACGCAACACATAAACAGAAGGACTTCCCACATCAGATACGGAGATGGACATCTCTCATAACCAAATATAGCTTCCAGTACTGGGAATTACTTACATCTAATTGAGTTTTTGGCCAAAGGGGCCCCATGGGAAACCCCAAACAACCCAAACTATTGCCAAGGCTATTGATGGCTTCTTACAAACTGATGGCAAGGCCCTATTGCTGAAGAAAACATCTACACAATTCAATCAACATAGAAAATTTGCACTGGTTCCTACTTATAGTCCTCGCACCTGTATACTAGTGTTCATGGTACAGGAAGTTATTCTTCATACTGCCAAAGAAGAAATGTAAGCACCAACCCAGCTACAAAACCCTTTAGTCTACAAGGACGACCTGCCTGCAATTGCGCTAGTGTAATGGTGACACAATGTCTGTGGAGGCAACCAATCAGTATCTGATTGGATTTAAGACCCACTCCGTGAGATGGACCCCATCCCTGACATTCTTTTGGAGGCCAAAAACCTGAGACTGGATAGGTCAGTGACCTAGGGGAAAACAAAATACTACTATTCTCCTTAAGGACATAGCAATACAATGACTCCCAGTGACATTCTGCTGTATGCAGAGATCAGCATGTTGCTTAGCCATCATCAGAGAAGCTTCCTCCTGCAGTAGATGGGAAGAAATATGGAGAACCACAATCAGGCAATATGAATCGAGTGAGAGTCCTTTGACCACTCAGTTCTAAATGGGATGTCTCCTTCAAATCCCTCCACCCATGGCTCACAGAACCGTAGAGGTGCTGTACGTGAAGAGCTGAGAAAATGTGCACCAACGGAAAGTAATAGTAAACAGAGATAAACCATTGCTTCATCTGTGGTGAACGACCTATAACAGGGCCTGCAGGAACACCGAGAGGATCACACCCCCTTTTCTCTTTGCACTTATTCATGATACACTCATAAAAGGAACTGTAGAAATGCTGAGATATTTGAAAATGGTGTTTTCAATGTTTGTTTAAAATAAATGAATATAAAGGCCTTTTCCTAGGTACATTTGCCTTGAATATTTAGCAAGCATGGGCTCCAAGAAAGATACAGTGACATCTTCATATTACAGACAATGTAGAAACTTGTCTTTCCCAACAGTGTAGTTCCTGCACTCTCACGGTTTTCCCTGTATGGTTGAGAGAGCATGGTTAAATTTTGGGAAGTACTGTGAAGGCTGTGGGCAGTCACTGAATGGCTTTGCCTCTTCCTCCCCCTACTGTTCATGTTACGTTACTGCTATCACTCATACACAAACGCACCTGTGCTAAGAAATCTGATTTTCACTATCAGATGCACTCATATACTCATATGTCACTTAATCTGATTAATTCCTTAATTTAAACTCTCACAGAATTTCATTTCCTCATAAAAGTTATGTTTTAGAAAGTAACTTAGGGAGTTGGATTTTCTGAGATCAAATTTTCTGCCCTTCCTTAGCATCAGTTTTCTTGTGCACACTGATAAAATGTTCAAGTATTTCTCTTAGAAGGTATAGCTTTACAAAAGTTACCCAGGTAACGTTCTGTGCACATACCTCAGCTTTGTTTCTGTAATGTGCCTGGAATGAGAATTCAAAATATTCTTAGAGTGTGTTTCACACTTACTTAAATATTTTATAAAAACTATTTCCTAAATTGAAAGCTGTGGTCATCTCTGAGATCTTGGAAAACAATCCAGCAACCTGTCTGCATCTCACATTCTCTTATGCTAATTTTTTGGTTTTATTTATTATTTTTTTCCTCTTTTTTATTGAGCTATACATTTTTCTATGCTCCCCTCCCTCCCTTCATCTCCCCTCCCCTTCATCCCTCTTCCATAGTCCCTATGCTCCCAATTTACTCAGGAGATCTTGTCTACTTCCCATGTGGTTTAGATTCATGTTTGTCTCTCTTAGGGTCCTCATTGGTTCTATTTTTGTAAGTTTTAATATATTCACCTTTTAATTTCCAAGTATATGTTTGCTTTATTCCTACTTTCTCTGTCTCTGTTTCTCTCTGTCTCTTTGTCTCTTGCTCTCTCTCTCTGTCTCATCTCTCTCTCTCTCTGAGAAAGGGTTTCTCTGTAGCTTTGGAGCCTGTCCTGGAACTAACTCTCGTAGACCAGGCTGGCTTCTAACTCACAGAGACCCAACTTCCTCTACCTCTTGAGTGCTGGGATTGAAGATGTGAGCCACCACACCCAGCACCTTTCCTTTTCTTCCCCACTCCTGTTATTCATTTNCTCTTAGGGTCCTCATTGGTTCTATTTTTGTAAGTTTTAATATATTCACCGTAGAAGGAAAGAAAAGACTCCTGAGAAGTCCTTAATGTTCAGCTCTCTGTTTCTCTCTCTCTCTCTCTCTCTCTCTCTCTCTCTCTCTCTCTCTTCTCTGTTTCTGTCTCTCTCTCTCTCTCTCTCTCTCTCTGAGAAAGGGTTTCTCTGTAGCTTTGGAGCCTGTCCTGGAACTAACTCTCGTAGACCAGGCTGGCCTCTAACTCACAGACTCACAGATACCCAACTTCCTCTACCTCTTGAGTGCTGGGATTGAAGATGTGAGCCACCACACCCAGCACCTTTCCTTTTCTTCCCCACTCCTGTTATTCATTTTCTTTCATCCAGGGTTGGGGTTGAGTCAGTGGTAGCTGTTAGACCTACTGAGGTAAAACTTAGCCAAGGGTGAAGGAAATATGTTCTGCTTGAAATATATTTTAACATAATTCTTTATTGATTCTTTGGGAATTTCACATCATGCACCCCTTCTGCTCACCACCCAGTTCCTCCATAACCTTCCTTTACCCTTGCAGCATCCCTTCCTGCAAAAGAACCTCCCTAATTAATTATTAACAAACCAAAACAAACAAACAAACAAAAAACCCCACCTTTCTCCTCTGTCTTTTCAACATCTCTTTATTCATCCTAGTGGTATCAGAAGCTCTAATGTGTTGCCTTTGGTCCAATTAGCTCCACTCACAAAATGTTTATTGCAATGAAGGCCTCTGGCACACTGTATCACTGGACCTTCACCAAAACTCCTTTCAGATATCCTGCTACTGCCCCAACTCACGGAGATCCTTTGGTTATTGCTCTTCAATACCAGTCCTCTCACGCAGTGCAGATGGGGTAGATGTTGCAGAGTGGGGGATGGCAGCCCAAAGCCCAAGATGTGGGTATGGGTGGCATCTGAGCCAATTGTTCCCAGTAACTGGGACCACCCTCTTCAGGTAAGGAGCAGAGCCAGCTCTCCTAGGCTCATGCCATATGGACCAGTTCTCCCATGCCCATGGTGAGGCATTGGTCAATCTCTCCCAATGGATGGGAGACCCAACTATCCCATGGGGGAGGGGCTAGCTCTCCTGCTATAATGTCCAGCTAGGGGCAGAGCCAGCTATCCCGGGGTCAGTGAGGGTTTCGACCTTGGATTTCAACATGCAAGGTTCCTATGACCTGCCACGGACTGGCTCAGGGGAGCCACTCAGACCGTGGGAGAAGCAGGGTCTTGGTACACAGGAAGGCACAAGTTTGGTGAATGACAGACAGACACAACACACAAGAGGTGGTTGGAATCTGCTGCGATTTTCCTGAATTCATGTTTTCATTATATCAATCAAAGAACACATCAGACGGTCATGTATCATTGGTTGGCACAGTATGAAAGCTTCTTTTAGTCACATCAGCAATATTTAAGAAAAGTATATTATCAGGAACAGGTGTTAGACATAAAGCATCCTTAGAAGAGGACATCTTGTCCTTGGGAATGTAAACCTCAGACAAGTGGTTTTATCTTAAGAATAGAAAGTTTCTGTCTCATTATCGCTATCATGGCCTTTCCTCTTTGTACCCCTTTCTTTATTTCATCTAGTGACCAAATATGCCTAATCAGTTCTCTGCACCTGCTGAAATATACTTTTTTTGTACCTTCTTATGCAGCAGACACCATGGGAGTTGGGATATAGCAAGCCTATCCATAAATTTCAAAGTATAATATAATACTTTTTGTCCATCAACATTAACCCATCTATTCCCTTGCTCATCATACACCCCGTGTATGACAAAGGTTCTGCTGTAGTCTTATACATTCTCATACTGTGTTTCCCTATCCCAGAGCCATTCCTGAAGAGATAACCCTTATCTTGTAGATATATAGAATATTATTATTATAAAAAAGAATGTGCAAAGCCCATATCCCCCATAGCCAGCTAATCGAGAAACCTGTCTATGCCCCAAGGGCGGCCAATACCAGGCTGTGTGCCATTGACCTCCAGGAAGCCTAGTCCCATAGGACACATAGCTCCCCTCCGGTATAATGACATATGTCATGTCACACAGACAACACTGGAGTTGGTGTGGCAATGACCTCTGTGGAAACATGGAGCATGGACATCATCCCAGAACCCAGATGCAGCAAGAACATGGACCCAGATGTGGCCCTAGGCAGCAACCAAGGCCCAGACACCACCATGGCTCCAAGGCAGCAGTGCTACCAGATCAGAATGGCTCCAGCTGCAGCATCACTCTCGGATACTAACATGGTCTCAGGTGTCTGTCCAGACTCTTGGCATTTGCATATCTCTAAGATAACAGGAGCCACGGACATCAACTTAGACCCTGGCTTCTGCTGGGCCACAGATGCAGACATGGCCTTGTTCATCAGTCCAGGCCCAGATAACACCATGGCCCTGTGGCACAGTCCATCCAAATCATTATGGCACCCATGGTCAGACACCAACATAACCCCAGGCTGCAGCCTAGACCCTGGACATCCCTGTGGCCTTTGGTCTTGGACATCCACACAAACCTTAGCTTTGGTAGGACCCAGACATGGTCATCAGTATCAGCCCAGGCCCGGATATGTCCATTGTCCCAGGTGGCAGTGCAGGCCATCCAAATTTGCATGGCCCTGGTGGCAGGGTGGACCTTGGACACCAACATGGTCTCAGGTGTCTGGCCAGACCCTGGTCATCCACACAGCCTTCAGTGATTACTGAAGTCATGGACATCAATAAACACCCTGGCTGCTGCAGGTTCACTGATGCAGACATGGCCCCAGGCAGCAGCCCAGGCCCGGATGCCATCTGGCCAACAGGCGCCAACATCAACCCATTCCTCATCTCCCTCACTTCTTCAGATCCGCCTCCTACCACTGCAAAAGAACCATTCCGCCTCCCTTTCTCTCCCATTTCTCCACCAGATACTTGCTCATCATCACACTGGGTAGGTTGCTGGATGCCTTAATGACATAGGCTGGCCCATGGGTGGTAGAGGAGGGCCATGGATCTGTCTAGACTATTTCAATATCTCTTACCCATTGCAGCCCATGCCTAACTTCTGCTCACCACTGTAATCAGTGCGTGAAGTTCTCCACGCCTTGGGGTCTGTGGGACGGCTCAGTTTCTGAATGTACCCCCGTGTGAGTGGACTGTAGCACCCCCCCTGCTGTGTTTGTCAGTCGCTGGTCCTTCATCTGCTCTCAGTCTTCCAAATACGGTTTTGCAGTCAGTTGTGGAATGCCCTATTTTCCTGTTCTTCGTCAGTTCGCACCATTTTCTGTGTGTACTGTCCAGAGTAGCGATAATCTGAGTTGGCTTTGTGGTGAAGAGTGACAAGGGAAGGCAGTTCTGAGAGTCATTTAAAGGTGAAGTCAGTGGACTAGACCCTGGATGGGACAAGGAAAGAAAAGATGCATTTTAAGGATTTTTCAAATTTGATGGTATCATAGATTTCTAGGACATCACCATTGAGAAGGCCTTGAGTGTGTTTTGAGAAGTCAAGGCCAAGACACGCAGTGCCAGTGAAGCACTGTCAACTACGATCAAGGTAGACAGAAACCTCTTCTTGTTTTCTGGAGTGGAATCTCCCTCACTCTATAGCCCAGCTGGTCTGGAAATGAGACCATAGAGCAGGCTGACCTCAAACTTGCCCCTACTTCCTCCTGTCTCTGTTTGTCCAGTGCCTGTACCTTTTCCTTATCTTTAGAATATAGTGTTTATAGAGCCGGGCATGGTGGATGATGCTTGTTATCTTGGCACTTAGGAGACTGAAGGAGGAGAATTACTTTGAATTTCAGGTAAACTAGACTACATAGTGATTTCCAGACCAACCTGTACACACACACACACACACACACACACACACTACTACCACTACCACCACTGCCACCAATAACACTCAAATGTGTTTGTAAAGTAATTGTTTTTTTTTTGTTTGTTTGTTTTTGTGGGTTTTTTGTTTGTTTGTTTGGTTGGTTGGTTTTTCGCGATAGGGTTTCTCTCTAGCCTGTCCTGAAACTAATTCTTGTAAACCAGGCTGGCCTCCAACACACAGAGATCCGCCTCCCTCTGCTTTCTGGGTGCTGGGATTAAAGACATGCACCACAACTGCCCAACTTAATTGTTTTTATAAGTAGTAATTATAGTAAGAAGTTAAGGGAGTATCTGCGGTTTATATTAAGGATGTTTGCTTCCAGAAAGTACTTTAGCTATTAATTTAATGTTCTTTGCTACGTAGATGTGATGAGGCCAGAAACATCTGGTGAAGAGTTCAATTTATGGTTTCTCATTTTGGGGGCAAAAAAAAATCTTGGAAATTTTGTAATAAATATTTTAGTATTTAGTTAGTAATCCAAACCTTGTTGTTTACGGGGAAAGCAAAGGAGAGCGAGAATTTTCCTTTAAAAATTGCCTGCTGATAACACGTGTTCCATTTTATTTTAAGAATAGGCTTTGTTTTAAAGCTAAAAGAAAATCTAGTTCCAATACAGCAAAATATTAAGTAACCACATCTATAGGCATGTGTACTTCACTTCAGACATCTGTGCTAGACCTGACCATGTTTGGGGAAGAATTTTTGGAAGGACTTGTGCATTAGAGGCTAGAAAAGTCATTGGGTGTTGATAGCCTGGTGCGCTGTCCTGTAGGATCTTGGAAGAGAAGAATGTTGAGAACAGTACAATGATGGAGACATGGTTTGGGAAATTTCAGAGGGAAGCAAAGACTTGACCGGCCATTCAAGTGAAGAATCTGTGACGTCTGGTCAGCTGGACCTGAAGAATCAGCTGTGCTTAACACGAGACCAAAAACACTAAAGTGAAACATTTGCTTCGCTGGGACAATGGAGACTGGGCCACCAGGACTGAAGAATCAGGTGTAGTTAGAAAATACCGGCACCATGGAAGTGAAATCTTCTGGAGGTGTTTCCTGAGAGGTAACACACAGAAGCTGTGCTCCAGCGGTCGCCAAGGCTGTACCCTGAGCTGGCAACTAAACTTGGCGGTGTAAGAGTCACTCAGGTGGTACTGGTTTCGAAGGCATGAAGGGGTTATGGAGAACATCTGAGGCTTGTCACTGTGTGGCAGTGTTGGGGTCCCTGAAGAGAGTCCAAGAAAGGCTATTGCTGAAGTTGAAACCTAGATGCAGCAAGAGATCTCAGCATTTCAGAGATTCCACTCCCATGAGATGTAAGAAGAGCAATAGCAATGGAGCAAGCCAGCAAGCAACTCTCCTCCGTGATCTCTGCATCAGTTCCTGCCTCCAGAGTCCTGTCCTGCTTGTCCTCTGGTCATTCCTGCCTTGACTTCCTCTGGTGATGACCTGTGTGGTGGAAGTGTCAGCAAACAGACCCTGTCCTCCGAAGTTGCCTTGGTCATGGTGTCTGCTCATAGCAACAGTAACTTTAGTGCAGTATTTGACTCCATTTCTGTAAGATTCAAAGTCATATTCCAGAGAGTTACATGAGAAATTTTTTAGCGAGATTTTTATAAACTTAGTGATAAGCTTGCTCAGTTTGTCTGTATTAGTGGTTCTCAACCTGTGGGTCACGACCCCTTTGGGATCACATATCAGATACCTTGCATATTATATCAGATATTTATATTATGATTCATAACAGTAGCAAAATTACAGTTATGATGTAACAAAAATAATAATTTTATGGTTGGGGTCACCACAACATGAGGAACTGTATTGAAGGGTCACAGGATCAGGAATTTTGAGAACTGCTGGTCTGTATGATTCACACACTTGTATATGCTTAATATAAGTTTTATAAATTTCCAGTAGATGGCGCAGAAAGCACAGTAAAGTTGAAAAGATTAGCTGAGGAATCATTTTTCTATTATAATCTAAAACTGAATCAAATATATTTCTATATTTTCCTCATAATTTAATAATTGAGATGACACTATGTTAAACATTTGAGAAATTTAAACGTATACAATATTTTTTTTGGAGTAGGGTAAAATCCAGGCATAATTTTTCTTAGTGTTACTGTAAGATTAACTTTTTGCACTTAAGAAAATTTTGATGTCTCTCAATGAGTCTCTTTCAGCTATTTCCAGTGAACATCTGACTAGCGAGAAGATTCCAACTGTACAGCCATCAGTGTGTAAGGGAAAACAGATATACCCTGAGGAGCTTCAGATTCATCCCTGAAGGTGTGACTAGTATGTCCTCATATCCCTTCAGCAATGGTCATCTTTCCCCCCAGCTTCGAAGTTCGATGGATGGGGAGACATACACCTTTTGTATGTACTATCTTCCATTTACGGTGAATAGTCTAGAGGATGCTTGGTGCCATGCACAGAAGCTGCCACAGGGGGGCAGCACAATGTTTGGCAGGAAATGATTTAGCTGTGACTTGTAATGGAAACAAGGTGGTTGGACGGAATCTGTTGTTATCTATTAATTAATATGAAGATTTTAATAATTCATTACAACTTATTTTCTGAAAGAAATGACTACTCTGTGTTGTCATTACCACGTTATCGTGACAGTTCTTAATAACCTTACTAAATCACACCTGCATATGTTAAAAAGTAAAACACCCTGGTGTTCATACCTAACACTAGAACTCTTAAAACAGGTCTTACCTGTGAAGATGGAAAAGGGGCTGGGACGTTCCTCCTTTCATTTCTTTCCCCTCTCAGTGTCTGCTTCTTCATGCTTCCATAAATTTTTAATTATTAAAAAACATATGTGCTAATAAAAAGAATGCCAAACAGTACAGACATGGATTATGTAGGGGCTGGGAATGCAGCTTAATTGGTAGAGTACTTACCTACTGTGCAGGGAGCCTGCGTTTGGTCCCCAATGCCAGATGAGGTGGCCCATGCCAATAAACCCAGCACTCTGGAGGTGCTGGCAGAGTGATTGAGAAGTTCATGGTCATCCTTGATTGTATAACAAATCAGAGAGCAGTCTGGGATACACTAGAACCTGGATTTAAAAAAAAAAGAAAGCAAAAGAAAAAAGAAAAGGAAAATGTATAACATAAAACGAAGGACTTTCAATTTCCCCATCTTGGTCTCCCTGTTTTTCATGTTCCACCCCCTAAAAGCAACCGTTCTGAATAGATTTTGGTCCTTCTTGTTTTATTTCATAATATTTAATGTTTTACAGGGTTGAGATATAAATATAGATCTATTTTACAACTTTCTTTTTGTCATTGTGTGCCTGCAATAAAGTGTTATATAAAATCATATATGTAAGATAGTTTTATACAGTTTATATTTGTTTACTTATGTGTGTCTGTGTGTGGGTTTGCCTGTACCATGGTGCATGTGTGAAGGTCAGAGGGCAACAGTTGAGAACCAACAGAGATCAAACTCAGAACATCAAGGTGGGTATCAAGCACCTTAGTTGTGAGTTATCTCAGGGGCCCTACAACAAGGCTTATTGGGATATTATAAGATTGTGCAAAATTGTTTTTACTATTTTTATTCTTTTGAGTCAGGGCCTTTACATGAAGCAGGCTGGCCTAAAATTATGACCTTCCTGTCTCCATTTTCTCGCTGTCGGCCATGTTATAATGACTCCAAGTC
Source organism: Alexandromys fortis (assembly GCF_014885135.2). Classification (NCBI taxonomy): domain Eukaryota; kingdom Metazoa; phylum Chordata; class Mammalia; order Rodentia; family Cricetidae; genus Alexandromys; species Alexandromys fortis. Next base: position 10,589,215 of record NW_026067910.1, on the reverse strand, counting down.
CTCTTCCTACAGTGTCTAGGAACCCCTTAAAACAGTGTCAATATTCAGCCTTCTAGTTCTTCATATTGTATCTCCTCTTCTGTGATCACAGAGGCCTTTATTTATCTTGGTGTGTGTGTGTGTGTGTGTGTGTGTGTGTGTGTGTGTGGTGTGCTTTCATGTATGCATATTCTCACACGTGTAGACAAACATGGAGGAGATGTGCATGCATGCTATACACATGGAGGGCAGAGACTGACACTGTTTTCCTCAGTAGCTCTGGGCTTAATTTCCTGAGAGGGAGTTCCACACATAGTCTGGCCTGCCGATAGTCTTGCCCTCCTGGGCTCTGGGTTTGTTGTTGGGTCTCCAAGCCTACCATCCATCCAGAACTCTGCCCCCAACACTTGCGTAGCCATCACTTTTATACGTGAAGCTACCTCTGCCTTCCCTTCCCAAGCATTTAAACTTTTCAAAAGATTTATAGTTTTAAATTTATATTTTAAGAGCGCGTGTTTTTGTGTGCATGTGTGTGCATGTGAGGTATATGTATGTGTAGACAAGAAAAGGATACTGGATCCCTGGAGCTTGAGTTACAGGTGTTTGTGAGCCATCCCCAGTATGGGTGATAGGACCTGAACCTAAGCCCTTTGGAAGAGCAGCAAACATTCTTAACAGTTGAGCCATCGCTCCAGGCCCTACCCACACATTTTTAAAAGTATTGTTTTGATATAATTCTATATTCATAAGAAATTGCAAACATGTGTGAGGAGGTTCCATGAACGTTCATCTAATCTTTCTCCCATGCTAACATCCCCAGTACACTTATAAAATCAAGAAACTGGCACTGCTACCATCCAGAGTTTATCCAAAGTTAAGACAGGGACAGAGTCTCTCATTAGGCCATGGAGAATGATGTGTGGGCGTGGTGAACCAGCAGGTCTCAGAGATTCACCTGTCTTCACCTTCACAGTTCTGGGATTCCAAGTGTGGGGACGGCAGTTGTTGTGAGGCAGTCTTTTACCACCCAAGCTGTCTCCCCTCCCCAGAGGCCATATGTTGACCAAAGACTGTGAACTGAACTCAGAATACAGTGAGAATCCACTGGAATGCTTCTGTAAAGTTAACTTAAACTTAATCTATTGCTGCTGGGAAGCTTACAATGGGAGTTGACTTGCCAGGCTCCCAGGTCTAAAGTGATGAGATTCTAGGGTGATTGTGGTAGTTGTCATGGGAATGAGGGTCACAGCTGTAAAGAATAACTCAAAGGCTTACCAGGAGATCTACATGAGCAAATTATAGGAATGACGGTGAATTCTACATTGATGCTGTGGCTTTGGCTGTACTGAGGGGGATCATAAACGTTATAGAGGTAGAAGCAAGAAATAGGCAAAATTAATGAAGGTTTGTGGTGGGTGTAGGTATGTTTCTCTTTATACATTATAAGTTAAATGAGTAAATTCTACAGGAGTGCTGGCAATATGTTCTTGTCATGTATATGGCTATACATGTGTTTGTATACATTTTAATGTGTTTCTAAACTCTTGATAATGTCCATGGAAAAATATTCACTGGAAGCAGTGTGACGATGGAAAGATGGCTCAGTGGTTATGAGCCATATTTATTTTGTAGAGAACCTGATTTTGGTTTCCAGAACCCGTGCCTCCCCACTCACAACTGCCTATAACTGGAGTGTCAGGGTACCGGACACCTTTGGCCTCTTGGGCATCCACACTCATATGCACATTCTACTTACACAATATATAATTAATAAAAAATAAGTATTTACAAAAGAGTATTTTGGAGGTTAAGCAAATTATGGCTTTTATCTATTAAAAATTTAGTGAAGTTTAGAATTCTCAAGTCAGACGAACCTAAGTTCTAGTTCTGTCTTCATTTCCTTATGGGTCAATATTTATCTACTAAGCTTGAGTTTTCTCCTAGACACCACAAGAACAATACTAGTAATTATTTCAACCCCCATAAAAATAAACCAACACACCAAACCCTCTGTATCTAAAGGAATAGATTATGTGGAGACATGCAAGACTGGTCCTTCTATACAGTATATATTCAGCCCTTCTAGTATAACGTGACTGAAAACTCTGCACGGTAGTGCTTAGCCTTCTTTGTAGTTTCCCAGAAAAGGGTTCTGACCCAGATCCCTTAGTCCCATGCCACCCAGCACTTTCCGCAGGCTTCTGGAATTTCTAATTGCTTTGATGTCAGGTCAGGAAGCAAGATGGAGATACGGGAAGGATAGATTTGGTGGACTGATTCCATTCCTTTGGTCTTAGTTCAAAGGGTCATTTCAGGAACAAAGATCAGGAGTTGAGGGAAATGAAGACAGAGGTGGAAACATAAGGACGGAAGAGAGACCAGAAATTGGGGGCTTAGAAATAAGAAATTGTGCATTAAATGTTTCTGAACATTTTGGGGTAGGGTGATACTGATGCTATGGCACATGTAGCCGGATATCTTCTTTGTAGTCTTTGACTAGCTGAAGCAAGGGATTTGCATCCAAGGACTGAATTCTATTGTATGTAATGTGCTACTCTTCCAGCTGCTGGTTCTGCCTGGCAAGACACAATGGGGTACCTGGCAAAACTCTTCCCTTTCATGTGTGTACCATTAACTCACAACATAGTACTTGGTACCCAGGTATATTTACATACATGTCTGTAACCCTGAAGGAGTCCTGATAACCAACCACATCCAATTCGGTGTTCTAGTTTTCTCATGTTTGACAATGGCAGCATTCTCATTTTTCAGTGTGTTCTTCTGGCCTGCATAGCATTCTAATTGATCTCTTACCAAATCCCATCCACATTTAACCAGGTGATAAAACACTCCTATTATAATTGCCTTGGTCCAAGGGCTAGTTTTAAGTGTCTGTCTGGTTTACAGGGTTAGCAAAGTCATTGCTGTAAGGCGGTAGAGTGAGGTTGGACTTCAAGATGGAAGATTTAGGGTTTGAGGAGAAACCGTATATAACATTCTTCTACATCTTTTCTCTTCATTGCAGTGAAGTTACAATGAACAAAGAAATCTAACTGGTGGATGAACTGAGTGTTAGTCTTGTTCCTGAAGGGGCTGTTTGGAACACTTGTCTGGGTGTATGACAAAGATACTGAACCACATAAATACAGAGGCCATAAACAAACAGATTTTCTCAACCAGAAGCCAGTCTGGACCACTCTCCGGAGCTATATAATATGAATAGGGTTAGGACAGAGAATAATGTGGATTGTTCCTGAAAAGGAGGCAGCAGGAGGAGCTTCAGCTTTGCTCAGTCAGCTCCTCCTGTTCTCAAAAGTTTCAGTCTAACCATGAACTTAGTCGTTTCTTCACCTTTGTACGGTGACTCGAATCCTCATATTTCCCCAACTTTAACACAAAGTGCCTAAGTTGCCTAAGTCTAGAAACCTGCTAGAAGGGAAATTTCCCCTGGTGCCAATCATTCTTCACAGTTTTAGAATCAGAATTTCTTTTGAATATTTTGAAACCTATGCTCCTTTAAGAGCTTTTGTTTGAAATCATGTTTTCTCCTATGCTGTTTCCATAGAAATGTCCTCTTCCCTTTGTCTGGGGGAACTGAAACAAGGAACACTTTCGTTTAGGCAAGCTCTCTGTTACTGAACTGCATCCTCAGCCCTGGCCCCCACTTTCTGAATGCTCAGTTGAAATGCTAACTTTCACAGTCCTTCATAAGCCATTGCTTTTCCTCCTCTAGTGCTGTTTCCTTGGTGCAGCTGCCTTTCGTTCATGAGTCTCCCCTTTCCATTCTACCAATTAATTCTGATAGCGCTGTATTCTGGAACCTCCAGCACATATGCTTGCCTGAGGGGTCAGTCTCTGTTCAAGATGGTGTCACTAAAAGACAGGGAACAGGAAATGAGTCAACAGCTCCTGCGGCTGTTTGAGCAGATCTGAGTCTCTGGAACACTAGATGACTCATAATAGAATCCCAGTGAACTGGAGACCCTCTAATTTGGTTCCAAAGCCCAGGGCGTTGCCTGCTTCTTGCCCTTTGTCTGCAGACACATTGCCTGGACATACTGCCCCCAGTACACCCTCACATAATGCAGGTGGAGTGCCATTGGGACGCATTGGATATGACCTTAGCTCATTGGATAATGGATGCCCATATGCCAGTGAAATACACACTAAACCAGGTCTGCACCTCCATGCTGGTCTCAGGACTCTGCTTCCAGGGAAACTCACAGAGACTCAATCTCCCTTACCCGTCCCCCACTGAGCCATGGGTGAGGGAGGGGGCCAAACCCTTCAGTTGTCGATACACATTGTCCAAGTCAAGCACTTTGATGGTCCTGTATACCATATTCCCTGAACAGACCAACACTTAACTCAAGATTCTTTCTTCTCTTGCCCAGCTCTATTTCCGCAGGAAGTGTCATCTTGGCTTTGACATCCTTTCAGCACACGAATGTCACCTTGTCTCTGGCGTATGCTTCCAGGGCTCCAGTCACTCTGAAATTCACCTTGAAATTCTTGGGTTGTGCAGACCTCCCCTACCCCCAATCTCACACCCCAATGTGGCTTTAGATTTTATTCAGCAGCTTACTGTTCCTGGAGTATCTGCGAGCAGCTCTTCTCCAACTACTTGGCCAATGAGTTGTGTGTCCGTGGTTGGAGAAGGCAGCCAGGCAATCTCTTACCCAGCTCAAGCCCTCTCTCTTATCTTCCTCAGTCTCCTCACCCTCACCATTTCAGCTGTAACCGTTCCTGTAACTCCAACATCTATTTTGCCTTCGTGATTAGCATACGGTTTTCACCATGGCTCCCTTTCCTTACTATGGTGAGCTAACTTTGGCTTCAAACTTATGATATGTAAGGCATATAGGGGAGAATAGCAGTCATTCCTGGCTTCAGAGGAAGACAATATCTACATCTTCTACAGCCTGAAGCACACTTCAGACCTTTTGCTCAGGAAGGAGACACTGTCTTTATCTTCTTTATGGCCATTTTTCTAGAAGGAAGGGCCAGTGCTTTGTTTCACTAGAACAGAGAATGTGAGAGTCCCATGGAAAACCAGCTCCTAATAGAGTTGAGGCTTCTGTAGCAGAAAAAAGTGGACTTTAAATATTGCTTAATTGAGGTGAAATTTTAAAGAAAACTAAATGGGACATGGGCTGTTAGTTACATATGAACCACGGGAGTTAGTGAGGATGAGTCCCAAAAGCTTTTCCCCTGAGTCACAATTAAATTCTTGAATACATTTTGAGACTTTCATACCTTGCTTGTAAAATTTATTATGTGGAACTGGAAGAACTTAGGATTCTCTTTACTCTGTTACCAAGGCAAAAATCTTCTGGATACTCTACTCCATGCTCGTGAATGATGAGACCTCCCCTTTGGGCAAGGTAATGTAGCAAGAGTTCAAGGCTCTTTTCAAGGACCAATATTGTTCCCTCTTCGTTTCTCTTGCTAACAGTAGTTTCCCTTTTCCGAGATGATATCAGTACTCAATTCGGTGGTCCAGGCAGCCCTCAGTAGTTCCCTCTTTTCCAGTACCCCACTTTTAAAAACACTAGTTACCCCGTCTCTCCGAACCTTCAACTGTGTTGTTTGGGGGCCATGTCTTTCTATTTCTCTGTGCTACGGCCCAATAGCTCTCTACGTCAAGCTTGGGAAATAGTAGGGACAGATTGTGCTTTTCAGTGTGTGTGTGTGTGTGTGTGTGTGTGTGTGTGTGTTTCATTCATTGTCCTAGGGTCTTGAAAATCATTGTAACTTATCCAATGCTTTTTGTTAAGGCAGAACATCCAGCCAATTCCTTGTTTCTTCATTGTACTCCCCATTTTTCCTCCTGCTTCTGCTACTCCCCACCTTTCTTCCTGTTTCCCTCTTTTTTCTATGCAACAAGCACATTGGTTTTTTTTTTTTTTTAGTTTTATGGTATTATCAACATTATATTTTCTGGAAACATCTGTTTTGTGTCTCATTGTAGTTTGCTTTTTGGCATTGTTCTATAAAATCCCAACGTGCATATAAACACTATTTATTTCATTATAGATAAACTCTTGGGCTATTTTATAGCTTGGGGGATATTATAAATACACTTAATGAATATAATTTATGTAACTTGGGGGGTAGGTGTGTGATGTGAGTGTAGTCTATGGATAGAGTACACAAATGTGTGCAGGTTTCTGTACCATGTATTCTAAGAAAGTCCCAGCAGGAATTCAGGTAGGACCTTGGAGCTGAGAAATAAGGTGGATTAAAGTTTCATGCAACAGCCAACTTTAATCAGAGCATCAGACATTTTATACTCTGACGGTTAAGAGGAATCACACGAGTAATACGCACAATCCTCTATGTACTCGTCCTGTACATGGAGGAAAAGTCACACATGGCAAAAACATGTGTTTCCATAGAGGCATGGACGCAAATAACAATAACCAGTCGGCCCCTATGCATTATACCCAGGAGGAGCACAAAAGTGTCATCCAAGAACAACTCTATGCTTTTGAAGAAACTGAGGTCACAAGACACCCTCTTTTATTGCTCTCACAGATCAGAAGTCCACCATTTCTCCTAGGCTGGCTGGCCGTCAAGCTCTTAGGCGCCATTGTTTATTGCCCCAATGGTGAGATCACAAGTGTGCGGTTATGCCCAGCTTTTAAAGTGGTGGAGATTTTAACTCGGTCCTAAAGATTACACAGCAAGTGTTCTTACCCACTGGGCTGCTTCTCCATCTTGTCTTTTGATCAACCATTATTTGTATTTTTGTTGGGTTTACTAACAGTAATCAAATTTCTGGTCACAAAGTTCATGTCGATTCAGTTTTGATATTATTTAGTTTCCTAAAGTTTTGTGCTAAATGTGAGTCTTCTTAGATTATGGAACATGATTCAACAATGGAGTCATGTGAGGAGGATTATTAGTACTTGTAAAAAAAACTCCAATAACTGAAGATAAGAGTCTTGACACCTTAGTTCCTTAAAAAAATACAGCATTGTTCTTGGATTATGCTTTTGTGCCCCTCTCAGATGTAATACAAAGGAGTGAGTTTGCTTCGGTTTCTTCACTACCGTTGGCTGCTGTTATTTATTTACATCCCTCTATGAGAAAAAACATATTTTGCCACATGTGGCCTGTCCTGCATGTGCATCTTGCTCTTGTGACTGTACACTTTACTCACATGACTCCTCTTCCCCCTCAGAGCATATGTTGTCTGATACTCTGAATAAAGTTGGCTATTGAATAAGGCTTTAGTCTTCCTCGTTTATTGGCTCTACTCTCTCAGGTCCCATTGCCTCTGGAAAGGAAGAGAACAAGCAATCGATGAACGCTTTATATGTTATACATTACTTTTAAACCTTGACATTTTTAACATATTTATTACATTTTATCTGTTAATTATATCAAAATTTGACTATGCTGGTAAATGTGTGTCATTTCATTTTAGTTTTTTATTTTAGTTTGTGTGTGCGTGTTTCTATTTTGGAGACAATGTTAGCTTCTTTTCCTGTTACTGTAATAAAATAGCCAGACAAGAGTAAAGGGGAAAAAGTGTTCACTGTGGTTCACAGTTCATCTTGGCAGGGAATGATGGCAAGAGTTTGAGGGACCTCGTACCACTGCATCTGTAGTCAGGAATCAGGCAGTGATGTGCTCAGTTTACTTTCTCCTTTGCTCAGTTTGCTTTCTGCTTTTTACATACTGCAGGACTCAAGCCCAGAGAATGACACTGCCAACATTTATTGTGGGCTTTTCCACCTTAATTAACGCAATCAGAACACCCTCCTGCAGATATGCCTGGAAGCTGTTATCTTTAAGTGATTCCAGATCCGATCAAGTCAGCTGTTAATACTAACACCACCCAGTGTCTCCTTATGTAGCCCAGGATAGCTGGAATTTGCTATGCAGATCAGGCTGACCTAGAACTTACAGCTGTTCTGCTGCCTCTGCCTCTGGAATGCTGGGGCTATCTGGCTTGTATCACCAAGCTCTGACTCACTGTAGTTTCAAGTTTCATTTTCTGGTAACAAGTGAAAGTAAGCATCTTTTCATATGCTTTCTGGTTATTTGGTTATTTTCATTTGTGAGGTGACTTTACCTGTTCCTCTATTGAGATACTTTTCTTTTGCTTACTGATTCTCTGTGATATATATATATATATATATTCTGAATACCACTGCTTAGTATGTTTTGTAACTACTTCCAATAGCTCTGGTATTTCCTTATTGATCACTTAATTAGGATACTGTATAGAACAGAACCACAAATGTATAACCCCCTGAGAAATCTCATCACTCTCTGTCTGTAAGTCAGAGAATCAATGTTGGTAAAATTCACTCAAAAAGGTCAGTCTGAGCTTGATGTCCTAAGAACTAGGAAACTGATGGATTTTAGTTCCAGATCTAACAACAGGACAAGAATGCCAGGGTCAGGATAAGATGAACAAATGTCCTAGCTCAAAAGGAGAGCAAACTCAGTCCCTTCTCTCTTTTGTTCCTTTTAGGCATTCAAAGTATTGGATGATACCCACTCACATTGGGTGGGTCTTTTTATGCTCTCATCTGACTCAAATTCTAATGTCTTCTGGAAATACACTCAGATACACCAACAATATAATGTTTTAATAACTTAAGGTGAAACTGACACACACAAGTAATCATCAGATGTTCTTAATATCCCTTGAGAAACAAATATTTTATATTCCAATTTATGATAAAGCAACCACCTTTATTAGAGCTTGTCTCCCTTTCCTTCTAAAATCAGAGAGGTTTTTAATTAAACTTTTTGGGGTATTTAAAACAATGGAAATTTCTTTAGCTAAGGCTTCCCAAGATTCAAAGGTAAAGGGCTGGGGAGTTGGCTCAGTGGTTAAGAGCAAAAGATGAAGGACTGGAGAGTTGGTTCAGTGGTTAAGAGTACTTGCAACCATTGTAGAGGACCAGAGTTTGGCTCCCAATACCCATGTCAGGAGGCTCATAATCCCTTGTAACCTCAGCTCGATGGAACTCTGACACTTCTGGCCTATATTTACACACACACACAAACACACACCTACCTATACCATATAATTAAGATAAACATATTTTAAAAAGATTCAAAGATCAAATGAACTCTTGATGCAGATTTTCAAATAAACTTAAGAACTTCTTTCAGTTTTGACCTTATATGGAGTTCAGGGAAAAACCCTGGTGGTCTTAACCCACCCACTCTGACTAAACTTAAAATTTCTTTATGTTCTGTTACATAGAGTTATATATAATGTAATTTGGGCTTATTTCCCCTCATTACTACTATATACCTTTCTCCTCCTCCCCTCTCTCCCCCCTTTGATAGTTCCGTTTCCCCTGACACAGTTTGCTTGTATGTTAATATCTATACATATTTGATTTTATATATCTCTGTAAAATCTAGGATCCACAAATGAGAAACACATGTAATGTTTTTGTCTGACACTGATTTAATTCACTTAATAAGACTATCTCCAATTGTATACATTTTCCTGTAAACAATATAAATTTATGGCAGAAAAATTATTTTGTGTTTTGATTAATAAGGTTATTTCATTGCTTTCCAGGCTTCTGGCTAAGATTATATATACAATATCCTTTCCTTTTTCCTATTTCAAGGCTATGAAGTGATTCTATGTTTTAGATTCTTCTATGTTATAATACACATTACACTTCTTAGTTACTTTATTATATTACAAACTTGAAGTATAAAGTTCATTGTATTTATAGTTACAGTCTCAATAATTATAGTGCTATGTAGCATATAGCAGTTATGTATAGATGAGTGATCAAGTAATGTCAGTTTAACTGCTCGTATGGTGATTAACCAACTTGGCCTCGATATTGGCATCATTAAGTATTTGAAGTAGTTCTGTTCTAAATGTCTGTTAACAAGATCTGCGTGAGATATTTTTGGTGTTCTGTAATCGAAATTTAATTTCAGCTATGTTAACCAGACAGGGGAAGGGCAGAAAAACAATTGCCCAAATGTTTTAAGCAGCTACAATATAAGTTTTGTTCTTTTGCCTCTTAAGAAGATAATTCTGTTTTTTTTCTCCTTTTCTTTCCCTCTCACTCCTTTCTTTCTCTTTCTTATTCTCCCTCTTATCATCTCAAAACTGGAAAAATACTCTGGTATAGGAAAAATGTATCATCTTTGGAATTGGTTCATCAACAGTTATTGATTAGACATCTACTGCATGCCTGGCATTGTGTTAGGAGCCAAAGCATTAAATGAACATCTGTGTTCATCTTGATAAGATCCAGGTGAGTAAAGATATCATTTTGTCTCTGAACTCCTGTTTCCTCATGTAAAATAATGTTACTGAGACCTAAAGAGGTAACTAATGCTCAATTCTGGAAATACAATGTCCTCACAAGATGATGGTTAGCTTACTTTTACTCACTATGTAACTGAGACTGACTGAGAACACGATCCCCTTGCTTCTATTTCCCAAGCACTGGAATGACAGGCTTCTACTACTACACTGGGTTTAATATGGTACTGCATATAGAATTATAGCTTTGTGTATAGTAGACAAGTACTCTATCAATCAAGTTGCAATCCTGTGTTCATTTTTTTTTAAATATATTAAACTCCAGGTAAGTTAGACTCTCTCTGACAGTAGGAATACTCCTTGGGTAGTCATTTGAGCTACCCAAGCAGGTAACTTGAATAATCTGTTGGAACTTGGTGATTACCATTTGATAGAAATTCTTTGAGGGTGAATTGTTTCTTTAGAATGTATACTTTTCCTCTTGTTCTCGCTGTACCCATGCTCTTTTTGCCTTGATTGTAGCTTGCAATGTTTGTGTGCTGATGGATAATTTACTTCATAGAGTAGCGGGAACCTAAGTTCAAGGTATAGAATTTCCTTTCTCAGCTGAAGAATTTTATAAATGGTTTCTGTCTCATGCCTCACCTCTTCCAAACCGAAGCCTGCTGTGAACATGTGGCAACAGCACAGGAAGAGGTCAGTCTTGGGAGACTACTTTTATTATCTCCATTAGTTCCATTTCATAACAGTGATGTAAAAGCCAAGCAAAATGGTTTCTTGTTCATGTCTACAGTACTTATGAATCACTTTCCTTTTGGCCTGGGGCCTAACAATAGCCACCTGAGCATGGTCTGCGATAACCACTAAGAAATACGCTGCTGAGAAGACTGCCATGCTAAATAACTGTCTTTTTCTACTTAGCAGTGATGTGGCTTTGTGGGAGATGGACGCAATGCCAAACCCTCTTTTCTAAAGTAAAGCAACGTTAAGCGTCCTGTGATTGTTGGTTCCTTTCAAGAGCTTCTGATCATCGAGTGTCCTGGTTATCACTGCTATTTAAACAGGAGATGGAAGCCAATGCTATTTTTATTCTCTTGCTACGGGTCAGAATTTAACTCTGAAGAAGGTGGATTTGAAAGGTTTTGTGAACATTTTCGTGTTTATTTACTGAGGTTTTTGTAACTTAACATAGGACTACACTTGGGATTTTGAAGGGTTTGTCAGGGTTCGTGGATTACCCCATGGCAGATTGCTTTCAAAGAGGCCACTGTGATTTAGCCCTCTAGGTGCTAGTTACTGTCATTCAGAAGCACACAGTGTTCCTGGCTCTAAGCTGCACTCAAGCCTCTGATTAGCTGTCCCGTACATACTTATTCAAAATTGAAGGTTGGGGCAAACATCTATTAATAGAAATCAACTCAAAGTTGCATCTTGTGACAATGGTGTGGAATTTCATCTGTGAAATTATCTTACCACTAATTATCCCTTCTAGTAGGGAAATGTGGAGAAAAAGGAGAAGGCAATTAAATATGTATGTCAGGAATATGGCGCTATGAATAATTTCATCTTTTTTCCCTTTTGCTTAGAAGAGCTTGTTAGTTGTAAGTGTTCTTTTGACATTGTAATAAAGTAAACATGAACCTTTCATGTGATTGCCTTTTAATATACAAGTATTTTCTCTATAGATGTCAGTAAATGTAATAACATGATTTTTAAAAAATATGTGTAATAAATGATTCTCTTTATTCCATTTTTTAACATTTTTTATCTTTATATATGGGTATATTGCCTGCATGCATGCAGTACTTGCAGATGGCTGAAGTTTCTTGGAACTAGAGTTACAGACAGTTGTTAGCCACTGTTTGACTGTTTAAAATTGAACCTTATTCTTCTTGAAGAGCAGTCAGTGCTCTTAACTTCTGAGCTATCTCTGCAGCCCATAAAAGAGTTTTCGAACTGATGTACTCAGCCCATCACGTGCAGTTACTAAAGGCAGTACCGTACAGTCTTGTGGAGATAAATGGTTTTGGTGAGGACACTGAGATTCAATGCTCATTTCTTTATTTGCACGTTGCTTGAGCCATGCCCATCTCTTTAGTAATAGAAGGCCAATAATTTGAGCTTTCTAATGTTGCTGTGAATGTCATATTTTACATCCTTAGCATCACAACTGGGACTTCCAACTTCTTCAGTCCTTAGGGTTCCTTTCCTTTCGAGGTTTTCAGAAGGGCAGTAAAGAGGGCTAATTTGTGTCCCACCCTTTTGTTGTCATTGTCTTGAGTACTGGGGCTTTTGTAGTGTGAGGACAGAAAAACAGCCACTCCAGCATCACTGATAGAGGAAACAGATGCAAAGGCACCAAAGATGTTAGTTGGAAATGGACATACCTTCTCAGTAATTGAGAAGACTCTGTTAACTCTCCTCAAAGCAAACAAACATGCACCCTACCCATAAACCTCTAGAAAACTGAAGTCTACTGACTACATTTATTTTGTTACCTTTCTAAAGGTATTTTATAGAAAACTTTGTTATTTATTTCCCTATCTACTTCATTTTAAGATGCACACACACAACTTCCAAGCAAAAGTCATTCACCCCAAGGGTCCAACAAGTCTCAGTTTTTATTTTTCTTTTCCATTGATATATTTCCATTGAGAGTTTGGGCGGTCAGAAGTTTCATTTTTATTGTCCCTGATTTATTATTTATGCCTATTCTCTGCTTTGGAGACTTGTCAGGGGAAATACAAAAGACGGAGGGACGGACTAACTTGACCTGGACTCTGAGTCTTTATTCCTCTGTGTGCTCTCTTTTCATCATTTTTGATTGATTTCTGTGCCAAGCGTTCAATAAATGCCTTGTACAAAGCCATGTCAGCTTTAAAGCAAGCACTTAAATTAATTCTTTGGTTTTCAGTGGAGAAGGGTGAAATTCATGTGGGTTGGTCTGGAACAAGCTGTGACTTTGAGACTTTGGAATCCTACTGTGATTTTTTTTTCTTTTCCTCCTGCTTTTTTTGTAGCAACTATCAGAGATGGGACATGGTGTTTGAGTCATTGTTTGTTTAACTTATCTTAAAAAGAAGTGGAATTTGTAGGTAAAAATGAGTTTTCAGTTTCATTAGACCCAGCATGGCAATTTGGGGCATGAAATCATTCCTTTGAAATAGTATTGTGCTGGTGTTACATAAACTAGTTCTGTGCTTCTGGAAAATCTTTAAGCTATAACTCCTTATAAAAGCTTATGAAACCTTTTTTGATTTATTTATTTATTTGTTTGTTTCATAATTTGTTCTGACCGTCCTGGAACTCACTCTGTAGACCAGACTGGTCCTGGACTCCTAGAGACATGCCTGCCTCTGCTTCCCCAGCATTGGGGTTAAAAGCCACCACACCCACCCATGAAACTTCTTCTTTTTTTTTTTTCTGGTTTTTCGAGACAGGGTTTTTTTGTAGCTTTGGAGCCTGTCTTGGAACTCCCTTTGTAGACCAGGCTGGCCTCGAACTCACAGAGATCCACCTGCCTCTGCCTTCTGAGTGCTGGGATTAAAGACGTGCGCCACCACCGCCTGGCCCCATGAAACTTCTTGATAGTCACCCTTTCTCAGGAGCTTTGCAGAGGTGACAGTGTATGTAAGCAGTATTTGTTTTTGAATCCAGATATCTGCTTAGCATAATTTAGATTCCCCATAATGTCCTTTCAAATTGGTGATAAATTACATCTCTGTTACTTGAATTTAGTTTGTGTTTAGTATTTTTGCTTCTTTAGTTGTGGTGTTTCACCCTAGGATTATCTCAATTCTACGGGTGAAAATGAATTAGCTGTACCTTATAAGTGAAGCCAATTAAGAGAATAGGGATGCTAAGGCAATGTGTATATTTATAATTAAAGTATAATTATTGCTAAATTTGGTTTTGAGTCCATAGATATAAGAAAATGAATTTTTCCATGGGAAACACAGGTATGAACTAAAGGGCATAGTATTTGGTATTAAATATACTTACAAATTTGCTTTATGACTCTGTGGTCATTATTGAATGTACTTGGCCCCCATAATATCACAGGAAGTGTCACTATTAGGAGGTGAGGCTTTGTTGGAGTAATTATGGCCTTGTTAGAGGAAGTGTATCAAGTGTATCACTACGGGGGTGGGTTTTGAGGTTTTCTATGGTCAGAATACCGCCTATTGATTCAGTTGGTTTCTTTTTGCCTGCAAGATGTAGGAGTCTCAGCTACTTCTGGAGTACCATGTCTGTCTGCACTCTGCTATGCTCCCTGCCATTATGATAATGAACTGAACCTCTGAACTCTAAGCAAGCAACCCCAATTAAATGTTTTCATTTATAGAAATTGTTGTGCTCATGGTGTCGCTTCACAACAATAAAACTCTCACTAAGACAGGCTCCAACTGGTTAATACCTCTGGGCTCAGTTTTGCTATCAGTGAAATTATTGTGTTCTTTTTTTCCTTGCTACTTTAGGGTTTAGGTTAGACACAAAGATCATTAAGCTTCCTACAGTTCAGAAACAAAACAGTTTTAGTTCATCATAATGTTAGAGACTAGGATGAGCCCAAGTGTCAGGGTATGCTTCAATCTGGAAACTGGTTACAGTGCTATACTCAGGACAAAACAGAGTCTTGGGACAATGAAAATCTGCCGGTCCGAAGTCTCAGCTATCTTTGCTTAGGGCACTGGCAAGATCCTGAATGATAACGCATGTCAACAAGCAGATGACTGAAACATCAGCTTGGTAAGAACTCCCACAGTTGAGGTAAATGGTCTAGTCAATCAATCCCTCATAGATTTCTGTTGAATAAATAACAAATTCCTGTCACATTTGGACAGGAACTTGTTGGAGAAATAGCAAATTTATGGAACTTAGGGAAAGAAGACACATTTATGCTGCCGCATATTTGCTTAACTATGTAAAGATATGTTGCATTTGCTTCATTATGTAAAGATGTCTTGCTGTTTTACCTCGCCTGCCCAAGGTCTAATAAAAAGCCAGTAGTTAGGGAGGAGGTATAGGTGGGACTTCTGGGCATGGAGACTAAGTAGGAGAAGGAATTTAGGCTGGGGTGGAGGGGGAGAAAGAAAAGGACATGCCAGGGGCCTGCTTTCCCAGTCACAATGAAGTAGGAAAGTAGGACATACAGAATGAAAGAAAGGTAAAAAGCCACGAGGAAAAATGTAGCTATACAGAAACAGGTTAAGTTGGCTAAAAGAGTTAGTAAGAGAAGCCTAAGCTAAGGCCAATCATTCATAATTAATAAATCTCTGGTTGGTGATTCCCCACAAAATATTCCAACTACACGTTTATCTTTCTATTCTGAAAATCAAAGCAGCTTTGTCTTTCATATATTGTTTTTCCATGGTGATTGTGTTTTGTGAGCCAGAAAATCTGAGCAGAGATTGACACGTAAGGTCACACGGAGTGAAACATTCCTTAAGTGGGTAATTGCCTTGGCCATGATCACTCAACTCTTAGAGGCAGTATTAAGTAACATCATTGTTTTGAGCTTCCAGGAATCTGAAATTAGGAATATAAATTACAAATCTGACATATCTATAGCCATGGAAGAAAGGCTTCTGGTTGAAGCTTTCCCTGTATCTAAGGAGTAGGTCAGAGATAGCAGCTAATACAGATATAACTTATGAATGAAACATGAAAGTAAAGGAGGACCCTCACTGCACAAAATAGTTAATGAGGCACCTGTTGGGCTTGCCCATATGAAGCAAGGCCATCAATCTACCTGCTGAGCCCTTGCTTTTAGTCTGACATTCTCCTCTTGCATTCTTAGTTTTTCCAAGCATCCAAGCTTAAAATTCGAAATCCACCTTTCAGTTCTTTCTTTCACTGGCATTTAGCAACTTGTCGGTTTCTAAACCTGGTTGGTGGTTGGTTGTGCATTAAAGTAGATCTAACGTCTGCTGTCCTTACATGCCTATTGCTGTCTTATCATCTCCTGCCCCCGCTCCCTGAACTGCCTTGATTCATTGTCAGCACACTCTCGTCTGATGAAATAAATCCCTCTAATTTGGAGGAACACTCTATCAATTTCCATAAGTCCCCCTTTCCGTATTTTAACGTTGAATTTAATGTTTTGAACAGATATAGTGATGAATGCATTTGTAAGCTGGCATAGAACTTAATTTATCGATTTGCATAATTCCAAGGTATATAATGTGTAACTATGATAAAACCTGGTTGTGTTTCAATCTAGATATTTGAGACTATGAGCTTCATACCACTTTTCTCATCTATGTGAATAAAATATGGATTCCATTATGTTTATTGAAACCATACAATTTATTGTTCTAACTAGCTCACTTAGGAGAGTGAAAATATATTAATAATTTATTATAATGATGGATAGTAGTATAAATTGGAACTCGCCCAGGCAAAGCTGGAAATAGAATCTTCTTTGCTATTTCACTCCCTGCTATCATAGGAGAGTCTTCTTACCACCTAGAAACAGAAGCGGGGTTTTGTTTGTTTTCTTATTTTGGCACTCAGGAGATTCATACTAAATTTTGACTCTCTTTAATGAGTACCCCTTTGCATTTTTTTTGATAAATTTTTTTATTACTGTATCTACGTTTATGCTATTTCCGCTCCCTGGAGTGCTGCTGCAGACTTCTCTTTATTTAATTCCCTTACAACATTTTGTCCTTTCTTCTTTTACTGTGTGGTCCTGGTTCTCCTGGAGTTCATTAGATAGACCAGGCTGACCTTGAGTTCATAGAGCTCTGCCTGCTTAATACTTTTCCAGTGCGGGGATTGAAGGTGTGTGCCACCACAGGCCAGTTCTCTTATGACCTCTAAAGTAGAATTTAGCCTTTATATTTTTTCCAAGCTTATTTAATTTATATCTATATATTTAAATCATACATTCATATATGACATATGTCAGACATGTTATTTTGCTTTCTTAAGTTCTTTTCAGCCATTACTTGATCTTCCTAAAGATCTTTGAAAGCATCACTGTTATACTATATTTCCTCTTGGTACTTTGGAGAAGCTGGGTGAAATGGCAGAACGGAGAAGTCTGAATTTCCTTTGGCCCAGGGAAGTTGCTATTCAAAGCAACAAACAGAGCAGCAGTTCCGGAATCACCTGGCATGTCAGGAGAAATCTGTGTCCCAGCTCCCTCTCTTCAGGGTCAGGATGCCCTGGTGATTTGTCTGTGAAACCTTGGCCTAGAACATTTGCTTTTCTTTGACTCTGAGTTAAATATTCAGGAGTGACATTCAAATATCAGTTAATTAACACGAGCCGATTAAATATAAATTTGATAATCCATTTTTATTCCCCCTTGTTTTTTTTAGTGCTTTGAGTGACAATGTAGATCTTGAGTAGATTTTCACAAAGGCAAAATCTCCTCATGGAGGAGATCTGAGCACAATATGTATTGGAATAATATTTTTCAGACAAGAAACTGTGTCTTAATAAGAATTGGGTGGAGAATAAATGAAACAATCTAATTATGGGTGAACCAGAGGGTTCATGAATTTGCTATTGTTATTAGATCTGAACTTTTTTTTTTGACATTGAATCTATTCTTCCCAGTTTTTAGAGCCTCAGGACAGAAAAACAGTTGTCCATCTGGTATTACTAAACACTTTCTCACGTATGAGGGCAAGATGTATTATTTGGATCTACTAGGAGGTGCACTGTTGGAAGAATTTAGGACAAGTTTCTCTATACAAACTCTCTCAGGGATGAAAAAAAATTGGTTTGTATCAAAGATGAAAGGAGTTCCTACATGGAATACTTCTGATTCTTGATATGTTCCATCTATCTTTAGATAGTATCTATCTATCTATCTATCTATCTATCTATCTATCTATCTATCTATCTATAAACATTTAACTAACTTTAAAGTGCATCTCACAGTTTGAAGTATACCCAGCCATCCATGACCTTTCTCTTAAAAGAATAAAATATTTCACTCCAGCTTTCTTTTAAATGACTTCTGGTATATTTTCCTTGTTATGTTCATTATTAGAGATGATATTTGCTTGATAAAATTGTGAGTGAATAAGAAAAATATTAAATATTAAATCATGTTTTGAACAAGATCAACAATAAATTTTGGATAATCAGAACAATATTGTTTCATTGAACAAAGCAACATGAAATGATTGTGTATCGTCTCTATAGTGATAACAAACAAAAATCTTTTGGCATTGCTAATTCTGCCCTTGAAATACACATTTTATCTTCTCTTTCCATGACTTAATCTCACAAGCATCTAATAGATATTATGTTCTTCCAGTGATTCCTTTGTAATTTGCCAGAGGGTGCTTTGATTACAGTTAATATCCATACAAGAATATAAGGTCAAGCTACTCAATTATATCTAGTAGGATAGATTGAAACAGATGTCTGCTGGCATAGGTATCTATCCAGCTACAGGCAATATTACTCAGCAAATGATAGATTATGTTTCTTGATTTTTGTATTTGGTTCAATTATTTGTTTAAGCACTAATTTGTTCTTGAGATAGCATCATACAGGAATCTGTCAAAACATTAGCCAGTTAATGAAATTTTAGTGTAATATGTCAAGAGCAAGATATTTGAACTGAAGATCAAGAGAAGTACGGAAAACATAAAAATCCTTTCCTCATATTCACCAAGGTCAGAGTAGATGAAACAACAGAGAGTTTGTCACTGCCACGACTCCTTATATGTTTAGTTTTCTTAAAAGGAGTTATTGTTAGGGATAATAAAATTGGCAACATGGTAAACAAAATTTTTGCGGTGTTTTGAAATTGATAGGAAATGTGCATGCAGGCATTCTTCAGCTGTGCATCTTCAACCCCACCATTGGTACCAGAGTGTCCTCTCCTATCTTCTTTAACTGTCTCATCTACCGAGTAGTTAAGGATTATTGAGACCTTTGTTTAAAATGCCTTTGGGCTCTTCTTACTCTCTATCAGGGTAGTCTTAATCTGTGTGGGATAAAGGATGGCCGTCTTTTACTGACTCATGGATTTCTTGCTTCTCCTTGATGGCTTTATGAGACAAGCAAGATTGTAGTCAAGATTATTTACATCCATACTACAAAATTCTAAGTAGTAATTTCATATCATTAATTTTTGTTCACACACCTCATAATGCATACCTTGTAAGCAGCATTTGTGGTTATTATTATTCCTTGAAAAGGAAGCTGGCAACTTGAGAGATTAAAGGCTGTTCAGATTTGGTTTCTGTTGCTGAGAATGAGCATCACAATCAAATCTAACTTGTGAGGAAGGGGCTTATTTCAATTTACAGATTATAGTCTGCCATCAAGGGAAGCCAAGGCAGGAACTTAGAAACAAACTGAAGCAGAGACTGCAAAGAAACATTACTTTCTGGCTCCCTCAATGACCTTTCCTATATAGTCCAGACCCACCTGCCAAATGGTGGGACTGCCCTCAGGGCACTGGACCCTCCTATCTAAATTAACAATGAAGAAAATGCCCCACAAAAATGCTCATAGACCGATCTGATGGAAAAAATTTTCGTAACTGAGCTTCCTTCTTCTCAAGTGACTCTAGATTGTGTCAAGGTGACAGTGAGTCATCAACACAAAGGCTCATAAGTTGATACCCAGGAGCAGCGTGAGGAGTTAACCGACATCATCGGTAAACATAGCAACACAACGTGAGTTAGATTAGAGAACAGCAGGAGGCGAAGGTACTTGATGCCTCGAAACAAATGTTTGCTAATGAGCCAGGCAATGTGAGAATGGTCACGTGTTTACAGTAGGAGCTGTACAATTCGCACATCTGAAAATAGAAAACAAAAAGGGAGGGATCCTTGACCACACAGAGATGACATCTGTACAGTAAACTGACTGACCAATCAAATAAATACCCTTCCTCCTCATTATTCTAAGTCTTCATTAAAAGTTCTTAGTGGCCCATAAAATTTAAAATTTATTTCAAGTCAAATTATTCCCATGGAAATGGTTCTATAAAGATTGTTGCTCAAGGTTTGACCACTGTGGAGGAATTTCCAGGCGAATAAATGCTTTCAGATGGCAACATCAGATTTTTGTCAGCATATGTATAATTACATTTGATTGATTAACTAATTAATCAATTTTTATGGCTTTTGCTCTTTAACCCATGTAAAATGATGTAAGCAAGCACTGTACCACAGAGTTATAACCCTTCGTTTTCTCTGTTACATTTTGAATCTAGGTCTCTGTAAGTAACTCAGACTAGTTTTGACCTGATTGTAGTTCATGCAGGCCTCAAACTCATAATTCTCCAGTCTCAATCTCTCAAGTGACACCAGGTTCAGTTGATAAACTAATTTTTAAAATTTAGAAAAAAAAATAACAACAAAGCAAAACTGGAAAAATTGTCAATGTTCTTCAGCACTTTTTAATCACACTTGGGCTTGGAAATTGGACTAAGAATTACAAACTAAAATGTAAGTGGGATGGGGTCTTAGCATTGCTATTTTTACACAATCCTGAAAAAGTCTACAGTGTTGTTAATTTCTCTCATTTGTAGTTCAAACAGAAATAAAGAGAGAATAAAATAATTTTGGGAGTGACTATCATTGTTTGAGATATAGTAAAATTCAGTACTGGTTGAATATTTTTATATACAATTGAATAGAGAAGTCAGTTGTACCAGGAGTTGAGTGTTTAAGGTATGTATTGTTATAATTAATCAATAGTCTTTTTTATTATTTATTACCAGAAAAGTATTTAACATAATTACAATCTGTTTCCTGAAAACGAGACATGATTATACTCACTGTCAGTCAGTCCGTAACTGCCTTGTTGTGCAGCATTTACTCTGCTTGGCACAGTGGCCATTTTAAAAGAAAACAGCTCGTGTCATTGAACTCAATGTGACTTAATAGGTAGTCATTCTATGGATGAGTTAAAGTATTCAAGAGCAGGTGGCAGAATGGGGCTTTCCTTGTGAACTGCCAAATCAATGACAGAGCAACCAAATATTGAGCATTTAATGGAAAAATCATTGATGACTTTTATGAACTGGTTTGGGGTCTGGCTTGGGTTCTTGTTTTCATTTTCATGTGTTGTCGGGCTCAAAGAATTGTGAACAGCTCTGTAACATCCTATCAGATAAAATCAGTGCTGGTTTCTGTTGTTGGGAGCTTCAAGCCCTGATTGATAAGGGCCCCACCCTCATCTGACTTCTGTATTTCATTGTCATATTGAATCTTTGCCTTTTCTTTCTCTTTGAGGGCTCCTTTGATATCTTTGTCATGCTGAGTCCTCATCCCCGAGTCTCCAATTGTAGGGTGATAATGGAGAACTCTCTGTGATTGTCTCTGTTATTACACATCTAACATTAACAACTAGGCCTGTTGATGCTTAGAATGCTCTAATTGGAATAATAATAATGCATAAAACAAAGTTCCACTCTATCTGAATAGATGAAAACTTGTCCACAGGTTTTGAATACATATCCTAGCAACTTTACTACCTGATAAAACATTTCATCTTCAAATATTTTGTACTTTTAGCTAATTTTCTTTGTTGAACTCTTATATGATGAACCTTCAATTGTTAGGAGAAACAAAATTCCAAAATGTTTTAATTTTATTGACACCCTATCTTCCCATCACTTATAGGGTAAAAATTATGCATGTTCATCCTGGCACTTGTATATGTTCTTTTCAACCCAAATTTCATCTAATTTAGAACTCATGAAAAAGTTATCATGCTGACATTTAAACTTATTTGGTGATAAATTTGGCAACAGTCTCTAAAAATAAAAAGGGAGAAAGTTCTAATCCTCAAATTATTTTATGAGTTTTCAATTATTTTTTAAATCTATAGTGGTAATATATTATTGTACAATAAAGCACACTATATAGTCCTATATATGGTCCACCAACTTCTTTATAAAAATTGACTTCTCACATCATGTACAGATTTTCATAGTTTCAAAATAAAGGACAACCCAAATAAGGGCAAAAATTTCACCAAATATTATCCTGAAAAGTAATTCATGATGTCATAGAAAACATTGGAGTTGGCTCTTAGTCTGTGAAAAATGGTAATGAGAACGAATAAGCTTTCTCTTGCTGCTGTGACAATTACTATGAATTTATTTAAATTACTATGAATTTATTTAAAACACACAGACATATGATTCTACAGTTCTCTGGGTTTGAAGTTTGATATGAACCTCATTGTGCTAAAATGTCAGTCATGTGGTGTGTCTTTTGGAAGCTCCAGAATAAGGCTATGGGCTTTTTGAGCTTTGAAAAGTGGTCTGTTTTCCACACTTAGTTTACCTGGAAGTGGGGGATATAAGCTCTTGTTCTTGGGGATAAACTCATTATCTACTAAGCCATATTTTAGCTCTTCCTAACTCTCTCTCTCTCTCTCTCTCTCTCTCTCTCTCTCTCTCTCTCTCTGTAATTCATGCAGGCAGAGGTGGGGGGTGGGTTTTGGTTATTGCATGTCCTCTATATCTCTCTGCCTTGTTATTTTGAGAAAGGGTTTTTCCCTGAATATGGCATTCAGAAAACTTCAGCCTCTTAGTCAGTGTTCTATTGCTGCGAAGAGACACCATGACCATGGCAATTCTTATAAAGGAAAGCATTTAACTGGGGCTTGCTTACATTTTTAGAGGTTTAGTCCATTGTCATCATGGTGTGAAGCGTGGTGCCAGACATGCAGACATGGTACTGGAGTAGGAACCCAGAGTTCTACTTCTAGATCTACTGGCAACAGGCTGAGAAAAAGACAATAGGCCTGGATTGAGCATTTGAAAACCCAAGGCCCACCCCAAAGACACACTTCCTCCAACAAGGCCACACCTACTAATCTCTGTCAAATAGTACCACTCCCTAATGACTGACCAAATATTAAAATATATGGGCTTATGGTCACCAGTCCTATTCAAACTACCACGCATAACAAGTGTTCTTAATCACTCAGCCACATCTCCAGCCTCTTAATTTCTCCATTTTAGCACATTTTCTTTTTCTTTTGGTGTACAAATTAATAGATTTAATTTAGGCATTTCGTATATGTATACCATTGCTCTTTGCTCATATTCATGATAGTTGTCATCTTGAGTCAGACCTTTTGTGCTTGAATCTCAAGTTCAAGTTACAGGTTACACAATTTCCCTCTTTTTTCAGTGGGATAAAATGACACTGTATTCATGTACAGCATTTTCTTTTATCTATTTATAGCATACAGGTTGGTTTCATATCATGATTATTGTGAATAATTCACAAGAAACATGGATGTTCATTTATCTTTGTGATGTGTTTAGATTTCTTTGGGTGTATATCAGGGACTATTGTAGCTAGACCATATGGTAGTTCTATTTTTAGGACCCTTACCTTCATTTTTGAGGTTAAGTCCCTTTTGGTATCTATTAGAACATATTCCTAGGTTTTAGGGTTAGGATGTAGACATCTTTGGTATTGAAAAGATTTTATGTCCCAATAAACCTCTTCGCTGACACAATAATCCAAATAAGACCAAATCAAACCAAATTAGAAAAAGCCCAGGTTTAATGGATGCCAGTGCTCCTGGGTGGCCTTCTAGCTCCCAGAGAGGAGATTGGAAAGAATATCAAAAAGCACGTGTTTGTTCTCTGGGGGCAGTTTAAATACCCTGTGGGAGTGGTCTTGAGTCTTTCTGGAGAGGGGTCATTGTTTGTTGGGCTTTCTCGGAGGTCGAGTCCGGACTGAGACAACTCTCAGGGGAGGGGGCTTGGAATAGAACTTTCCACCCAAACATTTTAGACTCCTTGGATACATGAATACCAATGGCTGGTGTGAAGCCTGGACCCAAACAGGTAGAGGTGCAAGTTTCTGCCAATATAGGGCTAACAACATAGAATTATAAGAAATATGGAAACGCTAGATCTTCACTGAGTATATCTGATCTCTGGGCAGTCCTATGAGTACTATGAGGACCTTCCAAAGTCTCACCACCCACAATGTGGTCCATTAGCCAGAGTGTGTGCATCACCCAGCACTTTTCAGAAATATACTTTCGGGTCCTAGCACATTGCCATGGATGGATGGGCCATTTGACAAGCTACTGAGATGAGGTTCATATGCATCCTCAAGGTATGTCTGCAGTAGTTCCAGAATGTTTTGACATGTTAGTTTGAATAAACCATCTGAGAAATTCAACTCCTGACAGATGGAAGGAGGAAACATAGACACAACAAACCTGAAAACATTATCTTAATTTTTAGCAAAATTATAGGTGGAGTAAAAAGTTATGAACCACTTAGAGAAATTTTGGGGAACTGTGGCATCACAAGATTTGAATGTAAGTACACTGAGAATCAGATACATTTTATATCTTTTGTATCTTGTATCATACATTTTATATTTTCTTTGTGGTGGGATTTTTAATATAACAAATCAACAGTATAGTTCTTGAGCGAATTACTTGTTATACTTGGTGAAGCACTTTGTATGATTTGTGAATGAACTCACAAAATGTAGGCTGAGTGGCAGTTGGTAGCAATCCCACCTTGTTATGGCCATGGTGCTCAATGTATTGTTCTGGAAATTTATGGGAGAAGAAAGGTGGGCATTTTTTCTTAATTCTATGTTACTCATTTTTGCAGGGCCATTTAAGAAACTGAAATTGCAGTATTTTTTTGCACTTTAATGAGATAAAAAGTGGGATATATCACTGAGCAAAGGGGTCAAGGCCATGATTGGGAAATCCACAGAAACAACTGACCCAAGCTAGTGAGAGTCCACCAACTCTGGATTGACAGTGGTGGAACCTGCATAGGACCAAATCAGACCCTGAATGTAGGGTGACAGTGGATGGGCTGAGCAGTTTATAAAACTACTGGCAGTGGGTCCCAGATCGGTCCCTAGTACATGAACTGGCTTTTTGGAGGCCATTTCCTATGGAGAGATACCTTTCCCAGTCTAGATACAGTGAGGAGGGCCTTGGTTAGGGTTTAATGCAGTGGAGGAACAGACTTTGTTGATTCCCCATGGAGGCCATACCCTTTCTGAGGAGCTTATGGGGGTGGGGGAAGGGGAAGGTGAGGGAAGGAGAACTGGAATTGATAGGTAAAGTTTTAAAACAGTATATGACAAGAAGGATATATCACATTGAAAAAGGATTTTTTTTATTCTTAAAAAGAATATTGGGATTAATATCATAGCCAATTTTCCTGTTGGAAGTAAATTTATAAGTAAATTTTGCTGCCTATAGCTAGGCAGATTAGTGATTTGTTTGAAAAACTACAAATTGACAGAAGCCAGAATTTTAACTTAGAGTCTTCTCCTGGGCTAATGGTAAAATACAGCTTTACGGGGACAGTACGAGAGAATTATCTGATTTTGTATCTCCAAGTGTTAGCCTAAATCTTAGAATTTACTAGGTATTTGGTAAATATTTGCTGGGTGAATAATTCATGAATTATATAAAAACCAGAATTATGGTTGGCTTTAGTAACTGAAATATAAAGTCTAGGGTATAAGATAATATAAGATAAAAGTATATATCTAATTCTAGGTACCATATTGAAATATTTTAATTGATTCTTTTGATCAGACTCAAAGCTTTATGTATGGTAGACAAGAGTTTATCTATGTGTTAGACACTCAGACCATTTGTATCATAGTTGATAGTATTATACTAGCAAAAAGTTATTAAAAGAAGAAACTCCTTGGACAAAAACTGAAAAGTTGTCCTACATGAAGTGATTTAGAAGAAGAAAGAAGCAAATGGGATTTTGTTTACATTTTATTTATTTTTGTAATGGTGGAAATTGAATGTAAAGCCTTGCATTTGGTAGCCTTTTCTACTGAAAGGCATCTACATCTCTATCTCCTAAGAGAATGTAACTAAGTAAGTAGTCTTTATTTTAACATTAAGTGAGCCAAGGACAGGCTTGCTGACCTGGTGCGCTGACTGAGCAAATGAAGGAGCCAGGACCTGTCCAACTAAATGTTTAACATTCAAGTTTTCTCAGTAGGGTCAGCTGTGATGGACTGGAACTCCCCATGCACAATTTTCCATTTCCCAAGCCTCTCAGTGTTGTAGGAGGTTGCTTGTTCATTTCCCAGCCTCCCAGCCTCCCAAAATAATCACACAGAAACCATATTATTTGAATCACTGCTTGGCCCATTAGCTGTAGATACTTATTGGCTAGCTCTTAAATATTAACTTAACCCATTTCCATTATTTTGTATTTTACCATGAGGCTTGTGTCCGACTGGCAAGGTTTCAGTGTCTGTCTCCTATGGTGGCTCCATGACTTCTCCTGATTCTGCCTCCTTTCTCTCAGCATTCAGTTTAGTTTTTCTCACCTACTTCTATTCTGCTCTGCGCAGGCCCAAAAACAGTTTCTTTATTAACACCATACAGAGGGGAAATCCCACATCATCGCAGTGCATAGGCTATAGACCTTTTGTTGCTAATACCACTGTAGCTTTGTAAACATTTACTGATGTCCAGTTTGCTTACTTTTAAAGAATTAATATTTGAGTATGTCTGTCCATATCAGTTAGACAAAGAGTGTGAAGACGAGGGAAATAGGACACGAGGAACTGGAAGAAATGAGACTCCTCAAGACATTAGGAGTTCTTCAATGATTTCTGTGCAATCTTGTTTTAATTTTATTTACACAACGAGTCAATGGAGAACCCAAAATTGTTAACAAGATAAAAGTTTCTCTTGATTTTCTTCTATTCCTAGCAACTATAAAAGAGTCATGTGGTCTGCACAATCATTTCCTTAGATCCCTTACTTTTAGAAACAAAAATTTTGAGATACATTTTATAAAATCTAAAAATATGAAACTTACAAGAGAAATGTCATTTAAATTTATAGGCATGAGAATTGTTGCCATTAGATATGCAGTACTTTTATTCAAAGTCACAGCTTTACCCATTTTCATGTGATGTGATACTATGGTTATGATAATGATATGGCTATGATAATGAATGATTTCTATGAGAGCATGGGCACAGAATGAGGGCTTGGTAGGTGTGGTGGGTCATGTGCTAAGACAAGCCAGGAGAGGAGGCGCTAGCTTAGTGACAAGATCTCTTTAATGAGTCCAGAATTAACAGACTCCATGTTCTTTCTAGCCTGATGTTTTTATGATGGTCTTCATGCTGAACCAAATTACAAAGGTTTTATAACATAGCCAGACCACATCAAGCTCTGGAAAATTGCAATGAAATTGTTGCAAAAATTCTTAGAAAAACTAAGCACAAACATGAATTGATATTTATCACAACTAACCTCCTATAAATTTTCTGTGGCAAATTTGAGGTCAGAGACAGTGCTCTGGTTAAACAAGGAAATATTTTCTGGTTATGACAATGCAAAAGAAAAGATTGTCTGTCTAATTCTTCCCATATGCTGAACATACTAAGTTTATTGTTTGGAGAACGTTGATGAGGAAAAGAATTTTATGAAGTAAAACCAAGTGAAGAACCCACCAAACTTACAATAACCTTGACATTCTACATTTCTATCACGTTCTTAACTATTATTAGCATTCTTGTCTTTCTACGGCAGGGTCACGTCTATGTACTTATACCCAATGCATGCCCTTTGTTTACTGAAGTATTATTTCCAACTGCTTACTTTGGAAAATTCTGGTTTAGAATCATTTAGAGGCATGTTACTCGGTACATAAGAATGTATGCAACATCCATGCAAGTTCCAAATGTAATCATTTGGTACACCTCAAAGTATCCTTCATTCCAGAAGGCTAAATTGTTTCCAAAGTGGCTCCCTTTTGATTTACTCTTTTCCTCATGCATGCTGCAGTTGATCCCCTTCATATTTATTATGGTGTATCTGCTTCATATTTGCTAGGGGAGTCATACTTAATTATAAATGTGAGTGTTAAGATGCATTTTAAAATAAAAGGAGTTATTACTATGATAATCATGGAAACAATAAATGCTTATTTTGTTAGTGAATACTTAATGTCCACCAGCTGACTACTTGTAAATGGGACATGTGTATCTACAATGGAAAAAAATATAAAAAGTTCTTATTTCATAGATTACAATACTCCTAAACAAGAAGCATGTTAGTAATACAATTCCATGTATTGCCATTTTTTAATTTATTTTTTCTTTTTCTTCATCATTTTATTTCTATGCCTGCAGACTGACCTCTCAAGAAATTAGCTGTAAATTGCCCTGGGAGTCTGTCCATAGTGTTTTATTCAGGCCATTTATCTTATCAGCTCCGGCTCTAATTGCTACCTGTGTCACTCACCTTTCAGCCGCTATAGCAGACCTCAACCTATGGACTTCTGAAGAGAAAGGTTATTTTTGCTCAGAGTTCCCATCCATGGTTAGTTGGCCTTGTAGCTTTTGCACTAGTGGTAAATCAGGGCAATGGAGGAAGAATTCGGCAGAACAAAGCTGTTGGCTTTATGGTGAGAGTGAGAGAGAATTAGCCCAGGGCCCCCAGTCACCTTGAAAGTCATCCAAAAGGACTGGAAGATTGTTCACTGGGTTCCAGATCTTAAAGTTTTACCAACTCCTAGTAGTGCCAAGAAGGGACCAAATCTTTAACACATGGGTTCTTGGGGCTGGTTATTGATACCACACTCTGCTCTAAAGAATGGCCCAGTTCTGAATGTAGGTATAAGGAAGCAATCAACAAAGGAAGATTTTCATGTGACTGGAGAGATGAAGGAAAGTAGATGGAAGCGAAGAGTTGGTTCAGTCTCCTCTAGGGCCTTACATATGAGAAGGAATGTTGATAGATTTTATAGACAATAAGAAACAGCTGAAAAATTAGAACAAAAGAAAGAAAAATTTTATTTTTTAGTGATTTATTCAGAAGTCATTTAAGTTAGATTAAAGGAAAATGGTGATAGGAAATCACTGTTATGTCCTGGGAATAATTTTTTTTTTTTGATTTTCGAGACAGGGTTTCTCTGTAGCTTTTGGTTCCTGTCCTGGAACTAGCTCTTGTAGACCAGGCTGGCCTCGAACTCACAGAGATTCGCCTGCCTCTGCCTCCTTAGTGCTGGGATTAAAGGCATGCGCCACCACCGCCCGGCAATAATTTTTTGAATAGAGAAAATAAGACTAAAACAATACTTGTTTCTGGCAGTGGTGTCTAAAGTAGTCTCTTAATGCAGCGTTTTCAATAAGTACAGCAGAGTGAACACATCACACTGTTCTGTAACAAAGGAGTAAAATGACCTTACCTGGCATAAATTATTCTAGATGAATACAGTATCCTCCCTAAAGCAGATTTCTGTTTCCACATAGTTTATTGATTATTTTAATGTTTTCATTTTGTATTATTTTAATGTCAAAAATGACTAGCTGCTTTTCCAATTTGTACATAGCACAAATTCCTACCAACCCCCATGGCTCAATATTCACTGATTTGGAATTTTAGTTTCCATATTCCAGGATGATTTTGGAATGACTGTGAGGATCAGCACAAAGACCTAGAGACCAAATGTGTTGAGCATAGGAGGATTGCGTGACGGACTCAGTGGCTTTTGAAATGCAGAATTCCTCTTCGTGTTTTTCCACAGCATCATCGTTTTATGTACCTGTTCCCTCATGAGAGGACCATAGAGTAGTCTGTAGGAAAGAAGCGTCATTAATAACAACAAGGACTGAAAATGCTTGGACTCATACAGAATTATAATTTTCCTTTGGGTCTGATGAAATGCAGAATATTCACCTAAAGTTATGATTACCAAACAAAACTTTCAGAGGGAACCTGTGATTGGACAGATGAACACCACTGAAATTTTTTGTAGGTGGAGACAATTTGTGTGGTATTTATATTTAGGTGGGAAAAAAAGAATAAAACTTAAAACAAGAATAACAGGAAGAAACAACTGTTTTTCTAACCTGGAAGTAGATTTGCATTTTGTTGGCTTCACTGGAGGCATATTTGCTAATGATTTAAGGAAGTTTACATCCAGCATTTAAAAGGGGACTTTGAAAATAAAGCTGAGGTTCTGGAGACATGGCTCAACTGTTAAGGAGTGCCACTCTTGCACGGGACCCGCATTCAGTTCCCAGCACCCACATTGGACAGCTCACAGCTGCCTATAAGTCCAGCCATAGGGCATCTGGTGCCTTTTAATGACCTCTACTGGTACCTGCACTTACGTGGTATGCCCAATTTTTGTTATTAAAAATAAAATGTTTAAAATTTACAGTTTATTTATAATCTTTTCTGAGTTTTATCATAGAAACATTTAAGGTATTTGAAACACATATGTTTGCTCTGTCAGTTTAATAATGCAAAAGGATACAGATTAAACTCATCAAAGGAGGAAAAGACGCAGATGTTGGAGTCCAAGTGAGAGCAAGTGTGTGAGCTTCCAGACAACCCCTTGCTGT
Organism: Alexandromys fortis; assembly: GCF_014885135.2. NCBI lineage: Eukaryota > Metazoa > Chordata > Mammalia > Rodentia > Cricetidae > Alexandromys > Alexandromys fortis. The sequence continues at coordinate 10,558,627 of NW_026067910.1, read as the reverse complement.
GTAGTCATGTGGACAACACTTCATTTCCATAGGAATTGTGTATGAAATGTAAGACTGATAACCAGTAGCTGAGTTTTTCTGTGTGGGTTTCTGTTGGGGTCCAGTTTCACAAACATGGAGTTTAACTGAATGACTTTAGCTAGTCTGATGCCATCACGAAAGAGAGTCCATGCTGACACAATCCCAAAGACTCCCTCTTGAATTACATTATTAGCATGCAGGATCTGGTGCATCCAAAGTCCAAGTACACAGATACTTTTGTCAGGTAGTCTCTGAGGCATGGACATATCCCAGAGGGCCAATCGGTAGTTTTTTCTTTACAGTGTTTATGAACTAAATATATTAAGCTAACTTTGTAATTGGTTATACAATATTCTATTATATGGATGTATTAGAATATTCCATATAAAAAAGAATATTCCATATAGCAAACACATAGATGTGGAAATCCTTGCTTATAAAATATGGCACCCCATTGTTTGCAGAAAGGTCCTAACAATTGCCATTCCCCCTAGTAATTACATGAGAGTGCCCATGAAACTGAGCTTTGCAAAGAATATTATCATTATTGCTTTTTTGGTAAGTTTAAATAGATATCAGATTAAAATTACTTGTATTTTTCTTTTTTAATATAGTTATTTTCTCCAAATTTTCACTATCTCTTTTTTGTTCCTTAAAAACCATCATCTTTGTTCATTTGTCAATAAGGCCTTTGTGTTTTTCTTATTTATAAATATAATCTTGAATGAAATTGGCATTTTCAAATTTTTACCCAGATTTTATTCAATTTTTGCATGTCTATGTTTTAATGTTGTAAAGTTTTGTGGTTTGAATAGGTATGGCTCTCATTGATTCAGGTGTTTGAATGCTTGACACACAGGGAGTGACACTATTAGAATGTGTGGCCTTGTTGAAGTGGGTGTGGCCTTGGGGGACATGTGTCACTGTGGGGATGGGCTTTGAGGTCATATATGCTCAAGCTGTGCTCAGTGTGGCACACAGTTTCCTTCTGCTGCCTGTAGGTCAAGATGTAGAACTTTCAGCTTCTTTTCCAGCAGCATGTCTATCTGTGTCCCACCATGTCCCACCATGAGGATAATGGACTAAACCTCTGACAACTGTAAGCCAGCTCCAATTATGTGTTTTCCTTTATAAGTGTTATTGTGGTCACAGCAATAAAACCCTATCTGAATCACAAATTTATTAAACATTTTAAATTATCTAGTAAAGGTTTGAATACTTAAGGATTTTATTGACCTATGCCCCTTATTATAATCATATCCGCTCTGTTGGAACATTTTGCTGGCTGGTTAGAGGTGGTAGTCTGCCATGGCCTGGCAGCTTATCTCAATAGCTCTGCAACTTGGATCTCCCTCCCTCCAGCAAAGGTTCCTGCCCTTATCTGGAGAATGTCCCTGGGCCTTAAGGACTGACCTTATCTAAAAGTTGTGTTGAAACCAGATGCCTGATTCATCTTTAGCTTGACCCTTGGCACAGATCCCTGCTAAGAAGACTAGTGTTCAGAACTCTGCTATAGGACTCTAGTGCCACATACTCCGCCTTGTGATAGGAGCAAGCCACTTAATACAAATTAAGGTTTGTCCCAGGTTCTCCACTCCTATATATTCCTATTCGCTGCAACAAAATTGAACTGATTCACTGAAGTCTGTCTCCCAAAGAACCCCCTCCATCCATGCTCAAGGGCTGTGTACAAACCTTTCTGTCACCTTCTGCCTTTTTTTGCTCTCAACCTGGTGACCAGGACGTCTTTCATTCCACTTGCTCTTAACCATACCTCAACGCCTCCCCTTGAAAACTTCCTGTTCTTGTTTCTTTTCAAAAATATCACAAGGTGTCTAATTAGTTTTTGCATGGAACCACACACTGGAGCTTGGGCAACTCTCAGCAAGAGAAATGACCATCCTTCTTCTAGTCACCACTAAGTGCTAATAACTTTAGAGTGAGGGGTGGAAAATGATGAACCCCTCCTTCATCCATGCATGGTCTTTGGCAGATTACCACAGCTGTTGTGAATTCATGAACCCTCAGATTTGGGATTATTTGGCCTCAGATAACTCTACTACTTTCTCTATCAGCAGCTGGAGTCATTGTGTTTCAGGGAACAGCAATGATAGACTCATGGCATTTAATTTGGTAGGAGTCAGCAAAGTCATTACTAGTGACAACAATTCAAGAGTACAGAATCATGAACAGGTACAGAGAAATAGGTGGAAGTTACCTACGGCATCTTAGATCACCACAAGGAGAAAAATAGGAAAAAGAACAGAGAACTATCCATGGCTTATAATACATGGAGAATTAAAGGAAATCATGCACACACCATTCTTGGGAGTTCTGTGAATATGATACTGCGGTCAGAGTTCAAATGTCGCGTCCACCCTCGACCCGCAAGGAAAAACGCAACACCCGGAGCTCTTCTTGCAGCAGTTTTCAGGACTTTATTCACAATAATCTTTCTCCTTCTCCTTCTCTCTTTCCCTCTCTTTACCCTCTCTCTCCGGGCAAACCTCTCCCAGCCCTTAAGTAGGCATGGGCTGCCAACCCTGAACTGCCAGGTGGGCACTGCCCATAGGTTCACGCATATGCAGGCAGCTGATAATCATTGCGTGATCATAGCATAGGTCAGGCCTTAGCCATCTCAGGAGTTGATTATACATCTCCATCAGGTGTGACACCACGCAGCTCGCTACATTCAAATATGTGATTAGGAAGTGTTCGTGGTGGTTAGGGTTACTATTACTGTGAAGACACCATGACCTCAATTACTCTTATAAAGGAAAACATTTAATTGGGACTAGCTTGCAGTTTCCAGTATTATTATGGCAAGAAGCAAGGCAGTTATAGGCAGACATGCTGTTGAATAAGGAGCTAAGAGTTCTACATTTTGATCTGCTGGCAGCAGCAACAGACTGTGTGCCACACTGGGCATAGCTTGAGCATATACGACCTCAAAGTCCACCCTCACAGTGATACACTTTCTACAACAAGGCCACACACACTCCATCATGACTACACCTCCCAATAGTGTCATTACCTATGGGCTAAGTCTTCAAACACATGAATCAACGGGGACCATTTACTTTCAAACCACAACAGGAGGGTTTTAGATAAACATGGGCATTAGAAACCTTTAACATGGTGTACACTCTCAGAATACTTTACTGAGTTGTATTAGTCTTGCTTTCTATTTGGTATGAGATAAAAAATAAAGTGATTTCACTTCAACTGTAACTATGCTTTGGGGTAGAGTTTGGAAAGAGACTTATATACATGCTTATCAGAGGCATTTTTTAAAATTATGCTCCCAAGGAGATGGTATGAAGCTCAATAGCATATGTTCGTGTACATAGTCAAGAAGAAACTTAATCATTAGAAACTCATGGAATACTACACAGCAGAAAAAAATAATGACATCTTGAATTTTGCAGGCAAATGGATGGAGCTAGAAAACATCGTTTTGAGTGAGGTAACCCAGACACAGAAAGACAATTATCACAAGTACTAACTCATAAGTAGCTTTTAAACGTAAAACAAAGAAAACCAGCCTACAAATCACAATCCCAGAAAACTTAGACAATAATGAGGATTTTAAGAGAGACATACATAGATCTAATCTACCTGCGAAGTAGAAAAAGACAAGATCTCCTGAGTAAATTGAGAGCATGGGGAACTTGGGGAAGGGTTGAAAAGGAGGGAAGAGGCAGGGAGGGGAGAAAAGAAAAATGTAGAGCTCAATAAAAAAAGAAACACATCTCCAATCAGAAACCCATCAGAGGGTTTACTAATTATTTGGCTGCCCAAGGATGAGGTTGTTATTGTTTCTAAGAAGGGGCCTAGGGAGACCTGTGTTGTCACTGAGTTAGTGACCTGAACACAGGCTGCTTATTTCCTGAAGGCAATCATCCTGCAAACAAATCTCACTTAATCTCTTTTTACTATTCTGTAATTTTGTTCTGAACCAGGTCAAAAAAAAGTGATGGTGGAAGCAAGAATATATATTTCCTAATCTCTCACCCCTCACAAAAACTCAGCCAGAAAGCTCCTGAGTAAATAAAGAGATCTGGAAATTTTAGGGTTTACTTAATTCAATTTGCTTAGAACAGTTAAGCTAAAAAAAAATTCATCATTGCCTTCAAAATTTTCTTTGGGCTTCCTATTGTTAAGTAGACAGAAGGTTCAAGAAGAGAGCAGCATGGCCCTTCTTCCTCTCGCATCTTCACTTTGCTCTATACACATTTAGACACAAATAGCTAGTGTCGCCTTTCATGGTGACTTACACCAAACTTTGTTTGTTTGCTTATTTGGCTGTTTGTTTTTCTGAAGACAGGGTTTTTCTGCATAGCTTGGGCTATTTTGGTCAAGCTCTGTAGTAGACCAGACTGGCCTGGATCTTAGAAATCCCTCTGCCTCCTCCTCCTAAGGGCTGGGATTAAAGATGTGCTCCACAAATCCCTGCCACTTCTACTGTTTCACCCAAGTGGTGTTGTTGGTTTTCTGCGACTTTATTTACACACACAATTCATGTACCTCTAGGGCATGATTGTTTTGGAGAATGATTCATTGTAAGACTTTTAAAACCTCATAAGATTACAGACACAAAGAGCGTACTGTGAGATGATGCTAGAGGATAGTTTTAAGTAAACACTTTCATTAGCTAGAACAAGAAATCCCAGGAAAGTAAGGTTATTTTTTTTGTCTCAATCAGATTTTGTTGTTTTCTTACCATAAGGTTATTTGTTTTTAAAATCTCATTCTGAAGTTAATGCCATTTTTAGTTATGGACACACAGTTTTGAGACATTCTTGTATCATCCTCCCAACCAATATCCAAGGAAGAAAGGCCAGTGTAAAACAACCGCACTATAGTGTGGAATAATGAATGTGTCTCTTACCAAGTTGGATGATGTCAGTGTTTGAAGTACCCGACTTTGATATGAAAATACTAATCAAACTATGATTTTTATAAACCCTTTCTCTAAGGAGTGAAAGATACTGTACCATAAGCAACACGTTTTCTTTACGGTAGACTTACTAAGGTTCAGTTTATCAAATACTTGTTATCAATGAGTCAGTTCCTGTGGTTGCTAATAGAAAAACAGAACAATTACAAAATATGAGTCCTACATTTCAGGGATTCTGAAACTTTATATGCTAAGAAAAATGTTGGGGCTTGTTTGAAAAAATGTGTATTTCCTTTCTTTATAGGTGTCAATTTAGACAGTCTTTGAGAGGACCATTAGTCTATCTTTTCCCCCCAAATATTCTGGGTAATTTTGGTGCAGAATTTCTCCAGCATAATTTAGGGAAGATGAACTTTAAGATCAGATTCACTAAATACTGGTGTCTGGGTTGCCAATTATATGATTAAGTACAAATTTGTGACTCCTAAGTCACTGATTCTTCATTACCAGCGAATTTCCTTCCTTGTAGAATTAGGAAAAATATTGGAAGCCAAGTTTAAAAAGTTCCTTGGTAAAGGGCATTATTAAGACATTGGTTAAGTGAAAAACACTGAAGACAAAACAAAACAAAAAGTACACACCCATACACACTTGCATTCAGACACAAACTAAAACAATCAAATAAACAAACAAAAACCTCCAAAACTCCAGAAGGTCTATTTTGTGTTGGCCAATTCCTCTGGACACAGCACCTGCTCAGGCATGTAGTTGATATACTCAGTGACACTCCATTGGAGGAAACTGATTTTCCCTTTTCCAGCATATACCAATTGCAAAGAGCTTCTTGGTTAGTGGTGGGCAGTGTGCACTTCCACTTCCCAGTGCTGGGCTTTTGTGTGTTTTGAGCTTGTGTGGGTGTTATTCATGCTGCTGTCACAGTCTCTGTAGGTTTATATGTGTATCAGTTCTGCTGTGTTTGGAGGGCACTGTCTCGTGTGTGTGTGTGTGTGTGTGTGTGTGTGTGAGAGAGAGAGAGAGAGAGAGAGAGAGAAATAAAGAGAGAGAATGAAGCTGGGTGGGTAGAGAGGTGAGGAGGTCTATAAAAAGTTGAGGAAAGAAGAATATAATAAAAATGTATTGTATGGAAAAATGATATATATATATTTTTTAAAAAATTCACTGAGTAGTCCTCCTTGTCCACTATGTTCAGCGAGACCAGTTTTGACCCAGGCTTTTTCAGACCCAGGCCAGCTGGCCTTGGTGAGTTCCCGATCCCCATTGTCTCAGTGTATGGGNGTGTGTGTGTGTGTGTGTGTGTGTGTGTGAGAGAGAGAGAGAGAGAGAGAGAGAGAAATAAAGAGAGAGAATGAAGCTGGGTGGGTAGAGAGGTGAGGAGGTCTATAAAAAGTTGAGGAAAGAAGAATATAATAAAAATGTATTGTATGGAAAAATGATATATATATTTTTTTTAAAAAAAATTCACTGAGTGAATGTCTGCATCAGTTGTGGTATAGGAGGTCCTTCTGTATTTGTGTTGCTTTCATTGGTTAAATCAAGAAACTGCCTTGGCCTTTTGATTGGGCAGTAGCATAGGTAGGCGGGGAGACAGAACAGAATTCTGGGAGGAAAAAAGCAGAGACAGGCAGACTTCATGAATCTCTGGCCTGAGATGGACGTAGGTTAGAATCTTGCCGGTAAGCCACAGTCACATGGTGATACACATATTTAATAGAAATGGGTTAATAAAGATGAGAGAGCCAATAAGAGGCTAGAGTTAATGGGCCATGCAGTAATTTAATTAATACAATTTCTGTGTGGTTATTTCCGGGGTTAAGCTAGCCTGGTGGCGGGATGTGGCCCGCTCCCCACACTACAAGTATGAAAAGTATGAACAAACAAATATGGATCCACTTCCAATTGGGAATTGCTCAAAGTAGGAAGTCTGTAGATAACTGAATAGTCCAGCAGGAATTAACTGACCATGAAAGGAAGAACAATTCAGCTTTTAAAACTGTATAAAGTTGTAGGTTCATAGTAGACGGAAGGGACCTAGCTGAAAGGAAGAAAGGAGAACCTGATGACCACGAACAGTGAATTAGTTACAATAGTTGATGCAACTCACAAAGAAAAAGGAAATTGCAGCTGTTTCCCTGGTGAATGGCAGGGAGGATTGTTGGTCATCCCGATATACTGGAAAGAGCATTAGATTAAAAAAAAAATACTAAAATGTCATTACAACGAAAGCAAAAGAAAAACATCTCTCCTGTTTTCTGTTGATATTTGAAAAAACATCAATGATAAAAATCTTCCAGGGAACTTTGTCTCCAAAGAACAAAAAACAAAAATGAAAAACTTGGTTAAAAATAAAACCCAACAACTTAGAGATGGTCAGATTAATGAGCTAAATCTTTGGGTTACTCCTGTCTTTCAAATGATTTGCATTTACCCCAGAAACGACCTGTGTTTCCATCACATTTTTGTGAACATGTGAAGTAATAATGTAGTCAACTCAACAATTGCTATTTTTCATGTTACTTTAAATTCCTATAACGCTTTTGAACAATGAAAAAAACTATGATTTTCATTAGAAAGTTTTTGCGATATTAGGCATATGAGTCAATAAAGGCAAGTGGAAAATAATCAAAAATGAGTTACTAGAAAGATGACTTCTTTAAATAAACTGCTTATTCAAAGCTTGGGCCCATACCCTAAGGATCAAATGGTGTTTTAGTTGAAGCTGGGAAGCATACTGACTCTAACTAACTGGAACCTACATATGTGTATCCTCTGTGTGTGTATGTGTTTGTGCATATGTATACATATGAATGTGTGTGTGCTTGTGTGTGTGTGTGTGTGTGTGTGTGTGTATTTTGGAAGTAAGAAATGACTAGAAAATGCAACAAGAACAAGTCTTAGTTTTAATAATAATAAGACAGATTGGGGACTACATTGCTAAATTCAAAGTAAAACAGAAATCAAACAATGACTTGTAACTAAGCAGGTAACTGTCATATTGTTATGCTTTAAAAATATTTATAAAATACTAATATTTTTGTGATAAATAGATCTCATCAATAAGATTTTCTTAGCCTTTCTGTTCAACGAATTGAAGTAATTTCCATTATACGTAATAACACAAAGTCAGTGCAGGTGGGTTGTACAGTATTTGTAGAACCTCCCTTTCCTATATTGGCCAGTTACTCAAAAAGATTTGGCTGAACCCTAAAGGTTTGTTCTCAGGATATTTCCACAATGAATGTCCAGGGTGACAAATGTACAACAGAAAGCACAGACTCATTGAAAATATTTGTGTTCCGTTTTTTATAGGGATGTTTAAAAAATGACAGTAAGTTTTCAGATAAGTATGAAACATTACATATATGAAGAACAATGTTAATTTGTTCAAAGAATTAAGAGTTGGAGGCTCTATGTGCTGCTCTGAGAAAAGTTTGTAAAATAATTACAGATGAGGGTAAAGAACATTTTCTGACATCTACATGTTGGGTAGGTGTGGGGTGCATGCCTTTAAGTCCAGAATTTGAAAGGCACACACAAGAAGATCTCTATGGCTACAAGGCTAGCTTGGTCCACATAATGAGTTCTAGGCCAGTCAATGCTGCAAAGTGAGGCTATTTTTTGTTTGTTTGTTTTTAATTGTACTGCTAAATTCTGGGTAAGATTGCTAGGAGGATTTCTGTATGTTAGTGATCTGCAATTTTTCCTCCTAAGAAATATTTAAAATCATCTTTTCCATTTCCCACCCTGCCCTCTTTCCTTCTTCTCTTTGTTTTCCCTTCTCCCTTACATTTCTTTACAGTAGAACTTTACCATTAGAAGTCTTGTTAATGGGCAAAATGAAAATGCCACCCATCCTGATTTAACCTCTGTTGATTTGGTATATCAAAATAATTTAAGAACTTTGGCAGACCTCACTGAGAAAAATGTAAGCTGGGACAATTGCCCAGTTCACTCTTGGACAAAAGGTTTAACATAAACATGACCCCAGAGGATGTGCAAGCCCCACCCAGATCCCAGTCTGCCTGTCTTTGTATTATATGGCAAACTGACTTGTTCTCGATCGAGAGAACTGGTCATTAAATGAGGTCAGCAGTTGGGGAGAAAAGAAAGTTTATATAAAGAAAACATGTGAAGCCTTGCATGTAGTATAGTAGTTACTGAGAAAACATAATGGAGGCTTAAAGACTGGGTTATTAAAACTGCTAACACTGAATACACTCTTTTAGGTAATGA
>NW_026067910.1:10531245-10541245 GCF_014885135.2 Alexandromys fortis | reverse complement strand
AGGGTTCCCTGCCCTGTGGGAAGTCCAAGGTCCTCCCCCCTCCATCCAGGTCTAGGAAGGTGAGCATCCAAACAGACAATTCTTCCACAAGGCCAGTCCATGCAGTATAATCAAAACTCAGTGCCATTGTCCTTGGCTTCTCAGTCAGCCCTCATTGTCAGCCACATTCAGAGAGTCCAACAGTATATTGGAAATTTTGCAAGAGAAAAAGAAAAGGGACATTCAAATTAGGCAAAAGAATTCAAATTGTCCCTGCAGAGGATGTGATCTTACATATTAACACCCCGAAAGTTCCACCATCGAAGATCTTAGAACTGATGAGTGAAGCCGAGCTGCAGGATACAAAGGCACCATATTAGAATCATTGATATTGTCCTCTGTCAGTCAATAGCAAATGACACAGAGAAGCAATTTTATTTATAATGTCTAAGACATTATATTGGGATAAATGTGATGAAAGAAGCCAAACATCTCTTCACTAAGAAGTATAAAACATTGATGAAATAAATGGAGGTAAATATGATGAACTGGAGAGACGTTTCATGTTTTAGAACTGAAAATAAATATTTAAAATGCCCATAACCACTCAAAGTATTCTAGGATTCAATCTTCATAAAATAATGATGATGTTCTTCAAAGAATTAAGAAAAAAATCCTAAAATTTGTGTGAAATTACAACCCAGCCACTCAACATCTAAATTCATCCTGATTAAAAATTATAAAGAAGTTTGTTTCAAATGAAGCCAAAACATAGTACAAGCTGTAATCATCAAAATGGTACTGCCTTGACAAAACACAAACAACCAAATCCAACCCTCTGGCCCTCTAGAAATTAATATATGTTCACTATATAAGATATATTCAATTTGTTCCAGTGTCCTTCAAATTCCATCCCATCATATATCAAATCAAAATTCAAAATCTCATAAATAAAGTATATAAAGATGATGTTTGTGGGTCTACTTTTACTCCATCTGTTGAGCTTTGATACTGACTAAACACTTATTTGCTCATATCATATGATAATATAAGTGAACAAGATAGTGGTGATGTGCCCCATTTTTAAAAATAGAAATCCATAAAACTGAAAAGAACCATTGGTTCAAAGTTTTGAAAAACAATCAGGAAGATTCCCTAGGGTATCTAAGCCCAGGAATGTTTCCCTGTGACTCTCAGCTCTCCTCTGGGCTTTTGGTTCCACATTCTTGGAAACACTTCTTTTCATTTCCTGCCAATAGAGTTTTGTGAGTCCAATAGCTTTTAATCTTTTAAGTTCTTTTTAGAATTAATTCGTGTTGCTAGTATTTCTCTCCAGACATGTAATTAGTATGCTAAAATGTCTTAAATAACAATCACTACCTCATTGTAGACTTTGTTAAAGTTGTAACTTTTCTTTAATGACTTCAAAGTTTGGGTCTAAGTATCAATCTTTCTGAACCACACTTATGAATCTAACTTTATCTGCCTATAATCCATAATACTGTGCAGACCATCATGCCTACTTTTTAAAAATTACCTTTCCCAAAAATGTTATGCTGCTAAACCTTCTCATTGGTTTCATCATTCTCCTCCAAGAACACCAATATGCACAATTTTAAGTTGGAAAATGTAGCAGGAGTGTTATCTTTGTGGTGTTTAGATTCTACTTAATACATTTATTGAAAGGAGTCTATGCTTTAAAAAAAAGAAAATTTATGTCAGAGTTCTTTGCTTCTCTGCCAAATTTTGTGTCCTGATTGGCAAAAATTCTGTGATAATATTAGTGAAAAAATTGATACTTGTATATCCTTACCTTTAGTTAATTATTTCATTTTTCTTTCAAGTTTCTTGGGGCTACTGTGTGCCGCCACTGAGTTTGGGGTAGTGAATTTGAAAATAAAGAGTCCACTCTGTTCTTTCTCTTTGGAATTATTGTCTTCCAGGAAAGGCAGACATGCAGGAGATAGTTCAATGAGGTGTGAATATTCCTAGGGTGGAGATGGGTGATGCTATTAGAAAGCACAGAGTAAACCCCATGTCAGTGTGTGTGCTGAGAAAATCCAGGTAATGGTAAAAGAGAATAGAATGATTGAAGTCTGGTGGGAGGATGGGCTGTTTCTAAAGGAAACTTCTTCATTTTGTGTTATAAACAGTTCCTATGATTCCAGAACTTCTCTGCTTAGAAGACGGTTATATCCTGTAGTGATATGAGTGGCGGGCTGCTTCCCACCAACTGACTAGCTTTGCCCAAAATAATTACATGGAAACTGTATTCTTTTAAACACTGCTTGGCCCATTATCTCAAGCCTCTTACTGGCTAATTCTCACATCTTGATTAACCTATTTCTAATAATCTGTGCAGCAGCACAAGGTGGTGGCTTACCGGGAAGGATCTTAACCTGCGTCCATCTTGGAGAGGAGAGCTATAGCGTCTGCCTCACTGCGTTCTACCCAGCATCCTGTTCTGTTTACTCCACCTACCTAAATTTCTGTCCTATTAAAGGGCCAAGGCAGTTTCTTTATTAACCAATGAAAGTAACACATAGACAGATGACCCTCCTCCATCAATATCTTATATTCTAAACTCAAGCCCAAACATTCAAACTTTAAAATGGTTATACTTAATATTTATGGTCATATAATTAAATTAAGATAAAGTACATGTTATAACATAAAATCATAGTTATTAGACAATACATTCCATGCTTTTTATCTTTCTTTCTTTAGTTATTCCTGTTATAAAACCCAAGAAAAACAAAGAAAAAATACAAAAAGTCAAAACCCAACATTTTATTTTAAAATATATCTTTAAAAATTTTTCATTGTTCTGTTCTCTGTCCTTGTCCCAGGGTACATGTAAGTCCTTATAAATTTTAGGACTTTTTACTTTATAAATCTAGAATGATGAGCCTAATAAAGATGTTCTCTATTTTAAGGTAAAATATCCCTTTTCATTCAAAATATTCTTTGTTAGCAATATTTCTTCTTATGCTCATTAGTTCTGCTAATGCTCGATGGAATACTCTTACCTTAGGGCATCAGTATCTTAGGCCATGATTGTTAACTGTGAAAGGCTTAATTTAAGAAGATAATGTGTGTATATATATGTATATATACATATATGCATATATATAGGATATATATGATATTGCTTATTAATGTGAAAGTATTAAGAAAAATGCTCAGGATGATGAAATCCCTCTAGGAAAGATGAGGAATAATGGAGGAAGAAGAAGAAGAAGAAAAAGGTGAAAGGTGAAAACCAATGTGGATTCACTAGTAGTCATCTAGGTTTTTTTCTTTTGTTTTGCACACACCATGCAAAAGTGAGCTAGCATAGTGTTTCCTAAGACTTGATGTTTGAACTGTTTCTCTGGGACCCTTTAAAGATCCAGATTCTGGTTTAGTACTACAGGGTAGTCACTTGAGATGTGGGCCTCAATAACAAATGTCCCCAGACTTCTACCAAAGTGAACCCGGGTTGGAGATTTAGTTCTGAACACTGGTTTACATTAAGGGCACCTGAAGAATTTGGAAAGAGCCTACTGAGCTTCCATATTTGCAACCTAAAATCCACTGAAAAAACAAAAAACAACAGCAACAACAACTTAAAGAAACCTAACCAAATAAACAAACAACCAAAAATCCCATCTATGTTGAGAATTCTGCTGACTGATTGATTAGCAATGAGGGATCACAAAGAATTGAAATGTTAGATATCTAGAACTAAATTATCTTGGGTTATCTTTAGTTCTCTTACTAGCTGTTTATTGACTGCCCTTGTATCTTACCTAACTATTTTTCAACTATCACCTAAAGCCTTTGCAATGTGTCTCAGTAGACCATTAGTGTCTACCAGCTGTCATCAGACTGCATCTGGGGCCTTCAGGGGCAATTTCCTTGCTTTGTGGTAATCTGCCTATCCGATTTGCTCAATAAATATTTAATATATTCATTGATATTATTTTTATCTGTACTTATAAAATGTGAATGTAATCACTTCCACCATGGACCATCGTTATTTGGGGGCAATCTGAATCCACATTCTGGTGCCACAGTTACCCATATTTTGTCTAGAATAAACTCTATCATACTTCTTTTAGAGGGAGAGCTGTGTGTTCTACCAATGCTCTGGACATCTAGGATAAGATCTTGGTGCTCAGAATCAAGTGTCTCTGTCTTAGGTAGGGTGTCTATTGCTGTGACAAAACACCATCACCCAAAGGCAAGTTGGGGAGTAAAGGGTTTATTTGACTTACACTTCAGCATTGATGTTCATCTCTGAAGGAAGTCAGGATAAAAACTCAAACAGGGCAGGATCCTGGAGGCAGGACATCATGCAGAGACCATGGAGGGGAGATGCTTGCTGGCTTGCCTCCCATGACTTGCTGGGTTCACCTTCTTTATAGAACCCAGGTTCAGCAGTCCATGGGTGGCACCACCCACTCTGGCGCCACCCACTATGGGCTGGGACCTCTGACACTGCTTACTACATGAGAAAATGCCTTACAGCTGGATCTCATGGAGGTATTTTCTCAACTCAGGATACTTCCTTTCTGATGACTCTAGCTTGTGTCAAGCTGACACACAAAACCACCCATTATGGTCTCTGTGTTTTAACTTCTTCCCTCCCTGAGGTTATATTAATGCGCTATTGCACCTGGGAAGCCACTGGTTGTAGACTGTAGTCTTTTCCCTCCGCTAATTCCCTCCAATGGTACTTTAGAATCACCCAGAAACTATAACTGAAATTACTTCATTACAATGGAGTGCAGCTGAGAAAACAAGATGTGCACCGCACTGTTACAGAACAAAACAAAACAAAACAAAACAAAAAAAAAAACCCAGCACACATAAGATATGTTTGGCTTCATAGATCCTCAGAAATGTTTTTGTTTTTGTTCTTGCATAATTTTGTTATTGAGTTCCCGTACAAGTACATCTTGGGAATAGTGGTTAAAGCAAGAAAAATAAGTCCTTAAGAGCCTCTCTACATGATCTTGGATTGATGGGAAGCCCTCCGCCATTTCCACAGTGGCAGCTTGTCTGATCATCTGGGGATTGTGGGATTTCAGAAAACAGAGCTTGGATGATGGTCCTAATTTACCCTAGTTCATTCCTTACAAAATGAGTTTCTCCATATCACAGTTTGGCTAGGTAAGAAAACCTGCATTTCCCACATGTGTAGAGAAAGTAACAATTGTAATTTTAATGTATCAGCAACTCAGAATTGCTTTCCTACTTCAAGCCAAACTGCATTGGAAAACAACCCAAAAATCAGTCTGCCTGAATTAAAAAAGGAGCTTATTTAAAATGCAGTGAGCAAGAAGGGGCAAGCCTCAAAGTATAATTATAAAGAACCAGACTTAAGTCTAAAAGCTTAGGAACTGTGCCCACACCACACTGTTAACCTTATCTGAAGAAAATCTCCAGCTGCTAGTGGATGTTGGCATTTCCTGGACTTTTCACCAGGAACACAGTGTTGTAACCACTTGGTGTTTGGAAGCTGGGACCCTGCTCCTACCTCCACTCCCAGCAGAAATGGATAGTTTTCTTATATTGTTCAGTAAAGGCTCCATCTGTAACGTGTGGCTGAGTTCTGAGATTGCTCCTAACTGTTGGGATATTTTCTACCTTTCCAGGGCATTTCTTCAATGGTAGGCAATTATGCGAAGACCTGAAGTATATTCAAATGATGCTGGGGCAGGAGAAAAGTGCATCTGCTATTGTACATGGTCTTCCACTTGTAATTCAAGTTAGTATAAACTGCATCAATTTTATTTCCCTTCAATAAAGTTCTGTGCAGTTTCTACTGCAAGTGTCAGACAAATCCCTTGAAATAGATAGGCTTACAATCTGTTAGGAAATGTTACACATAAACTATTTTAATGTAGTTTGCAAAAGACAATGGATTGATACATATATAAAAGAGAAGACTTTACTATTACAAATTGTATAGTGTAGAGAGTGAAAAACAATATACCATTTTAAAGATAATTTGCCATAAGTCTATTCAGGTGTAATGAAATAGATGCTATGGGCATTGTATTTTGTTTTGTTTTGTTTTTTGAGACAGGGTTTCTCTATGTAGTGGTCCTGGCTGTCTTGAAAGTAGCTCTGTAGACCAGGCTGGCCTTGAACTCACAGAGATTCCCTTGCCCCTGCCTCCCAAGTGCTGGGATTTAAGGTGTGCACCACCAACACCAGCTGCATTATATTATTTTTATGCTTTACTGCATCTTGTCCAAATGTTCAAAGAACTCTTCAAGGACACATGTCTACCGTTAAAATTTTATACTGGCCATTGTACTAAGTACATAAATGTACATATGTTAACAGTAAGGTCCTTCAGGTCTCTATCTGTGTTCCAAAACTTAGTCCGACTCAAAGGTTTACTTGGTTTTA
The DNA here is from genome assembly GCF_014885135.2 of Alexandromys fortis. NCBI lineage: Eukaryota > Metazoa > Chordata > Mammalia > Rodentia > Cricetidae > Alexandromys > Alexandromys fortis. The sequence goes on along the minus strand of NW_026067910.1, from coordinate 10,534,861 downwards.
GTATGAGGGTTAGATCTGACCTGCTGTGCTTGCTTCAAGCTAAGATTTTCTGTTTAATTTCTATGTAATTAACCATCTTTGATCTATGATCTTCGACCAAACAAGACTGCAATTTTCTGTTTGAGATTTTCTATCTATGTGCTATGCACACTAGGGGTCTCCTTACAGGAAAATGCAATGAAATATGGATCTCTTTTAGTTTGCATATTCATGTTACATGTGAACTATTACATTTTAATGAGATCCAAGGGTGTTCAGGGTCATAAAACTGTTAGAACCAGGATGAAAATCATGGCTTCAAACCTTGTAGTTGTAACTATTCAACATGATTGAGGTTATTTTTTAATTTTATTTCATATTTTTGAAGTGTGAAGACTTTTTCTCTCTTATATATGTCTTAGAAGTGAATAATGACAAGAAATAAATACTGATAATAATAAAATATGTATTTATTGTTTCAGGCAGATGTTCTCACCTTATTTGTGTTTTAATTACATATGTTATTGCAAACTTTTGTTTTTTTGTTTCAGTGTTAAAGTTTGGCAGTGAAGTTAATGACACTAAAATCCTAATTCCTCAAGGAGAAAAATATCATTTGCATAGCATTTGTCCAGATGATGTCCACACAGCTGTAAGCAATTCTCATTGCAAGGTGTTTTTTTTTTTTTTTTTTTTTTTTTTTTTTTTTTTGTTTGTATAGCTACTTCACTTAGTGCTGGTAAAGAACCATACTATTACTTGCTCTATTAAGTATGTTGCAACAAACTGTCAGGCAGCAGTATCTTCCAGTTTAAGTGAAGGAAACAAGACTGTGGTTTTAAGATGGATTATAAAAGCAACATTTAATGAAAAGTCCAAAGAACACTTAGCAAGAGATGAAGTGCATAATTCTACTTCTCATTGATTTTTCTGTATTTTATGTCACTAGCTTAAATCATTGTTCCCACTAGATATGCATTACTCTTATGCCTTTTTCACCAACAGAAATGAAAAAGCCATTCTCTTTACAGATATGAAATTTGCTGTAGGTATTTGCCAACGACCCTTCTCAGTCAATGTTTAATTCCTTTTTCCAAATAGCTAAAATGGTGTTTGTTCACTCGAACAGCTATTGCTTCATCCACCACTAAAAATAATTGTTGATGATCAAAACATTTTACAGTAAATCAAAATATAAGAATTCCATAAGAATAGAGCAACCAATTTTAGACAGTTAAAATATGACAAACATAAAATGTTATAATATAAAAGATAAACGAAAACTGACATTAAATAGCTCTAAGAATGTGCATATAAAGTTTAAATACCATTTCAACATTTTTTTAATAGTGTTTCTCTACATAGCCCTGAATGTTATGGATCTCACTATGTAGACCAGAGTGGCCTGAAACTCACAGAGATCCATTTGCCTCTGATTCCTGAGTTCTGACATAAAAGGCATGAACAACCATCACCACACCTAGCTAATTTCCACTTTCCAGTGGGTTTGGCTATATTTTTCATTTAAATATTTCCTAAGGACAATGGGCACTGATAAATTTTATTTACTTTAAAATATTTAATTTATAATCTAGTTTTTGTTAATAAAAAAGCTACACATGTTCACAGGTGAAGCATTAATAAAAAAGTCAGAGGTAGAAATTGGGGTTCAACTTGAAGATCTGAAAAGCAAAGCAGTCAGCCACTGGTTCTTACCTCATTCTCAGTTCGAAATGATAATCTGCCTTCAGGAATCTAAGAATGAAATTTATCTGAGAGTTGTCTCCTCCTGCTTTATAATCACCTCTAGGGCTGGGATTAAAAGCTTGAACCACTGGGATTAAAGGCATGTACCACCTGATATCTATGGCAACTAGTGTGGCTACTGGGATTAAAGGTGTGTTACCACTGCCTGGGGCTGTTTAATCTCTGATATTCAGGCAAGCTTTATTTATTAAAATACAAATGAAATGACACTACATTTATTTATTTTGTCTAAAGTGGAAAATAAGGCTATAACCAATATAAGAAAACTATATATAATAAACGTATATATGTGTATGTACACATATGCAAATATATACATTATATACATCAGCAATATCTGGCATATTTGCATTTGACAAGTACAGAGAAAATACTTCATCCATATCTATTCTATATTTGTGATTCCAAAGTCTTGTACCTCACTTATTTTATATTATAACTTGCTTTCTGTGTCAGGTAAACAAGGAAAACTATGACTTTAACTATCTAGTCTTAGCTCCCTTTGAGACCGAAGAAGGAAATAATATTAACTGAGTAAGCAGGAAGTGTAAGCAAGCAATTTCCAAAAAAAAAATGTGAGTAATGACAGAAACAGCTGGCTGCCTGGATAGTCACCAAAAGTTCCTTTGCAATGTTGGGACATCTTCATCTTGAGCCTACAAGCCTAGCATATCCAACAAATCTTTCTGTGAAGCAGAACATTTTGAAGAACTTCTCCTCCTCGTCTTTACAATGTTTGGCAATCACTTTCTTTTGTGTTCTGTTTGTCCAGTTAGGACAGCATACTGTCAGCAGTCAAGTCAAGGGTATTTTCTTGAATGAAAAGGGCAGTGGCTTACTTTTGCCACAAAGAAAGCAAGCTCCATGTAGAGTTTCTTTGATTCCAATTATCTTCTCTGAAATAGATTGGTTCTGCCAGGAGAAGACATGTCCCTTTGTCATAAAATAGAAGAACCTAGGCTATTAAAGCATCTTAAATGTCATATTCTGTAGATCTCTGAAGTGTTTGAAGATGACCTATCTATCTAAAATATATCTTTGTTTGACCTTGAAAACATACCTAATGTGACTACAAGTTTGAGTTGTTAGATGATTAACTACTAACCTACATTTTGTTATTATCCTAAACAGTTGATAATAATAATTATCAAGTACTAGAAATTTGCATTGCATTGTTAAATGAGCTTTATAGATACAGTATCTTGAACAAGTTTAGAAATGTATGTAGACTATGTTTTACAAAATTAATCTTAAATTTGTATCAGTATACAAAATTTGTATATAGCATACAAAATTCCATTCCAAAGTAAAAAATTTAAAACTAATGCTTGATTTTTAAAAGTAGATTCAATAATCTACCCTTTTATCTTATTTTATCTATGTCCTCCCTTTTTCTTTCTTTTCAAAACAAGATCATATTTACATATCCCATTTTTCTTTTCAGAGTAGATTCAGTAATAGACACTTTTATACTATCATGTCTATAACATCCATAATCCATTGAACAACCAAAATCCATCCAAGGTCTCATTTAGGAGTAAATGCCTGAATGGTTGGCAAGATCTGTGTTTCATCATTCTTCTAGCAATGGCATCCTGTGTTTCCAGAAGCATGATTCTTTAGCACTGGTGTTTCTTTGCACAGTTGGAACAGAAGGATCATTTGAAAAGCTCTCTCTCTGCTGAGACAGTCACAAAGCTCTTTCTTTATATTGTTTATAAATACATTCTTTCTTCTCTATGAAATGTCAAACCATTTCCTTTTTCTTTCACTTCCCATTCTCCTTCTTCCCTCCTTTCTTCATCTTTCATTTCCTTCCCCTACTCTTATTTCCCCTTCTTCTTGTTCTTGTTCTTCTTGTTCTTTTTTT
>NW_026067910.1:10387793-10531151 GCF_014885135.2 Alexandromys fortis | reverse complement strand
TTCTTCTTCTTCTTGTTCTTCTTCTTCTTGTTCTTGTTCTTCTTCTTCTTCTTCTTCTTCTTCTTCTTCTTCTTCTTCTTCTTCTTCTTCTTCTTCTTCTTCTTCTTCTTCTTCCTTTCCTTTCCCTTTCCATTGATTGTTGAAAGTAGTTTGAATCTTTTGTCTACATAATCGGCATTGGACTGTAAGACAATAGTAACAGTGGAAAACTGAGATGGAATGATAATTATTTCCATCTTTCTCCTCAGTTTCTGCATTTTAACTAGTTCTACTAAGGTTTACAAAGCAGAATAGACAAGTGGGAGCAGGATAATGTCTAAAACAAAAATAGGCAGGAAAAGGAAAAAAAGGTTTTAGCTACTCCTGTCTGAATCAGTGGCCACTTGGTGAAGTGTTGTAGGAAGACTGCTTGTTTATTTACTGATAGCCCAGACTCCCAAAATAAACATACAGAAACTGTTTTAATTAAATCACTTCTTGGCCTATTAGTTCTACTTCTTATTGGCTAGCTTTTACATCTTAATTTAACACATTTCCATTACTTTACCTTTTACCACGAGGATTGTGAACTACTGGCAAGGTTCTGACATATCTGTCTCTGGTGGTGGCTCCATGGCTTCTCTTTTCCTCTACCTTCCTTCTCCCAGAATTCAGTTTAGTTTTCCCTGCCTAGCTCTACTCTACCCTATCACAGGCCTAAGATAGTTTCTTTATTAACCAATAACATTCACAGCATACAGAGGGAAATCCCACATCAGTGAGGTCTTATTCCCTCACCACTTACCAGATTTCATTATTCACATGCACACTTCAGACAGTGTCAACAGAACATTGTAATTCATGTTTGACTAGAATTCTACTAACTGTACATGTATGTATGTTTCAAACTGGGAACCATTGGATTCATATACCTTCTCATGAATAAGCCCTATATTCCTCTTCCATGGGAACTCATTTTCTTTGCTGTCTTGAGAATGCAAATGATTCAGATTTCCTCCTTTCTTGAGGGTTGAAGGATATCACATAAGGTTCTGTCATCCAGAGGGCTGTGAGTAGAAGTCATGCCTTAGCTGTCACCTGCCCTTCTAGCTATATCTCCAGGAGACACTAATCAGAATGAATTGACATGTTGTGTATTTGAATTTGTGAGTCATTGTATGGAGATGAAATGCTTTGGAGTACTTCCAAATTAATATCAGAAGTTGATAATTTTATGTGTAAAGTCAGTCATCCCAGGGAAATTATTTGATATTGCAGTGTAGGCTGCATCTTTTAGACTATAGTTTGCAAAGGAATATTTTGAACTACCAGTCTAGTACCTGAGTCATTGTTGTATCCCAAACTGTTCATTGCATAGCCCATTTTCTTTAAAAGTGATCTATCTTTGCTCTTTTGGCTTAAAATTATAAATCAGGCCATGCCTGACAGGTTCTTGACAGGGAAACTAAATGCTAAATTTTTAGGGATGTCTTCCAATAAAAAATGACTTGGGATGAAAGTAAAGTATCAGAGAATTATATGGTAGTAAAGAAACATGATACCATTAGAAAATGTAAAAGGTTCATTAATAACATTTTTGTGGCATGTCTGTGCCATAAAAAGAGGATTCTCAAGGTTTGGAGGTCATTCAGATAGAAGAGGCTTCTTGTAACTAAAAATTAATATAAATCCTCTCTGTTCTTTCTGTGCAGGTCCACACCCAGTATAGGGAGGTCTATGTGAAAACATATTTTGTTCTTATTTGCTATAACTATTGCTCAAACCCCAAGGGTGAAAGTTTTGGGGATTTCAGTATTTTTTTTAAAATTGCTTTTGTTTTTGTAGAGGCCTTATATCCTTTAATCAATTTATAAGAGACAGGAATTATGCTAGGAGTTAGTGTTTTATTTGCTAAATAATAACTTAGAGGGCCAGAGAGATCACAAGGATATTAAGGGCACATAGTGTTCTTGAAGAGGACCCAAGTTGCATTCTCAGCATCTGTGTTGGGTGGTTTACAACTGCCTGTTACTCTAACTCTAGGGGATCCAATGCTTCTAGCTTCTACTCACATACCATCTACAGACTCTCTCTCTCTCTCTCTCTCTCTCTCTCTCTCTCTCTCTCTCTCTCTCTCTCTCTCACACACACACACCATTATCATCATACTGAATTTGTTTTCTCCCTCATTATTCTTTCCTCTTCTCCCCCTTTTTTTCCTTCTTTCCCCTTCTTTGTTCACCTCCCATTCCTTCTGCCTTTTTTCCAGTTCTAGAACTGTGTTATTTACTGTGTTAATAATCATCTGAGTTGAAGATTTGACAAATCATTATAAAATACTTGTCATACATTATTTTTCTCTGTTCAAATCCATTTAAATTTTTCCATCTACAGATGTAAACCTAAGAAGTAAATGCAGATTCTCTCCCAGCTTATAAGTAATATTATTTTTGTCATTTTTGGGTATTTATTACTCTTTTCCCATACCTTGCATATGAAAATTTTACTATACTTAATTATGATCTTGACAAATATCTCAGAAAACACACCATTAAGATTTTTTGACAAGTCTTGTAGATAAACTAAAAATACCATGATTAGAATTTTAGGGATTCATAATAAATGGTAGGAATCTAAGAAAGCAGAAGTATTATATTATAATATTTATGGCAAAAGAAATTAAGTGTTGATGACTACATACAATATAATATTAGAATTCAAGATTTCTAAGTATGACAGAAGGCACTCCTTGTCACCACCGTACCCGCGGATCCCTCTTTTTGTCCTCTTTCCTCTTTCTCTTTTTTTGCTCTTTGTCTTTCCTTCCCTCCTCCTTCCCTCCTGCCATTCATTCCTTTTGAACAAACATATTGAGTTTTGCCTATAGTGTCATCCTAAATGATACTATTATAAGATTATCAGAAAGATCCTTCTTCTGGATGTTAGTGTGCAAGCTGAATACAGAGATATTGGACTTTAATGACATTTAGTAGCCATAGTTTCATTGGTTCACTCCTTCTCACAAGCTGAACCCCACTGTTGAGCATAAAAGAAACAGGGAAAGTAGTTCATTCTTAATCTCTTCTTTTGGTTATTCAGCAGTTTGTCTAGAGATCTTTGCTTATGGTTTCTTCAAAATGGGTCAAGTTTGACTTATGATCAGTGTGTGATGGACCACTGCTTGTTCAACATGCTATAAAGATCTTGGGAGCTGATTCTCAATTTCAGTTTGGTGGGGTTGGTTCATGTGCCAACTATAGGTTGAGGCACTGTGAATGAATCTTATGTTCTATGTACCAGAAGTTAAATCAGGCACATTACAATTGGTTATACTTAATTTATAAGAATGCATTAGATAGTGGGTTATGTAATTTTCTATGCAACTCAGTGTCAAAGTATTTTAGAACCAACTGCTGTGTTATAAATTAGTGAGGAAATTATTTTTTAGGATAATAGCATATTCTCACCAGCAAGAAAGCTGGTTTTCAAAAAAATAAACACATCTCTATTTGCAAATTAAACTGTAAGGAGGAGTTATTCTTTATAATCTTTATTTTACATGTAACATGACTAAGTCAAAAACATATAAGACCACGGCTCTACATTGATGATGGTTATGGCACCCTGTTCTTTAAAATTTCTTTAAAATCTCATGCATTGAAAATAGTTTTAACATGCTATCCTCTTCAAAGTCAAATTGGCATCATGCCCTGGAAACTTTCTCCATGTTCTGTGTGTTTTCCTATGTAGTTCCTATTATCTAATTATCTTCTGCTTCAGTGAAACTTTTATATAACATAAGCTACTATCATGCCACGTTTTATACCATCATAGTAATCTGTATCTTTTAACTTTTCATCATAAACATATCATATGTTTGTAAATAAGTAGCATTTATGTATTAGTTTATAATAAAGTTGACATTTATTTTTTGACGTTTTGATGAAAAATTACTTCCACAGTATCCTGAGAACTCCATGATGGGTTCTGTTGTTAAGCAATTTTACCCTTTCCACAGATACAATCAGTAGCCTGTAGCTACATGGAGGTCTTATTAAATGAGTGGGTAAAAGTATTTAGGCCAGGCAATGGTGGCCCATGCCTTTAATCTCAGCACTCAGGAACGCAGAGGTAGGTGGATCTGTGAGTTTGAAGCCAGGCTGGTCTACAAGAGCTAGTTTTAAGACAGTTAGGGCTATTACACAAAGAAACCCTGTCTTGAGAAACCAATTTTTTTTTTAAAAAAGTGTTTAGAAGGGAAATCTGTAATTTAAACCCATCTATTATGAAATTTCATTATTATTTTAAGCCTTTGTTCTCTTACAGTAAACTTGTTGCTCAGGCAGGAACAGGAGGAATATAAATAAAAACCTATAGTAAACTTCATTTGGAAGTCTTTCTCCCTTTATTCCATGTGAGTATTTGAAAAGATAGCACTAGGAGTGGGGTAGTTAAAGTTCATGATCCTTGCTAAATATGTGCAGGCAGAAAAAAGTAAGAGTCCCCGTTCTATTCAATTACCTATGCTTCAATAGTCACTATTCTATTTATACAGTTTACTATAAAAGCTCCTTGGGAATCTAGTTTGTTTGGTAGTATTTGCTTTGAAGGAAATCTTAAATGGGAGTTATACTAACTTAGGGATGAGGTGACAAAGTACCTTTGTTCCCCTGTCAATTATGCTGGGGAAGGTACAATATTATCTAGTGATTCGAAGTGAGGACTCTGGACTGAAGTGCCTAGGCTCAGACTTTGGCCCCATCATGACTCATTGCTGTAGCATGAGTTAGATTACTAATCCTAGAACAGACTTGCGATCTGTGACACAGCAATAAAAATTCCATTTCAGATCTCTAATGATGATTAAATGAGGAGATGCATGACAAACTTCTAACATGCTAACTGGCACACAGCCTGGGTTAAAAACCGCTAGGTCATTCCAATATTGTTCTGTTTTCTTAGTATTTACTTATTCTTTACACTTGAAGGCTTGAAAATAAGAATTGCAGTCTTGCATAGATATACTCGTACATTCTGTTGGCTGACATTTTCCCCAATGGTTTCATAAAAATGGTGAGACACAGGAGGCTCTGCAATGTGGGGCGTGCTGTAGAGATAATGAAGCATCTTTTGTGGTTGGACTGATCTCAGCAACCCACAAGCCAGCTGCCTTCATGCACATCCCTTAGCCTTTGATGACTCAACTTTGTCACATATGAAACAGAGGTAACAAACGTTCCCATTTTACAAGGTTGTGGTAAGCTTTAGTAAATGAATGGCTATGTGGGCTGCAGACTGAGGCCAGGTATATGATGCCCACCACTTGCAACTCATGACTTCTCAGTAAGTAGAAAGCACTTTGAATGAAGGACCAGGACAGATACATTTACCTTTGTGCTGAGCATGTAGCAACTGTGCCATTTGTACATGCTTAGTGACTGATGAACTGATGAAATATTCATCATGCCTAAGGGAAATCTTATTAAAACTCTGCATTTACCTTTATTTCAATAGCTTTTTCACGGAGCATAGGTTTGAGTCTATTAAATTTAGCACTCAGTTTGTAGCTCTTGCAGATGTTACATACTTTTGGTGATACAGTTTTAATGGAGAAATGTTGTGCTCCTAAGTAGTTAACTAAATGTCAAGATCATATTCACCCCAAAGCTTGCTGTCCTTTCTTGAACTCACTGCTGGAATATAAATCAAATCTCAGATTAGTGGTAATGACTCATGCTGGCTATATATTTTATATTCAAAGTAAATAATATGCTTGGGAAAAGGGATTCAAATTTCTGGGTAATCTTAATACGAAACTGCAATCTATGTTTTTGGGAAGTCTCATGCAAAGATGAAAAACATATAATTAGGAGATAGGCTTCAATTTCCAGAAATAATCTTTAGTGACTGTTTGATTGAAGAATTTAATTGAAGAATGCATAATAATTTAAAATTATAATTTACTTAATATCGGCTACTTAAAACAAGTAGTGATTACCAGCTTAGGTTCTGAATTCCACACAGCTGTCCCTTCACATGCTGCTTAGGATTCAAGCCAAAAGTGTCTACTACTAACTTCTTGAAAATGTTTGTGCATTTGTATATGTTTATTGTCTATGTATTTGTATACTGTCTATGCACATCACATATGCAGTTCAAGGTTACATTTACCATTTTTAAATGAGCTGAAACTCATAAAGCTTACTTGGAAGAATATGTATTCAGTATGTAAAATATGTTTCCACATATAAGCTTAAAAATATGACAACGTAGATATAATATAAGTCATGTGCAGTAGAGAATCTTATTACTGTAGCAGCCCAAATATTGCTAAACTGCAGTTGCAGGGGAGACAGTATATATAAACAGTTAAAAATTGAGCATGAAGAATTAGTCAAGACTGAACTAAAGTCCGAATTGTGATTCTTCCTGTGAGTTCTTTAGTTACTCGCATATGTCAGCTTTACTATCTGAAAAGGGAGATACATTGATTTTTTTCCCCTTAAACATAGTGTTGACTGCACCAAACAACGCTATGCAAAATGTTCTAGAACACAGTACACTTTCAATTACCACTATTATTAATTCTGTTACTTTGATTCAGGAAGGCAATCTCCAGTCTTAGAGTATTAATTACTTATTTCAACGTGAGTTCACCGGGCATACATGTTTTTGATCGATATTCCTTTCCCTTTCCTATTTTAAACACATTATTTACAGGAATAGTGTATCTAGAGATGAATCACTTTAGCTATGGCAAAACAGATGCAGATTGTCTCTCATGGGATGATGGATAGAAGCGGGGAGGAAGGCAGAGGCTATGTCTGTTCAGTGAGGTCACCAGGAGTCTGGTTTTCTTTTACTTTGTTGTCCCGTCTTCCTTGTGACGATGCCTTCTCTTACACGGATTTGCTCATTTCTAGCCTTTGGGGCAATGAAGAAAGAGACCAAGAAGCTTCTTTTGTTCAGACTGGCCCACAAGTGGAATATTTCTGTCTTTGTCACATCCTTTGAATCAGGGTGTAGACACATGCAACCCAATCTGTAAGTGAAATAAAGGGTGATATCTAATTATGGGGCCATCTTTGAGGAGAATATTTAGGGACAAATCTTATTACTAAAGTGAAGGATTTTCATTAGCAGTCTTTGCTAAAAAGGATGTGATATTGAATAAAACATTTATTTTGAATGGGGCCAAGAGAACTGGATTATGCATTGGATCAGTTCAAAGTAGCCATGTAACCTTGAGATAACTGAGTGGGTCTCAGAACTTTCTAAGTCTCGTATTTCTTACCTCCATAGAAAAAGATTCACCGCACAACAAAATAATAATGGACACCTATTGAGTCTTTGTTATGTGGGGATACTAACTTTTTCCTACATAGATCATCTCATTTGTGTTTTTCTACACTTCTGTGATGTAGACAGTATTATCTTCACTGGGTAGACAAGAAAATGAAGACATGAAATAGTTAAGGAACTTCCACAGTTGAGATTTGATTCTAGATCTCCTAGTTATCCAGAGCTGCACAAGTGTTCACGTGAAAAGTAATAACATGTTCCTTTTTTTTTTCTGAACTGCTAAATTAGATTCCTGCCTTAACATCTGCTGTAGCTCAGATTTGGTGGCTTAGAAACAACACACATTCTTTCCTTATAGTCCTGGAAGTTACAAGTCTCCAAGGTATCTCCCTGGATGACAGTCAGGACATACCATCCCTTGGCTACAGTCAGGACATACCATCCCTAGGGTACAGTCAGGGCATATCATCCCTGGGCTACAGTTAGAGCATACCATCCCTGGATTACAGTCAGAGTATACCATCCCTGGGTTACAGTCAGAGCATACCATCCCTGGGTTACAGTCAGGGCATACCATCCCTGGGTTACAGTTATGACCTATTGGGACTGATTCTTTTGGAGGTTCCAGGTGAGAAGCCAGTTCCTTACCTTTCTGGCTGTCAGAAGTTGTTTTCATTCTTTGCTTGTGGTCCAGCCAGCAATCACATTAGTTCAAATATTGCTCGCATCATCTGATTAGCTTCTGTCAGTCTTCTTCCTCCCTTGTTCACTTGTGGAGGTCCAGTTCATATATTTAATCACATCTGCGAAGTCTTTTTTGTTATATAACGTAAGGTATTCAGAATTTTCAAGGGATCAGAGGTGGATATCTTGTGGGAGCCCTTATTCTGCCTGCCACCTTCCTTTTTCTGAAGGATTTTAATAATCTATTTATCATCTTAGGAACTTCCTTGGGGTTTCCTACCCACGACCTATGGTTAACATTGATATTGTCTATTACATACTCTCGCTTTAAACTATGACAAATTGTAATTTCCTAATTATAACATGCTGGGATTTTCACCGTTCGAACAAATTATTCTATCTTTTCAGTTCCTTTTCTTCTCTTTGCCTTCAATCTTGATGTTTCCCAGGGAACCTTTATTCTCACCTTTATACTGCATGGGTCCCAGTTGCATGTGATTTTATAACAGAATCTGTAATTAGTGTACTGGTTTCAGTCTGGTTTTGTTCTTGAATTTCAGCGTAACATTTTCAATGTGTCTGCTAAGCTAAACTGTCTCCTGATAACTAGGCCTACTGCAGTGAAGCATTTCCTGCTGAGATGATGGTCTGTTTCCCCATATCTATGTTTAATTATTTTCCTCTCTGTCTTCCCAGCAACTTGTCCCATGGATTCACTGTCCTCTCAAACTCTTCTTGCATTTGGATGAGCTCTACTTGTATAACGTATTATTTTATTCCTTCTAGTTCCTCGATCCCCACTGCAATTTATATGTCTATCTTATTAGCATATCAGTCTATTTCATGCATTGCTGCCCTTTAGCTCAAATATCCTTATTTATAGAATTACCTACTTTTCCAGATCCTTCATCATTTCCTTTCAAAATTACTTCTTTTCTGACATGCACTTATCTGCTTTTTGCTTCTGGCCCCTGGGCTTCAGTTTCTTGTTCATCAATCCCTTTCCCGTCTATGTCTTCCTACTCATAATTGCCTTATGCCTGGAAGTTCTTTCTCATCCATTAAACATTTATCTGAACTCAATTCTTTCTTTAAAATACAATTTAGTCCTCTACATCTACCTGGAAGCCTTCATGTAATCTGTCCCTTTTTGAATTATCAGATATTTTCCATCTTTATTCAATGTCATGTCTTTAATTCATTTATATAGTTGTCTTGACATGTCACTGAAGACTATTTTGTTCATCATTCAATGTTTTTAATAAATATTCTTGCAAGCATGGACCTGTAAAATTGGAAACTTGGATTAGAACTTTAGTTTGGGGACTAAGAAAGAAATATCATAATCTCATGCATGTGTGATAAGAAATGCTACAGATTATAAAATATATAAAGAAAACAAGTATTTTAATATTTAAATATTAACAAAGGGCCTGTCTTTGGTTGGCTATTATATCCATACATTATAATGAAAGCCACTTTGGATCTTTGAAGTCAGCTTCTTCACTGAAACTAGGTCAAACCAAGCAAGGGTGTTCTTCATATGCTGTGGGAGCACATTCTACTCCTTCAGCCAATAGACTTTAGGATACCAGCCTACTTGGGCATGGTCTCTTATAGTTTAAAATGCAGTGGAAAGCATGCAATTATGCTCTCTTGCTTCTGGCTCCCATTCTGGCTGCTAGACTCTGCTTCCTGTTTGCGCTCAGAGGACTGTTGTTTAGGATGGTCATCTGTAGTTTTTCCCCTTAAATAAATAACCCTTTTATAATCAATAATTCTGAACTGGTATGGGATTGTTTTACGGCATCATTCATAGAAAAGGTGAGTGCTAGTAAAAGCCCTTTCATAAATATACAAATAATAGATAGAATAGGATCTGGCATATAAATCTATAGCTTAATCAGATTTTTAAATCAATATAATTAAAATATTTTATAGTGTACATATGCGTGTGTATGTTTGCACTTGTAGTACAGCATGCTCTCTTTTTAAGGAGCCAACAAATGCTTTATTAAAAAGCAAACATAAGCAAAGAAAATGTTTGTGGTTTCTTCTCCATTAAGGTAGTCATTAAGTAAAAGAAAACTTTTTATGAGCTGATAAGTCTGGGATAGCAACATAGTAAGAGATATAGTAAATATGTATATAACATGTATACATGCACAGATAACTTTATATATAAAAAGAAAGAAAAGTGAGACTAGGGAAGTTTTCTTGTAGTGTAAGGAATTCACTAAGGCAATGAGGGCAACTTTATTGAGTTGGTTTTGCTTCTAACTTTACATAGGTGTGAGGGATTGAATTCAGGTAATCAGGAGTGACAAGTACCTTTACCGGTTGACCATCTCACTGATCTCCAACCTCTATTTCTTAAAAGTCATTGAGATGAGATTTAAAAAAAGTTCATTAGCATATCCTATCCCTAAATCTACTTTTTTCATTTCCTCCCTCCCTCCCTCCCTCCCTCCCTCCTTTCTTTCTTTCTTTCTTTCTTTCTTTCTTTCTTTCTTTTGTAAGTCTCACACTGCAGTTCAGTAGTTTGGGCTGGCCTGAAGCCATTGCTATAGTCCAGGCTGGTCCTGATCTCTTGCTCCATTTTGTCCCCTTCCCCTCTAGAACATTAAGATTACAGGCCTGAGTACCCTGCCCAGATTCATATACACATATATAATACATTTACATGTAATAAATGATAACTACTTATTTTAATTATAGATTTACTGAAAATCATATTTTTTAGATTTACTAATTTTAAATCAGTTTTTTTCACTGTTTTTAAAGCTGTTTCCATCTGTGTCATCAAGCCCATAAAGAATGGAGTACTGTGCAAAGCAATTTTCTGGGAAAATGGTATTATGTGTTAATTGAGTTCATGCTTTTTCTTGTTCTAGTGCTTATAGTTTCTGCCTGTAAATAATTAGTTTACTAAACTGACACAAAATTTGTAAAGTTTCTACAGCATATTGCTTTTTATGTTGCTTGTGTTCGAAAAGCCTATTCCTTTCTCCGGTATTTATAATTTGTTACTATGTTTAAAACCGTTTCTTTGTTTTGATTTTTTTTAATTTGGACTTTTGTGTTAACTAGACTGCATGAACCAAATAAAGTGTGATTCTGTGGAGGAAGTCAGTAATTTATTAGTATTCTAAACACCTGAGCAGTTCCATATAAATAGGCAACTACTTGCCAAAATCCATCTTGAAATTGGATTTCAATTTTTCAGGCTGCTAATGAAAAATTGTCTACCACTGTCTGCATATTCATGGTATTAATTGAGAATATTGTCTTATCTATACCCAAGTTGCTTGAACTAACATGGATTGCAGTCACAATACATACACTCTTTCCAGCATTGTGGTATAGACAGTGAGGAAAGCAACTTGCCCATCACACCCTATCTACTTGTGAACACATAAAATTAACAAATGTTTACATGGGTTTTACCACTTAAAGTCAAATACAGTTTCTCTAAACACTCCTGGCTTAAAAATGTAACATGCACTCTGGAAATACAGAAGGTGAACTCCCTGTATGAGCAGCTTTTCTGGATGCTGTGGCAACGCATTTCGTAGAAACAACTTCAGGGAAGTGATGTTTATTTTGGCTCCCACTTAAGGAGACACGGTGTGTGGTAGTAGTTCTGCCTATGTTAGTGGAAGCTTGCAGCATGGACGAGTCACCTCTTGGTGGGTCAGGGAGTCAGCAAGCAGTGACAGCACCAGAAAATCAATTTGCCTATAATTCTCAACATCTGCCTCAGCCTTAGAAAAGAGGGCCACCAGCTGGGAACCAAGTAGCCATCCCATTACCCTGGGAGGGACATTTCCCATTTATAAGGTAGTAAATCTTTTTATTATAATGACTTATTTCCTTCCGTTATTCTCATGCGGTATGCCCTTAGTGTTCGAATCTATCATTCAGTTCCTGCACAAGTTCTTGCTAATAGGTAAAAATAAATGTTATTTATTTTTTTATTTAACTTTGTTGGGAAAATCTATTGATGTTTAGAAACTATTTTATTTTCTAAGTATATGCTTTGGACATAAATGTATTAAAGGATACAGCAATGACATTGTGAAGGGTATCATCTAGTCTAACATTGCAGTATATTTCAACACATGATCGTAGCTGCAAGACTTTATCAAGGTATTAGTCTTAGGTAGTGAAAACATGCAATTAAATATTTAACACTGGTTCTCAAACTTTAGGCTCATCTAGGAATCTTTGCAGAAATAAACCTCCAGCCTATCAACATCATAGCCCCTTGGAGTAAACTTGCAGTGGCATGATTTTTAAGACTCTTGAGGTGATTACAGTGCTCAATCAGGTTTGAGAGTTACTAAGATGAACACCATGAGTTTTTCTCCCATGTTCACATATGGCACATATATGACATTTGTGTATGTATGCGCACACACATGCAAACATATGTATACATGCATACTAATGTATATACAGAGGTAATGAGATATCATTTAAAAGTTTGCATTTGATAATTGTGTTCTGATATTAATGACATCTATTGTCATAAAGCTAATTTAGTGAGAAGCACTTATTAGCTCCTTAATGTATTCCTTTGCTTAAGCTTCACCATACTTATGTGGTTCAGTTTGTTCTTTCTATTTACTGAAAGTAAAATTGAGCAAAGTGGTGGCAAATTTGTTGCACCAAGTCATACTACTGTGAAGTTACAGAGCCTAAATTCCTAAGTGGGTCCCATGTATACTTTTCTGTGTGATCTTCACGGCTTACTAATTAAGTGGTAATAAGTAGGAAAAACCTCCAGATAACGGATAAGACTGTTGTGGAAATAGAGGGAAGGTGATCAGAGATAGTTATGACTCTTTGTGCACTATTTGCTATAAGAAAGTTATCACACCAAAAGATTTACTCTATGCTTTCCTGTATTATTGCAAGGCAAATATAACTCAGCTTAGAAGATGAAACCTTAATTATAAGCAGAGATCTCAGAGATGACTTAGAAGTTTCCAATAAACAAGATTTCTCACTTTAGGAAGCATTGGTTCGTACATCAAATGTGTTTACCATAAGGTTCTCTAAGTTGAGAAAAATGTTTAGATAGTGTGGGTAATGCTCCACAATTCCTGTAGGTGGCAGCAGCTTTCCGTCATTGGGCCTTTGGTCTTGGCAACCAGTGCATTTGCTTGGCAGTCTTCTGGAAACTGCACATGGGAAAGCAATCTGTAGTAGCCACGTACTAAGATACCAAGGAGAGGTGTGCTTTCCAGTGGCCTTCCAAAAGCAATTTTCTCTTATTGGTTTTGAAAGACTATAGCCGTGTCCTATATTTGAATAAGGATTGAACTGTATTTGTCTGGATCTGAAGAAAAGAGGTCAACCAAATTTAGAACATTCTCAACAAAAGTAGTATTTGTAAGCATCCTCTTATGATCCTTTGACATTGCAAAAGGAAGATGCACAGTTCTTTTAAGTAAAAATGACTTACAATGCTTATATGGAATTCCAAAAGCAATGATCCAACAAATTTACTAACAGTTCCAGTAAATTTGCTTCACGGATGCCGCATCCAACGATTGCCTTCTGCTCTTAGCTTTTTCTGCCTAATATACCATGTAATAGAGTTCAAATCCAGAGTTTTATTTGTCAAATCATTCACTGGAGTGGCCAGTTAAATCTTTTTCTATGTAAAAGAAAAACAAAATCACTGGTGGTTTTGGGCACATGGCTTTTGAAAGCTTTATTATTGCTATCAAAGCAGGGAAAAGCCACCCATGGTCTTAATGCCCTTTATACACATGTACTTAAACCTCCTGGATGTTCCTCATTTTATGTTAAATTACATAGGCATATTCATGTGGCTATAAATGAGACAACTCCTTGGAAAAGAAGTTTTGTGGTTGAATAATTAATATTAAAAAGAAGAGATATTTCAATTAGTTAGTTTAAATGCAGCTAGGACATTAGATATCCTGGCTAAAACATGGGGGACTTCCCCAGCAACATTCAAGTTTAAGGAAACAGAGTGAAACATTTTGTGTATCTGATCCTTTATGGAACTCATCCAAATGCCACTCAGAGAAGTTTTTTTTAAGCTGTTATGTAAACTGTTTACTGATGTCTGTTAAAAATGTTGTTAGTGGGCAAAAATCCACATAAATTTTATGAATTAAGACATCTTGCTCAAAAGTTGACAAAATAAAGAAGCTGTCTTATTACATCAACAGGTAGCAGATGCTTCTTCTCCTCTTACAGATCCGGATTAGAGAAGCATCTCGCTGTATCAGAGTCTCATCACTATGCATTATAGACTCCCATGGGACTGTCAACCTAATGACGGAGCAAATCTCTGGAGTAACTTGCTTCATCTTCCTCTTAAGAACAATTCCATGAACAAATTTTGCTCCCATGAACAAGAGCTCTAGGATCATTCCCTCCCATTTGGTGTTTTGTACATGTATGTTCACTCTGTTTGGTCCATTTTTGAACAAGGTTCCAAACTCTAATCATCAAGTTTCCTTTGCATATGGTTTGACCACTGAGTCTTATCCCCAGCTTAAGAGTTAAAGTTTCTATAAACCATTTCATAGATCTCACAAGATATTATTCTTAATAAGCTATAAGAAACTTGTAACTGGTCACATGAAATTCCTTCAACCTGTATTCCAGTACCCACTTCACACAATGTGTTAGTTAATGAGAGATGCAGTTTCTACAACCGGAGAATTTAGTTTCTTTCAAGGTGAGTGACCTTAAGCAATTTCTCACAATTACTTTCAAAATAATTTTATAAGCACGAACACTAATTCCATAGAATAATTATTTTATGTATACTGGAGGAGATACATGAGAGCTTTGGAGTCTCATATGATCTAGGATTTTGAAGACTAGTTTTCTAAAATTATTTTATTTAAATTGAAATAAAATTTTGATATAGAGATAATGATGAATGAAAGTACTGTTTTTACATGCTATGGCTATAGAGTAGTTCAAATAGCAAATAGCAGGGAAGTAGAAAAGTTGGTATGTTCTATGAACACAAATATGGACTTAGCAGTGTTATGAGCTCTTAAATCACTCAATTAGATGGAAAAGGTGTGTTTGTCTTTTAGAAATTCACATATCTCCTGTTACTTAAACAAACTAAAAGTTTTACTTTATTGATGAACTACAGCATTGAGCCATGAGACCATGTGGTTTTGAAGAAAAGCATTGGTGGAAATGAATGTAGACAAATGAGTAGAAACAGAAGTTAGGAGGAGATGTGGTGTTCTGAACTGTATACATACTTGTCCACATCTGTCAAAATATTTTAACAGTGTCAGAAGATGTCTACAGGATAGTCAACCACATTGTCTTACATAAGAGGCCCATGTATCTGCAGATTTGGTGTTCATGGGGGTTCCTACCTCCTACATATACTGAAGAATGAGTGTATTATTTAGTTCAAGTAATTTACTCCATATTTCATAAAGCTAGAAAGAAGGATTTGGAATAAAACCTAAATGTTTGAAGGGACAGATATGCTTCACTTAATTTGAGCATGGTAGCCCATTTGTATATCTAAGTTTTATGTTTCTGTGTCAGTTAAAGGTGTTTAACACAAAATTACACCTATAAAACTTCTCAGAAATACACATTAATAAATAAAATATATTTTAATCGTATTGCCTGTTTAGTTCCTAGAGATCTCTCCAAAACTATCTCAGAAGGAAATCCTTTGCTATCTTTCTCACACATGATAATATACAGATGATCCAGATGTTGTCTTACCATGTGCAAATTTGAGGATTTTGTGTGCATATTAATAGTGAGAACTATGCTTTCACTTATATTCAAGCTATATTGAAACATGGTGTTACCTATGGTGTTGAATGAAGCAGATATTTTTGTCACAATGGAGAAAATAATCATGAAAAGATTTACTGGATCTTTGAACCCATAAAACATTATTATTAGTATTATGCAAAGGAGAGTGACCATCTGTTCTTTGTCTTCACTGAAGCCAGAACATGAGGAAACAAGTTACAGCATGAGGTATTTAGGTTAGAATAATTGAGGAATTTTCTGACAGGATTGTTAAACACTGAAATGAATCAGAAAGCTAGGTTGTGAAATCTTTTTTAGATTCTTTCTATTTATTCCTTACTAAGTGCTGTGATTCATGTTTGGTGTCTGCCAGCTCCTACAGAAAACGGACAGACTTCTTAAATGTTTCTACCTCTGATTTCATGAAGATGTGCTTTCAAATACTAGTGTTAGAGGGAGGGACATGAAAAACTAATAGTCAAATAGTCATCAAGAATTGTTAAGCTTTATTGAGTAGTAAGCTGTATGCAAAGGGATTTACTTTCATTTTCTCATTTGAGTAAAGCAATATGTCAGATAATACAGCCTATAAGTGAAGAGGTTAAACTCTCTTACCCTCACAACTGAATTTTGGTTTTAGTTTTCAGAGAAAAGTAAAACAGGTGTCCTCCCAACAAAAGGCATTTTATCCACACTGCCCTTGCATTCATGAACAAGAGAGAACAAACACAAGGCCTAAGTTAGCCTTACAACCTCTTAGGGACAAATCCAGCAACCCTTTTCTGAATCACATCTGGATTTGCCCAAGCCTGTGCTTGTATGTCCAAAAACGATAAGTCTAAACTCAACCAGTTAAAAACGTACTAATGAAACTGCATTTAACCAATGATATATGAAATAACCTGTCTCTGACACTTCCCCTAGTTATGCTTATTCAAGAGAGACTCGGGGGCACCGCCATTTTCTACTGATGTATGACCGCACATATGCTGGTATAATAAACGCTCTGTTTGTTTTTACACACTATTTGAGTCTGGGGTCTTCCTTAAGCATTTCCTTGGACCCTTACATAAAGATGTGATATACAGATTCTGTGGGCAGATGGTGATGTCACAGAGAAAATCACTCATTGCTAGGAGCAGATTTGCATATTTTTTAAACTCACCAAGAGAATATTCAGAAGAATCACCCCTTCAGTTATCATTCCATTATTCTGAGAAAGTTAGAAATGTTTGGGATGAAATTTGATTAAGTCTCTTTGCATGCATTAACAGAGCATAGACCACTTGTTCCTTATACTCCAAGCACATGATGATCATTATGAGTGACTCGGGTTACAGTATGACTTTGGGCCTTCAGTAGGGTGATGATTCTGTGCTTTCTTTCAAAAGGCTGAACACACTTCTACAAAATCTTTAAGTAAAGTGGCCACCATAGTCATATTCTGCGAAAAGTGTAACCCATATTTTTAATATTTCCATGTTTTTGAGTCCAAAATATAAATACTTGTATGCATCTCATTATGCCCATTCCCTCTGTTTCTCCGTCTGTCCATCCATCTGTCCGTCTGTCCGTCTGTCTGTCTGTCTGTCTCATCAAACTCTTTACTTATTGCTTCCATAATGGATAAGTCCTAAGTTTTCCCAGAGTTTGTAAGTCTTCTGAGATGAAAGGTTTTCTTTTGTATGTGTTGTTTGTGAGTTTTTCTTTTCTTTTAACTGTAAATTTTAGCAACAGGCCCTGATTTCACAACCTTGTAAGCTTGCCCAGAATGTCACCAATGGGACACGCAATAGATGCAGTAAATCCAACCGAAGGAAACAATGGCGAAACATGTGAGCTAGCAAAGAGTTTGCCAGAATCCCTTGAGTTGATAAATATAATGGCTGTCTCTTCTTTTGATAAGGTTTCCCAATGCATCCCGATCTTCTGTAAGGTTTTTTGCTCCCCTGCGCCTATTTCTGAGTTCTTCTCTAAGTCCATAAAGGAAAGATCACTGAACAAGAAGTGCAGAACTTAGAGTGCTAATCAAAGCTTTCAATGTGAGTCACCAAAACAGACCTCAAAACTGAAACACATTTTATTCAGGCTTTGAAGTTGTTTCAGACTATTCTTATTTCAAGTGAAACAGTCAAAAACAACACAGAAACTTCCATAAAGCCAGGTATTTCCATGGTTCAAGAAACTTATAGAATGCAAATTAATCACCTTGTAAAAGAAAAGGGAATAAATATTTTTCTAACTTTTATCATTGTATTTTTGGCTCAGGTTAACATTTAAAAATCTTAAAAAAATTATTGCTACTAAAATTCTATCTTTCCAATCTATGTGGGCTTAAGGCCTTTTATCATTTCAGGAAGCAAGTGTGTAGTAGAACACAATGGAAGTGTTTGGGAGCTTTAGATAGTCTTCATTATTAGCAATGTGAATTAGTTTTGTAATCAAGAAGTTGAACAGATTCTGTAAGGTGTTTCATTTGGAAAAATAGGATACAGTGTAGTAGACGGTTAACTTGATGTATTTTAAATGCTCTTAAAGTTCTGATGATATTGATAAGATCTCCAAAGATTAGCTAAGATGACTTTGTTCACATATAGAAGATACTCACATATTCGGCTTTTCAGTTTCTAACTTAAAATAAATTTACAACTTTCGCAAGCTGCAACTACTGACTCATAATGTTGATGATATGTTAGAAATCTTCCAGCTTCCTGAATTTAGTCTTTTTAAAACCGTAGTACAAATAAAGATAGATGAAATCTTAATCATCTTCACTTAAGCTTGCTTATTTATCTTTAGTTATGTTCTTAAGCTTGCTTATTTATCTTTAGTTATGTTTCAGGATTTTGTTTTCAAGGTAATTTATAAACCATTTTAGTTTGAAACAACATTAATTCACAGAACAGTTGTAAAGATGGTGCAGAGAATACCATATATTAACTATTCATTCTCTTTTCACTATTTTATTTAACCATGCTAAATAGCTCTCAGATAAGAAACTAATATAAATGTGTAACCTAACTTCATTAACTAAATTTTAGATTTGAGATTATTCCACCACACCATGATTCAACCTCGAAACCAATACTCTACTTAGGTACATCTCATTCATCTCTTGTGATGTGTGGAACCATTTCTGATTATCTGTTTCAAGGTTTTGTAGAAAGCTCCTCAGTTTATATGGGCTGAC
Organism: Alexandromys fortis; assembly: GCF_014885135.2. Lineage (NCBI taxonomy): Eukaryota > Metazoa > Chordata > Mammalia > Rodentia > Cricetidae > Alexandromys > Alexandromys fortis. Next base: position 10,512,205 of record NW_026067910.1, on the reverse strand, counting down.
TATTTCCTTCTGATAAAGACCACACTAGGGGTTGGTGAGAGTGTCACAAAGATGGTGTCATTCTCATCATGTCGTATTAGAAAATCTCTCAAGGATTTTCCATTATTGTTGAAGAACTAAATTTCAAGAAACTAAAATTTAGAGATCATATTAGATTTTATTCATTCATAACTGAGCAACATGCAGTTTAAATATAGCAAGGTCCCAACAATCTATATTCTAGACCATTTTTTCAGGCAGAAGAAGGCAGACAAAGGCATCAATGAGCAGACACATTCCACTATACGGGTGTGTGTGAAATCATTTTGGTTTTAATGACTTACTTTTTACCTCTTCTGGTTTTCAAAGAGTAAACCCTTACTTTGAGCTTTAGAAGAACAAACACTACAAGAAAACAACTTAGGTTTCTACTTGAGATGTGGAATCTTAGTTTGAATGATTTCTTTTTAGTCCTCTTGATATGGGATCCCCCTCTGTATGGTACGAATTTGTTTTATTACCATTGGTTAATAAAGAAGGTGCTTCAACCTATGGCAGGGCAGAATACAGTCAGGTGGGAAATCAAAACAGTGTTTTATATGGAACGTGTAGGCAGAGTCAAAGAAACACCTTGCAGCTGCCAAAGTAGACAGACACTGGGACCTTACTGGTGAGCCACAGCCTCATTGTAATACATAGATTAACAGAAATGGGTTAATTTAAGATGTAAGAGATAGCTAGGAATACACTTAAGCTATTGGCCCAACAGTGTTGTAATTAATATAGTTTCTGTGTGATTATTTGTGTCTAGGTGGCCAGGAAATGGATGGACGGTCTCTGTTTGCATCCTCTGTAATGATTTTTTTCCTTCAACACAGTTTATACTGTCATATACATATGATATCTGATTAATATAGTGTTTCCAGAATCCTCCACTGTAAAGTTACTCCTTTATTGATGGAGGTGGGTCTTGTATCTTTTCTGTTGCTTTCATTGGTTAACTAATAAAGAAACTGCCTTGGCCCTCATAGGACAGAAAATTAGGTAGGCAGAGTAGACAGAACAGAATGCTGGGAGAAAGAAGCCGAGTCAGTGAGTCCCCATGATTCTCCCACTCCAGACAGATGCAGGTCAAGATCTTCCCTGGTAAGCCACCTCGTGGGCTACACAGATTATTAGAAATGGGTTAGATTAATATGTAAGAGCTAGCCAATAAGAGGCTAGAACTAATGGGCCAAACAGTGTTTAAAAGAACACAGTTTCCGTGTAATTATTTCGGGGCATAAGCTAGCAGGCGGCCGGGGTGCTGGGGACGCAGCCTCACCACTCTTAATACAACACTTTATGAGTTTGTATTCTATAGAAGCCAATGTAGACAACCCGCCTTCAAGATGTAATAAGGTTTGACAACTGCTGGTGCAGTGCGGCAGAACCAGACTTTAGATGTAGTACTTTGAATTTCTTTGAAAAAACGTAAGTGAAGCCAAGTGAAACTGTGGATCTCTTGACCTTTGAGTCACATTTTTATGTTGCATCGTGACATTCAGAGACGAGATAAAGAGCTTTCATTTTCCTGTCCATCATTTAAAATGAATGTGATCCAAAGTGGTGTCTATCAATGATAAAGTGACCTCTTGGATGCACTGAGCTAGGTATTAAGGAAGTGAATGAGCTGGTCAGGTCCAGACCTGTGGCACATTTTATGGTCTGTTTATAATAATCATGGAAGACAGAAAATGGTTTGCCTAATACATGCAATCTCTGGCCTGGACCCAAGAGCTATATTTCCCCACAATTATTTATTGTGTATTTAACATGTGCTGTAACTTTTCAAATAGTTTTAGTGCCTTATGGAATTAATATAATACCACTGTAAAATGGTTGTTAGGGTCCAAATTTTATAGGGAAACAGAAGTTTAAGTAGTCTGGCAGTATAACCAGACTAATAAGAGTCTCATCTTGGATTAACATATAATTTTACTGTCCCAAAGTATGTGATTTATACATATCTGTAAAATATATAATTTAAAAATTGTTCATAACAAAACGTCTGACAATGCTGATTCTCTTCTGACAAGATGCCTCGCTTCATCATTTGTATACAAAAGTCTGGTGGTCATAATATTCCCAAGTCCAAGTACATCCTGATATTGTTATAGTGCCAAACTTCTCTAAGTAGTTAATGAGTCATTTCAAGGAGAAGTAGGCTGTTGAAGTTGCTGCTGGAAGTAATCTTATTTCAATTTCCGCAGAATACACACTTGCAAATAATTTTTTTAAAAATTGAGAATCAACATTTTTAAAGAGTTTAATCATTAAGGCAATGGAGGAAAATCAAATGAAAAAGTTTGTCTTGAATACTATTAGAAAGAAGTTATTGTTTTAGTCATCCAGTTCTTATTTCTCAAAGATACTAAAAATGCTATTAAAAGCCATTTGAGCATGGAAAATCCATAAATTCCTGTGTGTAACTATAAAATTATTTTCCTGAGAGCTGAACAAAAGCTATTTGAACATATGCCCAAATCTGCAGGTGAAAAGCCCATTCTCCATGTACATTTGGAGAGCCCTCTCTAGCTTGAATATTGGCCAGAAAAATTGGATTCTTTTCTATTTCCTTGACTTTTTTTAGAAATGGTTTTATTGACATTATTCAATCATGGGACCATAGTGAAGTTTGCCATTCAAAAGCATTCTGTTTGTAGTTTTGATGTCTTTTCCAATAGTAGTTACACCAAGTCTCTCTCTGTCTCTCTGTCTCTGTTTCTCTCTCTGTCTCTGTTTCTCTCTCTGTCTCTCTCTCTCTCCCTCCCTCCTCTATTTTCCTCACTTGATTTGCTACTTCTGTAACAGTTCTTCTTCATTAAATACTTTCAATTGTCACTCAAGTCCTTGGAAAAGTCAAAACAAATGGAAAAGATCTGGATTTTTGGACATTGTTTTAAGCCACTTTAATCATCAAATTCCTCTAAAGACTGCATTTTGACATAGAACCCCACGTAGAAGGCTGAATTAACACTGCATTTTCATGCACAATAATATTTCAGATAAGCATGTTAAAATATTCAAAAATTAAACTTTCGAAAGTTCATATTTAAACATTTTTAAATTTAAAATAATAATTTAAAAATGATTAACTTTACAATGAAAAAGAGCAGGTCAGCCATTCAGTAATACTTATTGAGCACTGAGTATACATCAGTAGTAGACAGTAGGAGTAACGGTGATCGAAATCAAGATTTCTGATCTCATGGAGCATAAATTCTAGAGGACCTGCCAGTAATACACACATAAACACACGAATGCACACAGGTCAGATAACCATGAATGGAAATAACTAAAGTAGGAAATGACATGGTGTATTAACAAAGTGATGCATTCTGTGCATGTATAATGGCAATGATGTGAGCCTGGATGTTTACAAGCAGTAATGTGAGAAAGGAGTGGAAAGAACCCACTCTATTTGACAGACATTAAAATACTGAGGGGAAATCAGGAAATTAATTTATGATATACTCTATTGATGTACGTTACATTTCTTATGCTTAAAGAACCAATATCACAGGTCTTATAAAAATACCCTATATATGCTATTTAGATCAAAATGCCAGCATTTGTAGATTGTATCTAGAAAAATTCAGGTTGAATAAATAATGAATGATACTGAACTAGGGCAGGCATTGTTATTGCAGGGTAGTCAGCTAAGGATGCTGGGAAAATGATTTATTTTCAATTCCTACTCTCTTGATTGATGCACAATCATAATAGTAATATCAGCATCACTGCATTGTTGATGGGCATTTGATGTTACTCTTCTTAAATTGCTGGGGTCATTTTATTTGGCACTTCGATACAATTCTACTTAAGTGAGGAACTGGCAATATCCAAAGGCATAATCCAGAAGGCATTTTAGACCATGAAACAATATAGAGGATTATTAGGGGAAAAAATCAGTCATAGTCCAGTTGGTGATTTCAGCATAGTGTTCAAAGCCATTTTTAAGTGTTGAGGTAGAATTCAGACAGCTAAGCTGGTTTTTCTTTTATAAGCATTAATCATGTGTGATATTACCAGGGAATATTGCAACGTGCTGTTACACTTATGATACCTTCCATGCTTTCCCGCTAACTCAGGACACTAAGGTCCATCCTTTAATTTTATGTGCAGATGAAATCCAGCTCTGATCAAAGAAGTAGAAATAAAAAAAAGGTTAGATTCGCAAGATTTGCTTTTAAATCCTTCTTCTTAGATATATAAATCTGATAGATTTATTATCTTGATAAAAATCTCTCCAGCCTTCTTATCTATAAAGATGAAAAAATAATGTTTATCTGATAGTATTGTCATGAGGATAGAATGTTAGAAGATGCATAAGTGTTCTTTATAAGCAAAAGAAAGTATAGAAAATTTGCAATAGTTGTATAGGGAACTGATTGCACTAAAGTAGACAGTGATGCACAAAATTTTGTAAGTTTGCAACCCTTGAGCAAACTAGGATGTATCCTATCTCTCTTAATTTTGCTCCCTACGAGACCTATCAACTTTACAGGACTGATTCGTTCTATGCTAATTCAGGTCAGTTCAGTTGTAATACAAAACCCAACAAACTTGTTTAGAAAGTTTGTAAAACTGATTTCCTCACATAACTGAAGAAAAAAAAAACGATAAAGATTGAGCCAGTGAGTTATTGCATGCAGCCTAGAACTCAATCTCTTCCCACATTGTTGTTCTGCATTCCTAAGTAAGTAGCTCCCAGACATTTATATGTTGTTCATATCCTGTCTGAAAAGAAGCTGTTCTTGTATTCTGGCTACAAAATACCAGCCTTTCAGATCTTGTCACTTGTCAATCATTGGGTCAGTCACATGGTTAAAGGAAAGACATGGGTGACATTAGCCGATTTTTTGTCATATCATCCATTCCTGGCCCTGAAGTGGGAGGTATCTTCATCAGAGCCACCGTAAATTTAAATTAAACACGTCAAGTGTGTCCAATCTTGTGGACATATGAAGCATATGAAGTCCCGAGTAAATATCTGTTGTTGATATGAACATCAAGGGTGGCAATGCCTTAGAGCCCAACGCTTCTCCCTGTCAGAGTACAGATGTTAACACAGAGTGCAGAGAGTATCAGGCACAGTTTCCTCCTTCCAGAGGACTGCATCCCTACACAGCAGCCCTACTGAGACTCGTGCTGAGAACTGGCCTCCTGATTTAGCTGTGTATAGTAATTTGCCTCCTTGCTGAGCTGTATGTAATATGTGTGGTGAGTTTCTGGGCGCTGGTGCATCGCCATCGGAGCACATTGCTCATCAGACCCCAGGCTTTCTGTATCTGTGTCTCTTGCTTCTTCGTCCTGGTTGCTCTAGTCAGGTAAATTGCAAAACCATTAGGTCATGACACAACCAGCAGCCCACAGGCCACGTGTGGTCCAGAATAACCTTGAGTGCAGCACGCGCGCGCATACACACACACACACACACACACACACACACTCACACACGACTCTTTGTTTTTAACTTAACCGTGCGGTTCTCCTATGAAAAATATGTAGAAAACAATGTTTTGCGGCAATGTCGTAAGGCTGGCTACTCTTGAGTGATAAAGAAGAATGAAGGCAATGACAAGCACAAAATGTGTTCTGCGCATTCGCTAAACTCACTCGGTGGGAATGAGTCTCTAGGATAGAGTCGCTGGGATTAGTGCGGGATGCTACGGTGGAGCTTTCAGAGACATGTGAGAGAGGTCTTACGGCGTTCGTGGGACAGCAAAATACATTACCACCAAGCGCTCAATCCCAGGTGTCAGGCTCTGACTTGGTGCCCACCTCTCTGACTTACCTGCTCCGTGAACTGCTTAGGCTTTGATTTTTTTTTCCCATCTGAAAGGCGGAATGTAAAAGCGGTCATACAGCCAATAATGTTTTGAAAAACAAATGCAAGAATTCAGGTAATTCCCGAGGCACACCGAAGTAAAATAAATTTTAATCATTACCAGAATTATTTTCATTTTTCTGTGGAAAGTCCATGAGTGTACCCAGCTTAGATAATTTAAATGATACACATGAAAATGTTAATATAGTATTCAGCATGTGGCTATTCCTTTCCACTGTCATCAGTTTATCTCGCAGAGACAGGATCATGCCCATTATAGAGGAAAGACCTCGTTCTACCTACCATTCTTCAGCGGTACAGAGAGCCACTCTTTCAGGGTGATCTAAGTAACTCATATGAGGGTGCCCTTTGAAGAAAGTAGAGGCACTTAGAACTCAATAAATAACAGTTGATCTAGAATAGGCATAAACTAGAACTTTACCAGTTAAATTTGGCAATGATATTGAAATTTTTAACATAAAATAAAAAATGCTCCAATTAAAGCACTCAAGGCACTAATAGAGACAAATATTCTAAAAAGAACAAATATTTAATCTTCTCATTCCTCTGTGCTGCCATTGAAAACCATCCCAGTCTGAAACAATTTTGATTTATTATCTTATTCTACTTAAAATATTGTTACAGTGATTCATAGATCCATCCTAATATTACAATGCGTGTATCTTACCCTTAATATGAGTTTATCTGTAAGAAGAAACTGAACCAACCAAAACACACTGCTGAGCTTATACTTAGGTGTGTCTACACTCTTACAATAGTAAAGCTGCTGAATTTAAACATCCATCCCATTGATGAGCAAGAGACATGTTATTCTGGCTGTGTGTCAGCCATAGTGCATGGCGTTAGGTTTCTGATCTTTTAAACTTTGGAATGGGTTGTTTCTTATGTCAATTCTCTTAATGCTAGCAGAACTTGTGGAACAGATATCAGAGACCTTTATAAAAATTAAAAATAATAAAAAGTATTATTCACCTCATACGGCTGGCAGAGTAACTGCTATACATTTCATATAATACTGGATGTATTGACTTTGGTGTCTTACATGGAAGATCATAACAAATCTTAGCATAACGTACTAATGATTAAAGTATTGAAAGAATGTCAATATATAAATATACAAGATTTAAAGTATTTTGAAAGAAGAAAAGTAAAAATAAAATTAGAAGTAGATGGTCTTTGGCATGACGCTAATGTAAAAAATGTAAGTCATGGATCTATATGTATTTGCTGGGAAGGATATATAAATGATTCCTAGCTCTGAACACCATGAAATAAGCAGAAAAACACAATAGGGTCATCCTGTTTAAAACTCTGTAAACTATAAACAAGGGCATGGGCCATGAAAACCATGTTGTTTTTCATAAAATACAGTAGATGCACCTTAAGCAACTGCTGTCCTAATTGCAATTCTACACCTAATAGCAGCGGCTATGCCCAGGCAAGAATTCTGTTCCCTCAGATACTGTCTATCTTTATAATGAATGATAAAGGGAATTTTATCTAGATCTCTATCCCTCTTTAGAACTCAGGATTCAAAGGTGAAATTCTGCTTGCTTAGAGAGGCAGAATAGCAAGTAGCTAATCTCTCCTAGCTTTCATCTCCCCCAAACTGGGGCATCCTTCTGCTCAAGTCTCATTTTGCACCCTAGCCACACATGGTTCCTCACTCCCACTTCCTGTCAGCTAGTAGCTGGCTCAGCCTCCTGACTCTAGGTTAATTTTTTTTTTTAAATCAAACAAATGTAACATGTCTTTGCATCATTAAACAAATGTTCTACAGCATAAACAAATGTAACACATCTTAAATTAATGTATAAAACAAAAGCACACTTTTTTGTTGCACTGAAAGGGAAGTAAAAAATTGTCCTGTGATGTTTTCATAGGTTGACTTTTGGTCTTTAGTCTAGGTAAGACCAAGAATGTTATTCTTTAGTGCTAGAAATATTTTATTATTTTCCTTCATAACTTAGTAGTTCTTACAAAATTTAAATAATTTTTCTACATTTAAAAATATTTGTTTTTAATTTATGTGTATTGATGTTTTCCTTGCATGACCTCTCTAGTTCCTATAATCCTTTCTTTCCATATTTTGCACGAGTTCCTGAGCCGGATAAAGCCTCTCTGATGACCTCTCTAATGGCTAGACTCCAATCTATGAGTATAGCAGAATATCATTAGGAATCATTAGGAATATTTTTTCATTCATCCATTCATTCATACTTAATTAATTAATTTGTTTGTTTGTTTTAACAGTCATGTTGGGTTCTATCCAGCCTCTGGGCTCTGGCCCTCCAGGCAGTATGGGCTCTCTCTTGTGGCATGGGTCTCAAGCTGTCTCTCGTCATTGGTTGGCCATGTCAACACTTTCTGTACCATCTATACTCCAGCACATTTTGTAGGCAGGGAAAATTGTAGGTCTAAGGTTATGTGACTGGGTTGGTTGTCCCAATCCCTCCACTGGAAGTTTTGCCTAATTATAGGAGATGGCCAGTTCAGGCTTCATAACCCCCACTGCTAGGAGTCTTAGCTAGGGTCACCTTCATAGATTCCTGGGATTTTCCATTGCATTAGGTTTCTAGCTCATCCCAGCAATGCCCCAGCACTAGTCAGTGTTCTCTGGGGTCATAAAACTCATGGAATGAATCTCTCTTTCCGATTACAGCCCAGCAATGACTAGTTGTGAATGGAAAGTCCAAGAATCTAGTAGCTTCTCCAAGGCTGGGCATCTTAGCTGGAATGGATATGTTGTAAAGGTGAGGACAAGTAGGTGAACAATGAGCCCTTCCTACTTCTGTTGTCTTTATATAGGCTTCCAGCAGAAGCTACGGTTTAAATTAAAAGTGTGCCTTCCATTTTCAGGATATGCTGACTTCTTGACTCAATTCAGGGATCACAAGTGTGGCCTCCATTTCTGGATTGTAGTTCATTCCAGACAGATTCAAGTTGACAACCAAGAATAGCCATCTCACCTCCCAGTTTCACTTGTCTCCTCCAGGGTTCTCTCCAACCATCCTCCTCATACATGACACCTCTTCTTCATATTCTTCCCCTACCACCTCTTCTACTTTCAATGTCTATTCTATTTCTTGGGTACCTGAAACCCCAGAGAACACTATGTATTTTCTTTTTTTTTTGTTTTGTTTTGTTTTTCAAATTCAGAGATACTATGTGATCTGCCAAGGGCTGTAATGAATCTAGAAAAATACTACAAATGTCAGCATTTGTATTCTCAGGGTTGAATTCAGTCATTGACAAAATAGAGAGTGGGTTTTTTTTAAAAATTTATTTTTAAAACATTTTCTCATTTTATATATCAATCACAGTTCCCTCTACCTTCTCTCCTCCAGCTCCCCCCACTTTATACTCACCCCAACCCCATCTACTCCTCAGAGAGGATAAGGCTTTCCTTAGGAAGTCAACAATGTCTGGAACATTACTTTGGGGCAGGACAGAGACTGTCACCCATATATCAAGGCTGAGGAAGGTATCCCTCTGTAACATGAAGGGGCCTGCTTGTTAGGGTTTATGTCCTGCCCAGTTCCCCACAACTGGCAAGCCCCAAAGAAAACCACACAGAGTTCTCCATAAGATTATAAACTGATTGGCCCATTAGCTCAGGATACTTATTAGCTCTTGTTGCTTATATTAACCCATTATTTTTTTTATCTATGTTAGCCACATGGCTGGGTACCTTTCTCAGCAGGGCAGTTCACATCTTGCTTCTTCGGTGGTCTGGGCAGAGTGGCAGAGGGAGCTTCCTGCTTCCCAGAATCCTCCTGTTCTCATCACCCCACCTCTACTTCCTGTCTGGTTGACCCACCTATATTTCCTGCCTGGCCAATCAGCGTTTATTTAAAACATGATTGACAGAATATAGACAATTCTCCCACACCATCCTTCCAAAGAGAATGGGCTCTAAAAAAGTCAGTTCAAGCACTAGGGATAAATCCTGGTCTTACTGCCAGTGGCCCCACAGACTGCCCCAGTCACAACTGTCACCCACATTCAGAGGGCCTAGTTTGAGCCTATATAGGTTTTAGTCCTTGGTCAGTGAGCTCCCACTAGCTCGGTCAGCTGTTTCTGTGGGTTTCTCCATAACGGTCTTCACCACTTTACTCATATTCTTTCTCCTTTGACTGGACTCTGGAAGCTCAGCCCAATGCTAGCTGTGGACCTCTGTATTTGCTTCCATCAGTCGCTGAATAACAGTTCTACGATGACAATCAAGGTTGTCACCAATCTGATTACAGGAGAAGGCCAGTTCAAACACCCTATTCACTATTACTTAGGCTCTTATCTGGGGTGATCCTTGTGGATTTCTGGGAATTTCCCTAGTGCCAGGTTGCTTGCTAGCCCCCATAATGACTCCTCAATCAGGATGTGGATACCTTTCCTCAGGATTTATCTTGGTTCTTGTATTTTGGGGAAGAGTTGGTTAACTACTTGAAAAAATTGAAAGGATAAAACACATAGATTTATTTTTATTATCATCAAACTTCTATGATAGGATGTTACTTTCAGCTCTGCTTGAATGCCTAGATATTAACTTCTAATTTTCTAGAGATGACAGGGAAAAAATTCAATCCATCTGGAGAAATTTGGAGTCAATTCTTGCCTATAGTGATATTCAGTACTACTTACTTTGGCTGAGAAGCCTAGAAATTATGTACCAAGTTTGGCAGGAGCATGTACTGCTCTCTGAGTGACTTACTCCAAGCTTCTGACATTGTTTCAATTGTGTAATAGTTAATAATACGTATTTAGTCTAGAAGAAATATGACTGGGTTAGATAGACAACATATCGATAGATACTTCTGATAGTTAATTTACATACATATTTTAAGCACTTTTTTGATTAGAAGCAGTGATTAAAACCTACACACTTTTTCCTGTCACTCAATCCTTTCTTCAAATTCCTGAGTACAGGCCTACAGAGTTTCCCTGTTGGCGCTTGAAGATTCACATCCTGCCTTTGCCTATGGAGGCTTTGCTTAGATTTCAGAACATTTTTGCAGCTGAGGTGAACCTATAGCTTGCTGAGGAAAACCAGCAAGAAGCCATTGATCACACATCCAAAAATAAGAATTCTAACAGAAAGGGGTGATACTGTTGGAAAAAGCCTGCTGGCTTCAAATAAAGTGTGTGGAGACAATCACTCAGCTGAGATGGGGTGGCTTTTAAAATAAATTCTTTGTGTTTGGGTATAATTTTTTTCCTTTGCTTTCTATTAAACAGATGAACTTTGTTTTACTGAGAAAATTGAATGTTATTTCCAGAGGACTGCTATCCTGCTGCGTGTCTCCTAGGTGAAATTATTTGATAGAAAAACATAGCATCTTTCTTCAGACACTGCATCTGGGTGATCTTAGTTCAAAAATCAAAACTCTGTGTCTGAAAAAGGAGAATGATTTTGTTTTTAACTCATAATTTAATTTTTACTTCTTACTAGTGAATAAAATGCTATGTGTATGGCATCCATTTTGATGTTTTGAAATATGTATACATTGTTAAAAGACCGAGTTGAGTTAATTATAGCGTAGCCTAATGTTCCATTTACATTGTTTTAATACCTAAATATATTATTACATTAAGTTACAATATTATAGTAAGTTTCAAGAGCCTAATACCATCATCGTGTTCCACAATAGGACACTTGACTATCATCATTATGTTCTATGATAAACTACTTGACTTGACTACCATTACTGTGTTCAATGGCAAGACACTTGAATTTGTTTCTCAGGTCTCACTGAAATTTTCTATCAGTTGATCATTATATCTTCAGTCTTTCTATCCCACTACAAACTTCAACCATCACCAAATCTACTCTGGAAGGTCAATCATTTTAGAGTCTAATAATATGTAAGTGTTCTTGTGTGGCCTTTATACCTTTAAGACTGCGTATTTTATGTAACCACTTCTAGGCTTACTGAAGTTGTTTCAAAAGACAAATAATGATCTCTTCCTTCATCTTCCTCTTTTTATCCCATTTTGTTGTTGTTTTGAGACAATGGCTCTTGTAGTCCAGGTTGACCTTGAACTCACTGTGTAGCCGAGGATGATTTCAAATCCATGATCTCTTGTGCCCTCTTCCAAAGTCTGATATGAGCTACTGTGTCAAGTTTATTTTTTAATGATTGACTTTTGTATTCACATACACACATACTCACAAACCATTTTCTTTATTCATTTTCCATGAACAGACATGTAGACTGAGTCCATACTGTGGCTATTATATTTTGTGAATAATCCTTCAATGAATATAGGAGCACATACTTCTTTTAACATGCTAGTTTCACTTTGGTCGTATAATGACATTGATATATCATATGATAATTTTAAGTTTTAAAAAATACATTTCAGGTGTATGGGTGTTTTGCCTGTATATATGTCTGCACCATATACATGCCTAGTGATTACAAAGACCAGTAGGATCCCTTTAATTGGAGTTAGAGACAGTTGTGGTCTGCCATGAGGGTGCTGGGAATAAAACCCAGGTCCTCTGGAAGAGCAATCAGTATTCTTAACTGGTGAATCATCTCTGTAGTCCCCCAGTTTGAAGTTTTGAGAAACTTCTCTTTTCCATAATCGTTTCATTAATTTACATCCCCTCAAACAGTACAAAAGGTTCTCTTTTCTCCATATACTCATCAACATTGTTTAGCCTATTATTTTTAAAATAAAAAAGTATTTTTGTGTTTGGTCTGTGTGTGTGTGTGTGTGTGTGTGTGTGTATGAATGCTGTATATATGTATCTGAGGGAGAATATGTGTACATATTTGCCATGGTGTGGAGGCCACAGAAAACTTTATTATATCAGTTCTCTTCTTCTACCTTGGGCTACAGGAGATTGAATGTGGGTGCTGGCAAGCTTGTGAGGCAAGTTTTTAAAATTATCTTTATGGTCCATAAAGTATTGCAATGCAATAAGTGTATATGGTTCTCCCCCCTCCCTCCCCTCTCTTCCCCCTGCCCCCTGCCATGTCTATGCATGCAGGTTGTCTTAATTCATTACTGTTGCTTTGGTGGTATGAGAAATTGAACATAGGATATCAGGCATATTAGTTAAGCATTTTACCGCTGAGCTGCATTCCCCAGCCATATCTGTTGACAGCAGGCAGTCTCACTGAGGTGGGATGGCATCTCATTTTAAATTTAATTTTCCTAGTAATTAATGATGTCTGGCAGTTTTTCACACCTGCTAGCTGTTTGAATGCTTTCTCTTAAAAAAATGTCTGTTCAGTTCCTTTACTTGCTGCTGAGCCCAGTTATTTGTTTTATTTTTGCTGAATTCCTCATAAATGTTGCATGTTAACTCTTTCATGTGTCAGATGTACTGTTCGTGAATATTTTCTTCAGGCCTACAGTTGACCTTTCAGCTCATTTATTGTTTCTTAGCTGTGCAGCAGCTTGTCAAAATTGGTCATCTTTATATTTCCTTCTGTGGCTGTGTTTTGGAGACTATAAATATTTTTAAAGCATTACATCCCAGCACAGTGTCATGGAGCTTCACCCACAATTTCCCTAGTAATTTCAAAGTCTTAGGTCTTGTGAGTCTGAAACCCACTTTGAATTGATTTTTGGATATTTTGTGTGAAATACAGGCCGAGTATCATTCTTCTCTGGGTGGTTATTCAGTTCTAACTCCACTAACAAAACCTCTTAGAACTAATTAATAAACTCAGTAAAACTACATTAAATAGACAATACCAGTAGTGTTTGCAGTTACTACAAAGAACTCTCTGAGTAGAATTCAAGAAAACAATCACATTTACAAGAGTTCTCATACAGTAACATAAGAAAATATTTAACAAGTAGGATAAATATCTTTATAATGAAAAAATGAAACTTTGAGGAGAGATTTATTGTAAAATACAAGCAGTGAGTGAGAGTGTGTTCCATGTTTCTTGTCTGGAAGCACATTGTCTGAATGCACTTACTATCAAAAATTGACTTCAGACAGTCTCTATTAAAATTTCTATTACATCTCTCACTATATAAATATAGTCAAATATATAAATATAGTCAAAGCAATCCTAAACAAAACAAAGCTAGAAGCACCATACTATGCTATTTTAAAATAAACTGTAAAGCTATAAAAATAAAAACATCATGGTATTTGTATTTTCAAAGACTTGAAAAAAAAACAGGGAGCCTAATAGACAACACAGAAATAAATTCACACACCCATGTTCAGTTTATTATTAACTAAGAGTCCAGAAATATATTCTTTTCAACAAATACTATTATTAATTAAACATCATGTATTATTAGAAAAATTTCTATTGCTCAAATAAAAGAATCTTAGCAAACTTCTTTCAAATACTCTCCAATTTTGAGGTTTAAATTATTTAATTTTTGTAAAGTAATATATATTGTTAGTAATACCGGAAGAATATCTCTGAACTCTTACTTTGATTTCTGCATTATTTATCTGTGGAAAACTGGAAACCATTACGGAAAATGGAATTCCTCTTCCCAGAAACCGAGTAGCAAACTGGGTGACTTGAAAAGCCCAGACCCTCAGCTTCCTGAAGGCTGATTAATTTACTGTATTTAAAGACATTCCAGTGTTTCAAAGGATTCGCTTTATCGTTTTTACTTTCCTTTTGAACTGGAACTTGACCTTTCTATACAGTGATTCCTCTCATGTACTCGAGTACAACGCCTTTTCCTATTGAGGGTTTACAAAGGATCTTACAGTTTCTTCTGGTATTTCCTTTCCCTTTTATTTCATGTTAGTGTGTGTGGGAGGGCGCATGAGAGCTATAATACCCACATGGAGGCCTGTGACAGCTTACAACAATCAATCCTCTCCTTCTATTATATTAAAGAAGGATGCTTAAAAGAAATCTCACACTAGTTCAGAATTGAATATAATAGAAGGTTATTTATTTAGGGGTAGACTACAGATCACAATGCTCTGCTCGAACAGGGAACAGCAATCAAATGTTGCAGCCGGAAGAGAGAGAGCGCGGATGCAGGCTTTACATTAGCATATATGGATTATGAGGCCACGCCCAAGTGGGTGGGTAACTTAAAATCTACTGGCTGCAGGAATCCCTGGAGCACTCTATTGTTCTCAGTATTCAAGTTCAGGCTTCCTGGCTTGGCAGCAAGCACTTCCAACCCCTAAACTATCTTTCTAGCCTTGGCATTTCATGTTTAATAACCATTATTTCTTGTAGTTCATTTTGGTGTATGGTGAAAAGAGATGACGTAAAATGATGCTTTCCCTAGTGATCCAATTATTTCAGAAGTAGTGAGAGAAATACAATCTTCTTTATGATTTTTACTTGTTATAATTATGTGTAATATTATTAAGGATAATATTATATTAAATGTGTCATCCTGTATTGATGAATCTGGTTCTATATCAACACCAACTTTAATTGAAGCGACTTTGTAGCATGCGAAGCAAAGCTAATTCCATTTAATTTCTGTAATGCTCCTACAGGTGCATGCAGAGCAAACACACATAAGTGGGAAGGGTTGCAAGGCACTATCCATACATTTATCGAGTGTCACCCTTTCTTTAAGCCAGTGGTTCTCAACCTTCCTAATGCCGTGACCCTTTAAAACAGTTCCTCATGGTGTGGTGACACCCAAGCATAAAATTATTTTGTTGCTACTTTGTAACTGTAATTTTGCTACTGCTATGAATTGTAATGTAAATATCTGATATGTTGCCCCCAAAGGGTCAGAATTCAGAGGTTGAGAACTATTGATTTAAGGGCTCTCATATAATTTTATGTCTAGCTAATCTATAGGTTTCAATAAGAAAAGAATTCGTAAATTCTTTTTCCAAATCACATCAGAGTTACTTCCTGAGTCCCCTTTGAGATTTGCAAAGTCACCATTCTGTGAATTTACAGTTCATTCTCCATCCCTACAAAGACTTTGTTTATCCTCAGAGCCTCGAAGACGAGTAGAGAGTGGTGGGCAGCAGTGACTTTGGAAGAGGTGTGACAACGTGACATCTAATGATATTTTGCTGGTTTTGCGAATTACTGTCTGGGCTTGAAACACTCCCGTGCTTGGTAGGTCTCTCCATGCTTGGTGTTGTCTCGCTGGACCATTCCTGAGATGCTTTTGGCTGTTTCTCCTACAAACTTCACAGCACACAACTACGGGAGCAAATCTGTGTTACTGTATCCTTTCCCCACGGCCCGGCCCTGGTATTTTCAGGAGTGCTATCCAGTATTTCCTTGAATCTGTTTTCTGTTCACGTATTCCAAAAGAGAGGTACGGAAACAAACTTGTAGGCATTTTCTGTCTGGTTAATGCGCGTCTACTGTGCAACAGGCAATTGTTAATACTTTCAGAAAATTTTATATCTTGATTTTAATAATGTGTGTCTGTGTGTGAGTGCATTAACACAGAGGCCGGAGAGGGTGTTGGACCACCCGGAGCTGGAGTGATATGTTAGAACCCTGAGATGGATGCTAGGCACCAAAGCAAAGCCCTCAGCAAGAGCAGTAGTGCAATTAACCACCGAGTCGTCACTTCGCTGGAAGGAAAAGCGGGTACGGAAGTGGGCACGGAAGGCCTGTTCCTCTAGGTTTTTCATTCAATGCAAATGATCCAAAATTTGAGCACTGAGCGTGATTTTCAAAGTCTTTTCGATTTACCTAGTACTTCAAAGTGCAGGCCATGGTTAAAGGACCTCGCTCATTACTTGTTTGACAAGGTGACCTGATATTTATCATATAGCAAACGAATTACAAGAAAATACAGAAAACTTCATAGCAAGTCACATACATAGCTACTGCTTTCTTCCTTCAAATGAGTCATTCATATTTTCTCATTGTGAAAATGCATCTTCTGGCTAAGGAATTAAAAAGCACTGTTTATTCTTGTCATGACGTTTGTGTTTTCCCTCTGCTGTGAGAAGGTGAAGATGGCCAGAGTCCTAGGTTGGTCAGTCATGGGAGGAGGTGCAGCCCGTCCCCCGTCTGTGATTTGCCTCCAGGGGTCACCACTGTTTTGTGCTCACAGGATAGATCACGGGTACATCTCTCCACATGTCATCATCACTGAAAAAGTTATCCAAGCTGACAATCAGTTCATGAACACAGAAGAAGGACTTTCTTGAATGCCTTCTAGACTGGCCAGACTGTGTGGGGCTACATAATTAAAGGGACCCACAACAGGAGGGTGAACCAGCAAAGCTTTCTGGGGATTTCCTGTCCAGTCTTTCTCTTTCCTGAGCTGGAGAACTGTTGAGGGTTCCTTCATAGAAGTCTCCTCACACTGACATTGAACTTCAAAGGCCAAGGGAGTTTTCTTCTCATTTTGAAGATGACACATGAAGCATTGTTTAAATGACAAGAACAAACTCCAGCAGACCTCTGTGGCTTTCAAGCTTCAGAAAGCACATGAGGCTGGAGTGTAGGAGTGCCTCGTTGGAGATCAAAGGATGGCATATTCTAGTTGGTCCTAAAGGGCTTCTGGGTTTTGTCATCTCAGTGGCAATGGCTTTTGTTAAAGCTTAGTTAGCTGTTTGAACATTAAAAACCACTTTGGTTTGGAAATGTTCTTGTATAAAAAACAAAAGAATTGAGGCAGATTAAAAGATCGGACTGCATAGCTACTAGTGATCATTTATTACCCCCTCTGACTTCTGTAGGATACAGTATTTTCGGAGGAGGTACCAGAAGCATCCTATTGCACCACTGTTTCATCAGTGATTGCAGTCTTGTATGTGTTCAAACTTTGAATCATCCTAGTCACGCTTAATTCATTTGTCCAGCATCCTCCGAGAAAGATTTCAGATGACAGTGATGCTTCAGAATGACTGCTTTCCTTAAAGCTCCTGATGTTCCCTGGATGGGGCCTTGGAGCTCTATGAGCAGAAAGAAATTGGGGGAATTGCGTGTGCTCACATTGGGAGCAACGCGTGGATGTTCATCGAAAGTGATGGCTGCTTTGAGTTTTTGGCTAAGGGTGAAGAGAGCAACAACGTGGAATCCAAGAGGCACCCATTTCTACAGAATTCGCCCTCTCCAGGATCACCTTGCAATTGCTCTGCAGCCACAAGCTTACTCGTTCATTCACAAAGCAGTATGAAACAGAAGATTTGATTAATATTTTGGAATCAGGCTTAGGCATTCTTCCTTATGTAATGTTGAAACACAAAGAGAAATTGATGTGCGTTTTGTTCATGTTGGAGATTTTTCTCCCTGCCATTGAAGAGATAATGCATGGAATTGGAGGGTTATAACAACCTGCATAAAAACTATATTTTAGAACAAAGAGTGCTGTAAGCTAATAACTACCAGGCCGAAAGAACATCCACTGGGAAAGTCTGACGGCAGAGAGAAATGTGCCAAGGAAGTGGCATAATGTAAGCACACACACAAAGCCGCAACTGTGAAAGCAGGCATTATCACAGTGGGTATAACCGCCATGGCTGAATTGATTAGAAGGGATTACGGGCAATCTAGAGAAATAAAATTAAATGAAAGGTCTACAAACATTAGGGTTTAATCCTGTGGTTCTGATAATAAGCCAAAATAGGAATTAGGCAAGATTGTGGAACTATTGTGGGAAAAAAAATGATTTTTCTTCAATGTGTTTTGCTTAGTACAGTCCTAGAATAAGTCCCTTCCCCCCTCAAGTGGAAAAGACTTAGCAAGGCAGAATTAACTTGGAAAAGTTTATATGCGCTGCACAGTACAGGACTAAGATAAAATAAGCTGAGTTATGAAGCAATAGCTAGCCTTCAGTGCTTTGAGAATCTTCTCTTGTAGCCCATTGTTACGATGTACATTTTAAAAAGCACAGGGAGGAGGAAGTTCTGCCCCACCCACCTAACTGTAAGGTTGCAAATTTTGAAAAGAAGTCTGTTAGGCTGGGCACAATGGCACATATCTGTAATCCCATCATTTAGGAAGCAGAAGCAGGAGAATCATGAATTTGAGGCCAACTTCAATTCTATAGGAAGACTGGTTGTCTCAAAACAAACACCAAACTGTTAATAATTAAGAAACAAGTTCAAGAACAAAAGCAAGTATTTTTAAACTATTTATTTTGATTTTATGTGAATGAGTGTTTTGCTTGTATATATGTATGTATACCATGTATGTGCCTGGTGTCCATGGAAGTCAGAAGAGGGTTTTAGGACTCCTGAAACTGGAGTTATGGACAGTTGGGAGCCACCATGTTAGTCCTGGGAATTGAACCCTGTTCCTCTGCAAGAACAAGTACTTTTAACTGTAGACTCATCTCGTCAGGATTATTTTGGTGGTGGTGAGGGGTGTGTGTGTGTGTGTGTGTGTGTGTGTGTGTGTGTCTGTGAGAGAGAGGGACAGAGAGACAGAGAGAGCGTATAGTGTATTCTGTGTGGCGTATATGCATATGTATATTCAGGAACGTTAGCTTTGAGTGTATGAAATTCAGAATAAGACATAGTGCCCTAAGTTTGCACTGGGTAAAGGAAAACACGTGTGTCTCAGTAAGACTAGATTTTCCCCTCAGAAAAGCAATGTTTTTCCAATTTGACATTTCATTAATTTTGTTGATTTTTAAAAAAGAAATTAGTTGATTAAAAGAGGAAAAATGTCAACAGCAGTATTTTGAGGTAATTATCTTATGCTCAATTAAATTAATAAAGCATGTGGAGATGGAAATGCAATGATATCATTATTTGGTTGGAACTTTGGAAAAACTTTTAAAGAAAATTGGCCACAGAACTCATTTATATCTTGATTACAGACGGATAGCAGAGCTCCCATCAAAAAATATTGCTGTATTTCTATTTTCTGGAGAGATTAAAAATACAAGTGTTAATTACAAATTACAAGAGTTAATATATGAGTTAAAATTTGCCTGCTTAATTTTATAAAACATAACGACTCAGATAATTAAGGTTTTTAAATTTTATTTCATTGTTAGAAATCTTGAGGTTTTTACTGTGTAATTACAGTAGTGTGAAAATAATTACAAAACTATTAATATTCTTGATAATTATTAATCACTAAGTTACCATTGAAAGTTGCTTTTTCTTAACCTTAACCTTTAAAGTTAACTGAGATTATCTTATGTATAAAATAACTTAAGTAATTAAAGCTATCTTAATTTCTTGAATGGCCACTGCCATCTCTGGCAAATATTCATGTCTCTGTACAACTCTTAGACAAATTCCAGACTTGATTCTATATTGTATAACTTGACAGCTGGTTTGATGTTATTAAAAATTGTCTGAATGACTAAGTGTTGAATAGAATTTGATGAATACGTGAAATACTTAGATATTTGCTTTGGACAAAACTTGTTAGTTTGTATAGCTATTCAGATTTTAACCAAAATCTATGACTACCTTTTTCCCAGGCCTTTCCTATTTGAATAGTTCATTCCTCCTCCATCTTCCAAGAAACGGAGTCTCGTGACTTTAGAGTGCAGTTTCTAGTCAAGCATTTTGGACCCACATCAGTTTGACTGATAAGACACATGGTCAACTATAGTGTTGCGGGAGGTCCTTCCGCCCCTCCAACCAATAGCTGCTGTGATACCAGCCCATTGGGGCGTGGTCTCTTTTTTACATTTAAAGGGGGAGAGACCACGCCCCAATGGGCTGGTATCACAGCAGCTATTGGTTGGAGGGGCGGAAGGACCTCCCGCAACACTATAGTGTTTGTATGAACTTTAAATTTCAATTTTAGCTTCACAGAGAACTCTTGTTTTCTTTTAGAATCATGAGCAATCAACAGAAGGTGGAAAGTAAAGAGCAACTACTCCTAATAATTCTGGGTAGGCATGCTAGAAATTGAAGTCAACTTCACACAGCCATATAAGCTCAGCTGTTCAGTGATATACACATAGTGATTATTGAGTATAAAAAGGGATAAATCAGAGAGTATGCTAAGATATCTGGGTACTTAGGATACACAAATACCTATACCATTCCTATTTATTTATTTATTCCTTTATTTATTCGCATGAGCACTGTGTATTATGTGGGTTCCTGTGCCACTCTGTGTGAGTAAAAGTCTGAGGATAACTGTGTGCAGTCTGTTCTTTTTCCACTTTTGCATGGGTTCCAGTGATCAAAATCAGGTTGCAAGGCTGTCACAAGTGTCTCTACCAGCTGAGCAATCTGGCTGACCTCTGTTTTTTCTTTCAGAGCCCATTTGATACACCAGGACTAGATTCTGCCTCATGGGATCTCCTTTCATCACAGATCCTAAAACCATTCCTCCCTTGATTTAAAAGCATTTCCTCATTCCTTCCATTATTGTTTTCTTGGTCTGCTAAATCCTTTCCATTTTAAGTCATATTGTGTGTTTAAAGCCACCGTTTTAAGATTGGTGTTAATACAGTATACCACATTATTTACTAATTAATTATAAAAGATGAACATTATGAATGTGGAAGTATTTTTTTTAAAGCAATCTTTTTTTACATACACCAGTTCCCTCTTCTTTTTATCCTCCTGCTCCCCACATCTTCTCCTCACCCCATCCCCTATCTACTCCTCAGAGATGGTGAGACCTCCCATGGGGAGTCAACAAAGTCTGTCCCATCACTTTAGGTAGGGTCAAGTCCCTTCCTCCTGTATCTAGGCTGAGAATAAAGTACAGGCTCCAAAGAGCAAGTTCATGCACTAGGGAGAAATACTGGTTCCACTGCTAGTGGGCCCACAAACTGCCCCTGCCATACAACTGTCTCCCATATTCAGAGGGCCAAGCTCCATCTTATGCAGATTCCCCAGCTGTCAGTCTAGAGTCAATGAGTTCCCACTAGCCCGGGTCAGCTGTTTCTGTGGGTTTCCCCATCATGATCTTAGCCCCTTTGCATGTAACATCACTTCTCCCTCTCTGTGGCTGAACTCCAGGAGTTTGGCCCAGTGTTTAGCTGTGGATCTCTGCATCTGCTTCCATCAGTTGCTGGATGAAGGTTCTATGATGACAATTAGGGTAGTCATCAATCTGATTACAGGGGGAGGACATTTTAGGTACCCTCTTCACTATTGCTTAGATTCTGTGGTTATCCTGTGGATTCCTGGGAATTTCCCTTGTGCTTGGCTTCCCACTAACCCCATAATGGCTCCCTGTTTTTAAATGCATCTCTTTTCTTGCTTTCCCTGCCTTTCTCCTAACCACCTCCTTTCTTCCCTCTCTTTCCCCCCAACACTGCCACTTTACTAAAGAGGTCTTGTCTACTTCCCCTGAGTGGGTAGGATCCATGTATTTCTTAGGGTTCTCCTTGTTTCTTGTCTTCTCTGGGCTTGTGCACTGCAGGCTGGTTATCCTTTGCTTTATATCTACTATCCACTTGTGAGTGAGAGTCTGGGTTACCTCACTCAGGATTGTTTCTTCTAGTTCCATCCATTTGCTTGCAAATTTCAAGATGTCATTATTTTTTACTGCTGAGCAGTACTCTAATGTGTAGATTGCCACACTTTGTTTTTAATCCATTCTTCATTTGAGGGGCATCTTGGTTGTTTCCACATTCTGGCTGTTATGAATAATGCTGCTATGAACATAGTTGAGCAAATGTACTTGTAATATGATTGAGCATCCTTTGGGTATATGTCCAAGAGTGGTATTGCTGGGTCTTGAGGTAAGTTGATTCTCATTTTTCTGAGAAACCACCATCCTGATTTCCAAAATGACTATAAAGTTTACACTAGCATCAGCAATGGAGGAGTGTCTGCCTTACTCTTCATCCTCTCCAGCATAAGCTATCATCGGTGTGCTTGGTCTTAGCCATTCTGACTGGTGTAAGATGGTGTCTCAGAGTAATTTTATTTGTATTTCCCTGCTGGCTAAGGATGTTGAGCAAAAACTGTCTTTTGGTCATTTGAGATATCTCTATTGAGAATTCTCTGTTTACATCTGTACCCCATTTTTCAACTGAATTATTTGATATTTTGATATCTAGTTGTTTGTGTTCTTTATATATTTGAGAGATCAGTCTTCTGTCAAATGTGGGGTTGGTGAGGATCTTTTCCCATTCAGTTGGCTGCTGTTTTGTCTTATTGACTGCGTCCTTTGTTTTGCAGAAGTTTCTCAGCTTCAGAAGGTCCCACTTATTATTAGTCAATCTTAGTGTCTGTGCTACTGGTGTTATGTTCAGGAAGTGGTTTTCTGTGCCAGTGTGTTCAAGGATACTTATCACTTTTTCTTCTATGAGGCTCAGTGAGGCTGGATTTATGTAGAGATCTTTGATCCATATGTTTTCCAGCATATGATTTAAAGGAATTAAAGGCCAGCCAGTTGAGGCTTTTGTCGTCGTCGTCGTCTTCTTCTTCTTCTTCTTCTTCTTCTTCTTCTTCTTCTTCTTCTTCTTCTTCTTCTTCTTCTTCTTCTTCTTCTTCTTCTTCTTCTTCTTTCTTCCTCTTCCTCTTCCTCTTCCTCTTCCTCTTCCTCTTCCTCTTCCTCTTCCTCTTCCTCTTCCTCTCCCTCTCCTCCTCCTCCTCTGCCTCCTTCTTTAGAAAATATGGAATACATTTTGTGTTTACTTTGCTTCATTTAAAACTGAGCTTCTTTATCTACTATGACAACATTTTTACAAGGTATCTACATATATGGAAAAAGGATGGCTCATGAAATTAAGTAAGTTAGTTTAAAAAAATCCATTAAGCATCTTCTGGCAGAACCATTCAATCATATATCAGAGGGCCAAAGCACCTGTTGTCACTCATCCGTGTCACAAATACTAGGTACAGAACCTGATCACTTGACTGAACACTGGATGAGGTTCTTTTAACATACCTAATATAACATTGTTCATTGGGGATTTTGTATGGAATCTTAGAAATACAAGGTTTTGTGTCAGATAGAAGTTGGTTTGAATCTTTTCCTTTTCAGAGATTTAGATGTATCTGGGAAAATTTCTCACATTGTCCATTTCTTGTCTGCTAACAGGAAGATATTCATATCTAATTGGAAAATGCTTCTGATAGTTTGTTCTCACAAATTCTGCTTATAAAATAATTTTTAGATCCAGTAACATCATTTGTTACTTTTATTATTTGCTTTTTCCTTGATTTTATTTTATTTATCATTCACTTCTTGCCACTCTTCTCTCTTAATTTCCATCCTACAATACATGCTTAATTTTTTTTAAATGCATTTTAATTTATTTTGGTCAGACTGACTTTCTGACTAGTCTATTTCACTGAAGTTCACTTACATGTTTGGCATGAATTATACTCTTTTGATCATTGGTCCCCTAATAGTCCCAGAACAAAATGAAATTCAAACCCAAGACTGTTAGTATTTAAATTAATTAGAAATGCTTAAATAACATTAACTTAGAAAATGAAATAACACTTTAAAAAATATCCAACTACATTAGTACGACTGCCTTGTTTGTAGACTTCTAGTATTTGGATGGGTGAAAGAAGTCATATAAGTTTATGCTCTAACTATAAATTTATACAGTTTTTGAGTAAATACAATGTAATATACCCATGTAAAGGACTTCAGTATGCTTCTTTTTACATAAGAAGGAATAGGACAGAGCATAACATATTCACCTCTGTTTTCACAGCTTGTGACTTTTGTGTTTGATAATATTAGAAACTTTTTAAGTATCTCTTAAAACTAATTGAAATATCTGGTTTTAATCACTTTAAATTATATCTTAAAGTTGTATAGCACTGGGAGTTTTCTAATCATTAGTACATACTTGTTAAAATTTTCCATGTTAATAAGATCGCATGGAAAGGGCCGAATGAGAAGGTTTATTGGCCTAGGTGTTCACCTGGATCCGAGCCTGCCAAAAGAGGCTGTCTTTGTCATCTTTGAAACAGGAACAAGATTGTATCAGTAACAGCAAAATCTTCACTTTTGCAGGTCTGCTTACAAACCCAATTTTAATTCAGATTCTCAGATTGCTGCATTTCTTTTTAACTCTTTCTGTAACTGAATTTAATCCTTGTCTCCCTGTTTTGTTTCTTGCAGGACAGATTTGAATGAATAGTTAGGTCCAATTTTTCAGAGCACTCTGCATTCTCTGGAAATGTTGAATTAATACCACCTTTTTTTTCTGTTTTTCTTCCTTCTTGGGTGAACTATTTAAAAGTACAACAATTCACTTTGTTTATGTTCAAAGTTAATAAACTTTGTCTGTTAGTAGCAATTCATTTGTCTTATAAATGTAACACAGATGCAAAGTGAATTATCAGCTAAAGAGAGAGCTGGATGGTGGTGGTGCACGCCTGTTACCCCACCACTTGGATGTTAGAGGCAGGAGGATCTAAGTGAGTTCAGTAGGAAGTAGGAGCTGCACAGTGAAAGGAAGTGAAGGAAGAAGTGAATGAGAAAACTAATTTTTTTTCAACTATGCTTAATCTGTTGAATTATCAGAATAAGAGGACGTGCTATTGAGTTCTACATGACAGACATATTGAAGCATATAAATTTCTAAGGTCCAAGCTGTCCAATTAATATAATACAGTTTTTATTCATTCATATTACTCTGTTACCTTGAGTAACCAGAGATCCTAGATATTAGTTGCATATCAAAAATGAGGCTAACTCTGACAGAAAAAAAATTGTTTTAGCTAGAATTAACCAATTTTGAATGCCCAAATATTTCAACAAAAGTTGACTTTGAAGTAATATTAAATTACTTTCCAGTAATAAAGTGTGTCGAACCATGACTTTTTTTTATTAATTTACAT
Organism: Alexandromys fortis; assembly: GCF_014885135.2. NCBI lineage: Eukaryota > Metazoa > Chordata > Mammalia > Rodentia > Cricetidae > Alexandromys > Alexandromys fortis. Next base: position 10,486,700 of record NW_026067910.1, on the reverse strand, counting down.
TCAAGTTAGTCATAAAATCTGCTTCATAATTGGTGTATTTTAATAATAAGTAAGTTTGGAAGCTAAAAAAATGACCTCCTATAAATTTTAATTGGTATTTATTCTTAGTAGCTAAGTGGATGCTCCACAGGTTGGAACTTATTAAATAACTACTTTAAGGTTAAATAGTTTTCTCTTTCTTTCTTGCTCTTATAGGACTCAAATGCCAAAGTAACCTCATGGTTTGAAAAAAGGTTATTCAAAATATGAAATTTTGTACAAATTTATTTTCCAAATGAAGTGAATAACTTACAGGTCTAGTTGCCTAGTCAACATCTGTTCTACACTGTTCCCATAAAAGGATATAACTAGTAAGTGTAATATTTTCATATTATGAAAATCACACTAATGTGCCTTTATTTATTAACAATCTGACTGCAGGACACTTTTAAAAAAAGTTTGCACCTGAAACTGAGAATTTGGCTTTCCAATTTTAAAGATTTCCTGTAATTGGCCTGCTGTTTCAAAGCAAATCTTTATGCCATTTCTATGGTTATTATTAAACAATTGCATATTCCTTGTTTAGATAGACTATTACACTCATGTCAAGTTCCTTGATAGTATAATATATCTTCACTGGTAGTTTCTCTTTTGAAAAATTTTAGTTTCTCTCTTTCTGTTAGTTCTTTAAGAACTTCACCCAGAATACTTTGAACATATTCATTCACTGACTCCTCCCATATTCACCTCACTTTCCTATGCAACCAACTTTGGGTCTTCCCCCTTTGTTCACCCATCAAGTACAATTTGTTCTGTTCACATGTTCATGGACATGAGATCTTCAACTGGTGTGTGATCTACTTACTAGGAGCTAAAAATTTAAAGAATATTAGCTCTTCCCTTTCCAGGGCCTACCAATTGCTAATAGCTCTGTAAGGAGCAATGGGAATTCAGGCCTACATCATCTCTCCATACTTGAATTTGGAATGGCTTAGACTTACAAAGATCTTGTGCATGCTTTCATAACCATTGGGAGTTTGTGTGTGTGTGTGTGTGTGTGTGTGTGTGTGTGTCTATATTTCTGTCCTATTATGCCTGAAAACACCATTTCCTTAGTCATCCAGCACCTCTGGCTCTTACAATCTTTCTGCCTCCACTTCCACAGTGGTAGCTGAGCCTTTGATGGGAGAGTCTCCTCTCCTCTCCCTGCATATTCACCAGCATGTGTCAGTTATTTTCTTGATTTTAGTTATTCTTATTAGGGTAAGAGGGTAGTTAAAATTTGTGTTTCTCTGATGGGAAAAAATACTGAACATTCTTCAAATGTTTCCTGACCATTTGGACTCCATTTTCTTTATAAACTCCATGTCCCATTTTTAATTGGATTGTTTGCTTTCTTGATGTTTAGCTTTTTGAGTTCTTTCTATATTCTAGTATCAGGATCCTTATCTCCCATTCTGCAAAACTCAACATTAAATGAATAAAAGATATTACTGTAAGATCAGATTTCTTGCTTTTAATGGAGGGAAAATTAGAGAATATATTTGAATTTAGTAGCACTGGAAAGAACTTTATGAACAGGACTCCAATAGTATGGGCATTAAGACTAGCAATTAGTAAATAAGATTTCATGGAACTCAAAAGCTTCTTACAGCAAAGGATATCATCATTGGAGTTAAGAGTCAGCCTATACAATGGAAGCAAAATCTTTAGAAGCTACACAGCTAACAAAGCTAGAACGGACAATATATGAGTCCTCAGAGTCTAGTCTGAAATTATTTAGGGTAAGATGTTGAGACTCAAAGGAGATTATAAAAATCTCAGTAAGAATAAAGAAGAAATGGAACACGAATTCCTTTATTGGTTGTTTTCCTAGTGAATTTGACTAGAAGACTTCCTAACCTGCTTTTGGTATCATTTAACTGTGAGATAATGATTGCTGGCATTCAATAAACCCAGTGGACTTCACGCAGGGAAAAACTAACTCCTGTTGTCAAGATAAAATGTCAAGATAAACTCAGTAGAGTTTTTGGTAAGACAGGGATTTTGACTTTGGATTAAAAATACAGTGGAGAAAGAACAACATTTTGACATTAAAATTTCACATGTGAAGACCTCTTAAGTATCCTATCAATGACCTCATATTTAATTACAATGACCCCAAACACATGTGAACTTATCTTTCCAAATGAGAAAATTAACAATACTTCTTGCCAAACCTTGAGGTCAACAGTAACGCTGCACATTGTTAGTATTTAACAGTTTTGATACTGAATCAAGAGGTACCAAAAGGAGGCTCTACTAATTATTTAATTAAATTTAAAGATCCTTTTAATTTATTTGATCAGTAGATGGAGTTATGTATTATGTCTTTCCCAAATTATTTTTTAAAATCTTGGGCGTTATATGATGTGTGTGTCTCTATGTATATGCATGATCCTGTGTGTGAGTACAGGTGCAGACTTGCTACATAGAAGTATATGGAAGCCAGAGGACATCATGGGTTGTTGGTCTTTGCATCCTGCCTTGTTTGAGACAGGTTCTCTATGTAGTTTGTAGGTATGGACAGTAGGTTATCTGGCTGAGGAATTCTGGGAATTCTGACCTCAGCAGAAAAATATAACAGATGCATGCTACTAATATGGAATTTATGTGGGTTCTGTGAATTCAAATGGGACACTTGTACAGCAAATATTTTATATGCTGAGCCCTCTCCCAGCCTTTCTGCCTTTTTGTTTTGTTTATTCTTTTTTGTTAAAGCTTTACCTTCCTCCCTCAACATAACCTCATCTGAAGATAAGGCTTTTACAAAGAAAGACCACAGCTATACCTGTAGTTTTTTTTTTTTTTTGAGATAAGATGACATTATGTAGCCTAGGAAGCCTGGTTTCAAACTTCAACTTTGCCACCCCAGATTCCTGAGTGCCAAGATTACAGGCAAGGACTATCACATTTAGCTTGTTTGTAGATTTATAAGAAAGGAGGTCGCCAGCATGACCAGATGTGACCATGGATACGATAATGGCATGAATATTATGGGGCTAACCAACTACTCTAAAAAAATGAATCTAAGGTCCACTCCTCAGGAGGAAATACTTATTTTATACTGTAAATTTAACAAAATTCCTTTGACTTGGGAGTTCCAAGGGTAAATCTACAAGTTTTATTCTAACAAACTGACACCGTATCCAACTGCCCTCTAAGTTTATATCTCAATATTCATTGATTAGAGCACCTCTCAGACACTGAGAACAAAGCTTCTTCATCTAATGGATATCAATTATCATAAAAACTCACAAGGGGTCAAAAAGTGTAGAGACTGTGTCAATGGACTGCTCAGCCACGATTCTACTACCTGTATCACACCCCTTTGCTCAGCCACAATTGTGCCACCTGCATCACATCCCTCAGCTCAGCCATGATTGTACTACCTGCATCAATCCCTTTGCTCATCTGCAGTTGTACTACTTATATCACATCCCCCTTCCCTTTTATTTTTTTTAACTTTTCTTTTCTTTTTTCTTTATTTCTTTATTTATTAAAGATTTCCGTCTCTTCCCCCCAGCTGATGAAAGGAGACAGAGACAGAGACCCACATTGGAGCACCAGACTGAAATCTCAAGGTCCAAATCAGGAGCAGAAGGAGAGAGAGCACGAGCAAGGAACTCAGGACCGCGAGGGGTGCACCCACACACTGAGACAATGGGGATGTTCTATCGGGAACTCACCAAGGCCAGCTGGCCTAGGTCTGAAAAAGCCTGGGTTAAAACCGGTCTCGCTGAACATAGCGGACAATGAGAACTACTGAGACCTCAAGAACAATGGCAATAGGTTTTTGATCCTACTGCACCTATTGGTTTTGTGGGAGCCTAGGCAGTTTGGATGCTCACCTTATTAGACCTGGATGGAGGTGGGTGGTCCTTGGACTTCCCTTTTATTTTGTTCCAGACAGGGTTTCTCTCTGGAACAGCCCTAACTGCCTTGGAACTAGCTCTTCTAAACCAGACTGGCCTTGAACTAAAAGATGTGCCTGCCTCTGCCTCCCAAGTGTTGGGATTAAAGCTGTATGCCACCACTGTCCAGCCCTCAATCCCTTTATAAAGGCTCAAGAACCATTGTAGAAGAGGGACTAGAAAGGTTGTAAGAAGCAGAGGTGGGAGAACCATTGCAAATTAGTTATTTTGGACATAACGCCAAGCCAGGCAACATGTTAGCAGAGAGTAGAAAGCAGTTCTTAAGTCTTTATCCTTAACTGAGGCTCTATGGACACTTCATGGGTTCTGAAGGAAAGAGAAGCAGTTTCCCTTAAGGGTGTGCCTCCCATAGGCTGATAACAGTTCAGTGGATGGTCTCTCCCAATGAGTACTTGTTCAGCATGAATTGGAGTCCACGAGTTATTACAAAAAGAAAGACAAGAAGTTCAAGGAGGACTGGCTAGTGCAGCAGTGGGACGTGGGAGTAAGTCTGGAAAAATTAGGAGGAGTTGGAGTAAGTGTGATCAAAACATACAAATAAAAGGTCTTAGTTTGCCATATGAGAACTCAACAAAGAGATTTCCATCTAAAAGCTATGAAGAAAAAACTCTTACCCTTTTGGGCTAGAAAACCTCCAGAACTGTAAGAAAATACATTCTTGTTAAATTGCAAAAATATGACACTCTGTTATGAAAGCCCAAACAGAAAGCCCAAACAGAATATTAATTTGCATTAGACAGTTATCTTAATTTTAACAGGATATGTAAGAATAAGTATTCCTTTGAAATGTCTTATAAATATGTCCCTCAAGGGAAAACCAAAAAAGTAGACAAGAAATAATAACCCAGAGATTTAGATAATAGACACTAAGTTTAGTCAATTTTTAGAATCTACTCACCCCTAAAATGAGATTGCCTTTTATGTTCAAGAATGAGCACAGGATAGTTTTTCTTCCAACAGACCCAGAACTTAAGAAATGTACTTTCTGATTCAAAGGTTACAGTTCTTTTTAAAAATCATGTGTTGAAGATATTTAACTGGATAAAGACTGAGACTTCTGTCTAGTCAGTCAAAGACCTTGTTAAGATGCAAGTTTGAAAACACATGAGCTTTCATTTCCTTTCACCCATGCAGTTCCTTTCCTCGCTTCCAGAACTTTCCAACCATTTTTCTGATTTTTTTTCTCATTGGGATGATTCGATTTCATGATATTAATTTTAACTTTCTACGTATGTTTTGTATTTTTCAGCAATCTGAAAAAATGCACTATTTTTTTTTTTAAGAAATAAGTCTCGGACCAGGAATTCTTTTATGTGTATTCAGAAGACTGAAGTAGGTGGGGGTCAGAGGTCATGACGAGAAAGGGTGAGGGTATTGCATTCTGTGTCTTAAATCTTAGTCTAGACTTGATTTGGATGTGTATTTACTAAACCTCTCACAGCATGGTCAAGGATTTTTTTTTAGCTTTTAATTATTGATCTAATAAAAAGATTATGCACAAATATTTTAAGAAATTGTAGACATTGAAAAAGGGAATTGAATAAAAGAATGCATGGAAGCTGCAGGTCTAAGCTGAATCAACATGGAGAGAGGATGCATGGCACAGTTTAACTTCCTTATTCTGGGTGGTGATAGGAGGTTCCTGTCATAAATGATCATCTGTGCCAAAAAGGAGATGATGCTGGAGACTGGCTAATCTCTCTGTTTCCACGTTTGCTGTTAGAGTTCAATGAACTTTGATTAAGCTCAAACGCCATTGACTGTTAAGTTGAGTCTGATGACAAAAAAGAAGAAAAGAAATCAGATGTCCACAAGAAAATTCAAAATCCCTCTATTTTCTTTTAAATACAAGGAGATTGTCTCAGTGTGTGGGTGCACCCCTCATGGTCCTGAGTTCCCTGTTCGTGCTCCCTCTCTATCTGTTCCTGATTTGGACCTTGAGATTTCAGTCCGGTGCTCCAATGTGGGTCTCTGTCTCTGTCTCCTTTCATCGCTTGATGAAGGTTAATATTCAGGAGGATGACTATATGTTTTTCTTTGGGCTCTCCTTCTTATTTAGCTTCTTTAAGATCACAAATTATAGGCTCAATGCCTTTTATTTATGGCTAGAAACCAAATATGAGTGAGTACATCCCATGTTCACCCTGATTGCTCTTTGGGCTGACGAGGGAGGGGGACTTGATTGGGGAAGGGAGAGGGAAATGGGAGGCGGTGGTGGGGAAGAGACAGAAATCTTTAATAAATGAATGAATGAATAAATAAATAAATAAAAGAAAAAAAATAAATACAAGGAGAATAGACAAGCAAATTCAAAGATTGAAGGGGAGGGGAAGAGGCAGGGAAGGGAGCAGAGAAAAATGTAGAGCACAATAAAAATCAATAAAAAAGATATTTAGTATAATGTTTAAGAATGTTATACATTTTGAAATGGTTATACAATCAACTTTTGAATTCTCACTCTTCCAGTGTGGCACAGCACCAACCATACCCTGTAGTCTAATAAGTTCCCTTAATGTCACTGGCTAAGCAGATTGAAATCCTAGAACACCTTAATGTATATTTTACATATATGCTTGTTTTTTAATCAGTTCTGCTACTTTAAAGAATCCTGACTAATACAAGGAGGATTAAGAAATTGTTGCAATATTTAGACAGATACAGATTCCTATAAAAGACTAGTCAGAGTTGGGTGGTAGTGATGCTTATCTTCAATCCCAGCAATCAGAAGGCAGAGGCAGGTGTATCTCTGAGTTAGACACCAGCCTGGTCTAAAGAGTGAGTTCTGGAAAGCCAGGACTACACAGAGAAACCCTGTCTAGAAAAATGAAGCAAATCAACATAAAGAAAAACAAAAGACTGGTCAGAGCAATCCTTTCTTATGAAATGCTACGACTGCCCTATAGCAGAACAGGCTAGGTTTAGTCACATAGCAGGTAATAGAGGCTTTTACACTACACAGACGCCTACAGAGATCATTATGAAATGTGGTATATTCCCTCATCCTCTCAGATGTCACCTGACGACCAGAAGGTCAATATTTTCTAATAAGAATAGGTCATCCAAAAAGCTATTTAAATGAGTATCAACCCAATGCTGAACCTTAAAAAGACCAAATATTTAGACCAAAGGGGACTATTTGCTGTAGAAAATACTATTTTGTTAATTAACAATTCCAATAGAAATACTAAATTAGCTCTAGAAATTTATAATGTATATTATTTTGAGTATTTGGATATAATAAGAATAAATTCTTAGTTCTGATACTTATGTTTGTAATTTACAGAATTATGAATATTATATGATAATGACACAGGCTACTTTTCTGGATGGTGTTTCATTTTTTTAACTACATTTTTTTTGTTAAACATATTGTTGACTTGGTTCATGTGTATATTAGTATTTGAAACTCTAAAGTGAAAACCTACTTACAATGTTTTAAAACAATTTTTACCTAAATTTGTATCCACTAAGATATGTTTAGAGATATTTCTGAATAATAGTGGGCACTAAGTCACGTAATTGCGAGATTACTTTGTGCATTTGTTACTTTTCCCATTGCAGTGACTTAAAGAAACTTTAGGAAAACATGGTTAATTTAGGCTCACAGTCCAGCGTATGGCATCTTGGTGGCAGACATGGTGAGAAGGACATGGAGCAGTTAGTTGACCTGCCATCAGCAGTGAGAAGTCAGAGTGATGAACACTGGTTCTCAACTGTCTTTCTCCTTTTTATTCAGTCTGGGTCTTGCACACATAGAATGGTGCTGCTCTAAGTTAAGGAGGGACTCGATCTTTAACTCAACCTAGAAACTCCCCCTCAGTTGTCCAGTGCCTGTTTGTTGTGGGATATTATCTTAAGATGTGTTACATTCATTTATGTGGTGCAACATGTTTTAATGTTGTATTCTTTTATGTTACATTTCTTTAATTCGGTGAAGCTGTGATACGTGGCCTGTTTAATACCTGATTGGGTTAACAAATAGTTGAATGGCTATTAGCAAGGCAGGAGAAAGGATAGGCAGGGCAGGCAGGCAGAGAGAATTAATAGGAGAGGAAATCTGGGGGAAAAGATCAAACAGAGAAGGGGAAGGATAGAGGGGGACACCAGTGGCCACCCAACCAGCTACACAGCCAGACATGAAAGAAAAAGGGGAAAAAAAGATACACAGAAATAGAGAATTGTAAAAGCCCAGAGACAAAAGGTAAATGGGATAATTTAAGCTACGAAAAGCTGGCTAGAAATAAGCCAAGCTAAGGCTGGACATTTGCAAGAAAGAATAAGTCTCTGTGTCATTTATTTGGGATCTGGGTGGCAGGATCCCAAAAGAGCTAAGAGTAAAAGTCAATTAACAACAGCTGATCTCCTAGATGGTTCTAGATCCTGAGAGGCTGAGTATCAATAAGAACCATCATCTGAACACAAGAGCTCCACTCTCTACTGCAATGTGAGCTAGGAAACGAAAGAGCATGTGTTCTCTGTGTAAACACAATTTTTCATTCAGAATCACTCATTCATTTACCAATCATTTCTGGAGTTATTATTCACAGATCATTTCTTTAATAAATGAACATTTACTCTGATATTTGAAGAATAGTGATTTTCAGTAATACCATGTTTCCTTCTCTAATTAGTTGACATTTTTTAGGAAGACTTAGCTTTCCCTTTAGCCTTCTGTTTACCTAGTAGTGTGCTAGGCTGCCCATGTGGATTCATGGTTCTCATTTTAAACATAACCTATCATCAATTACTGTCCTTCTTTATAACATATGAAATATCACATATCTGCCTATTTGATGTTTCAAGAGTTTAAGAATAAGATTTTTCTGTATTAGCTATATATTTAATCATTTTTGTTTTAACAATAATAGAGATATTTGAAAGTATAGTCCTATTTGTGTATTTGTGTGATATTTGTCCAAGCACTATGGAAATTAATGAATCAAGATAATTTTCTGAGTCTGTTTTTCTAATCAATTGAAAAATTGGAAACATCAAAAGAAAGAAACAAAATGAATAACTTTATCTCTCAAAGCTATTGGAGAACTCAACTTAAGTCTATTGGCCCAGGAGGAATCCTCAGACTCCACCCTGTGCCACAGTTACCCCAGTCCAAGCACAGTTGGAGAATGAGGGGCTTTCCACATGCTGTGTCACTGCATTTACAACCCAAAGAAGCAGATCAATGTGTAATTTCTGCAAAGAACAAACGTCAAAACTGGGAGAAGTGGGAAGGGCTGGACATGCATATTTCCTTCCGATCATCAACTAGATCCAGGGAATCACTGCTGGGCAACTGAGCCTCAGTTTGTTTCATTTTTAGTTTTTTCATGTACAAAAATGTCAGTTCCTTTAACCCATCCGATGTTATGTTAAGGAATTCTTGAATGTTAGAAGATTAAATTAATGTGACTTGAGGAAGGAAGGGATTAAGGCATTAGGCCTTGAGTTGTTGAATCTAACCCTGAATGCCTGCGCAAAAAAAGAATGACTTGGCAAAGGAGAACTCCAAAAGGCAAAATGTGGGGAGCTCGAAATAACCAAGGGCTACTGAAGTGAGGAAAAAAATCGAGAAAAAATTTAGAGCTGTTTGATTTTTGTCCTGTGGAAATATCCAGGATGGCAGAACCTGAAAGGGGCTGCCTGGTCTTTTCCTCAGGTGTGTTGTGATGACAGCAGAGAAAGGGCTGGGTGCAGAGGGCTGTGGAGCAAGGTGTGGGAGGTGGAGGAGAAAGAATCAGTGTGTGAGAGTTGCTGTGAATAGCTAGCTCCACGTGGAGCCTGTGCGGCACCTAGTGTAGGTCATGAAGCCAGGATCTGAGATTTAACAATATACGTGGAAAAGAGGGCAGGGGAAAGATAAAACATCTGACTAAGAGGGGGTGGGGTGGAGAGGAGGAGCAGAGTTTGGGACTGGAGACCTCTTCTTAACTTTATGTTTAGGTGAGGGTTTATGGGCCCAAACAAGCATATTTCTAGATTTCCACTGGTGAGACATAGGTCTATCTGGTGGTATAAACTTTGCTAGGCAGACCACATAATTGCTGGTCCACATTAAAATGGGAATAAAGGAAAAAGTAGAGAGTTGAATACAGTAAATTAAATTAAAAAATAGTAGGTGATTAGAAAACACTGTGGTAGAGATGCAGAGTGGATGATAATTATTACAAACAAACAGAATCCTTTAAAGGGTTTGCCAGTATTTCCCTTGGTTGATAATTTTAATTAACAACATCATCAGTGAGTTTTTCCTGTCTTGTGTTTCAGACTATTGTGTCTATGGTCATACATTTTATAGTAAAATAATTTAAAAAATAAAATTGAGCTCTTAACTTTCAAGAGAATAAAGCTAATCTCAAGACAACATTTGAATCTTTAAGAGAAAAGTGTGAGCAAGCAGCTCACTGAAATATTTGACCATTTTGGGCAATTGACATGACACAGGGCCGTCCTTGCTTTTCAGTGTCTTCCTATCTTAACACATTCCAGTTTCTTGTAAAATTATAGGAGCTTGATCCTTACGCTATCATTTTTTCCTTGTAAAAATGAAGTAACAGCCATATGGAAAGTTAGCTCAGTTAACAGGACTTTTGGGATGTCACTGAGTGTTTCTGTGTCTAGACTAAACACTAGATTGCATTTTCCCTACAATAATGCAGGATGCTCATGGATAATTGCATGGTGATTATGTCAAGAGTCTGTCTTGTTTCTTTTTTATTTTTGGTTTCAGATAAAGCTTAGTATGTTTTATTTCCCAGGAAATATAAAAATGCTTCTTTTTCTCTTGCCCATAACAGATATTAAATGAAGATATTTGAGGCTGCTCTTCAGTGGTTCTGGTTTGGATTACTAAGCACTTTCTGCTCTTTTTTCTTTTTATATTTAAGAAATTCATATCCAGTAGCTCACAAAACCAGTGCATTATGAAGCCATCAACTTGCTTCTCTCCTCTTTTTTTCTTTTAACTTAAGCTAGTTCCTGGCACTTTAAATCATAACCCCTGTTCCTGTTACATTATTGCTGAGAAAAAGTTTGGTTTCTGAGTTTTGTTTTGTTTTCTTTTTTTTTTGTGGGGGGGGCAAGGGAGGCAATAGCTAAAAGATCCTAATGGTTATGTTCTTCATATTTGAGTTTTATTTCTCTCAAAGTATTTTTACTATTTAGTAAAGATGGGTTCAAGAGCTTGATTTTAATTTTAGTCATCTTTATACATAGATAATATATATTAAAGATTTGTCTCTTTGACTTGATTTCCACAAATCATTAGAAGGACGTTCTCAATGGTGACTTTTAGAGATATGTTTTGGTATGTAGCTGGCTGATTGGACTGGGATTAGAAATTTCAAAGTATTTTAAAACATTTGGATTTCCTGGAAAACTTCAATATGAGTTGCATGTGGTCAGTGTTTTGTTTCATATACATTTGGCATAATAAAAAACTTGATCTCTTGGAATGTTTATCCTCAAATTATGTAAGAAGTACACATTTCAGCTTTCTTTAATGATTTACACTCTCAAAATCCTTAATGTATTCTAGGCCACAAAGGATACAGACATGTCAACGTGAATTACTTATGGTAGAATCCAAATATGAATGCTTTCGGAGACATAGCTAAGATTTTTCTTTTGTTTATTCAGTGGTGTTAGATTTCTTTACATTGTCTTTAAAAGAAATAGATTACATAGTTTATTATTTTTCTTAAAGAAGCAAAAGAATATTCATTAATACAAATATTTTGAAATTGCTTTTTTCTTAAAAACATTTGAAATAATCCTGAAGCTTCCCCACCACTCTGAACATATCTCCTAATGACTTCAAAGATATTGCATATTTATTATCTGATTCATATGTTTTCATGAACTTACTTCTCAAAGTGTGTCCTCAACCACATATTGTGTAGATATAATCTCATTCATTGTGTGTGTAGCCCTCCCTGATTTAGTGATCCAGTTTACTGTAATGAATCCTCACTGATATCAGATTCCCCATTTCCAACATATATTATACAAACAATTAAACTTCCATTGAATGATAGAATCTCAAGCTTCATATGTAATGTAAAGGTTGGGCATGGTAGTACACTGAAGGCGAAGGCATAAGTCAAAAACAATCCCACACCAGTTTAGAATTATGATTAATAGAATGGTTATTTATTTAAAGGGGAAAAAACTTACAGATCACCTTCCCAGACAACAGCCCTCTGCGCAATCATAAAGGGAAGCAGAGCAGGAAGAGAGAGCAAGAAGGGAAGTGGCCGCTTTTTTAAAGGGAGAGAGACCACGCCCCAATGGGCTGGTATCTCAGCGGCTATTGGCTGGAGGAGCTGAAGGACCTCCCGCAACAGTACACACACCATTAATGTCAGCAGACAGGAGGCAGAAGCAGGCAGTACTTCTCTGTGAGTTCAGCACCAGCCTGATCTACATTAACAAGTTCTAGGATAGCCAGGGCTACACAGTGACACTGTCTCAAAAAAAGAAATAAAATTGAATCAAGTCTTTCTTTTACAATAAAAAGGCTATTAAATTATCCTAAAAGCTGATTATGTTTTTATGATGCGGTTTAAAGGAAATAACAGCCCTATTCCTAATTTATACAATTAGTAAAGTAGAGGGCAAAATCTACTTAGGACTCTTCGTAGATTCTGAATGACTCAAAACCCTATTATATGATATATGTACACCCCAAAATAAGCCAAAAAATCTTTTAGAACTTTTGGATATCAACAAGGATTTGTTTTCAGAGATGTATGCACTTGTAAGAGGTTTTCTATTATTTGTGAAATTCTTCTCCCATCTTCTCTTCTGTGTTGTCCATGTTGGTACATACCAGAACATCAAATGTTCTTTCCTCCAGAAACAGGAACTACCATTGACGGCAAGATTCTTTTAAGTGATTGAAATTTAGTTTTCTGAGCTACAAATCCACCAGAGATATTTAAATTCCCCACAAATGTTTTAACTTCAAAAAAGTTTTTAAGCAGGGCATGGTGGTGCATAACTTTAATCCCAGGGCTTGGGAAACAAAGACAGGTAGGTCCCTGTGTGTTCCAGGCCAGCCTGTTTTACATAATGAGTTCCAGGACAGCCTGAGCTACAGAGTAAGACTGTGTCTCATAAAAACAAAACAACAAAAATGTTTCTTAAAAGTTAAGAAGTCAGATGATTATAATATCAACATAAAAATACAATAACATTTTACTTGCTTGTATATGGTAGTAGAGAATAAGGAATAAATTATCAGTTTATAACACCCACATAATCATTTCTGTATTGCAGCCTTCCTTTGAAGTGAAGACCCCCATTCATCAGGGTTCTGCTCATGCACCAACACTTGTATACCCGGAGGCAAAAAGCCACTTTGTAGTGCTGTTAACCTAAGAATAACGGTCCTCTGAGGGTTGCTTAATGTCACGTAGAACTGACAACATCCATTACCAGAAACCTGTTTGGATAGAATGTAAATAATTAGCAACGTTACTTCTATGTTTTCCAAAGAAAAAAATTACAATAGCAATTTTAAAGTCACTACTTTCAAATTAATAATATCATTCATCAGAGCCAACACCTCAGTTCTTGCAGTCTGACCCACTTAAATATGATCGCTGGACCTAAGGACTGGTTTGCACCACATTGAAAGGAGACACCAAAGCATGAAATGTGTGCTTCAGGATTCATGCTCCTCAGAATCAATGAAAATAATTTTAATTTCAGGCTTTTTATATAAAGTATGCAGTCAAATCAAGTGTGAATGTCATTATTAGAAAGAGCTTTAAAGTTAGACTCCTGCTCAAATTCACATTCTATTGTTGAAACCAATTAAAAACATAAATTGTTCCAACTAGTGGCTGGTAAATATAAAAAATTGTATAAATTTAAAAATTATTAAGAAATTTATAACAATAAACCATTGGATGTCCAATTTATTTTTGCTTCATAATTAAAGAAGTTAATAGCATTTATGTTTTCTCCATTTTTTTCCTATACCAGTAACTTAAATCTATGAATACTAAAAAAAGAAAAACAGCATTCATTGACACAAGGTGGGTTGGAAGCAATGGTAAATATTTGTTAAGACCAGAAGAGTGGACTAGGTAAGAGGCACAAATCTTTTTTACCTTTTCTTTCCTCGATGCTAGGGCTGCTGATAATCATGATGGATGTTGCAAGCTGGGAGAAAACAGACTGCGGAAAATAGAATCTGTGTCTGCATGTGGAGACAGCCTTGTACCTTTATCTCTGTACCCTTTTAGTCTGGGATGTGGAAGTGGTTAAGTAGAGGAATAACAAAGTTAAAAAGTAAAATATTAGAAGCTTTTCTGATATCAAATCAATAACTGAAAATCATCAGATGAAACAAAGGCTACTTAAAACCTCACATATTTCATACTCATCAGAATAATTAATATAAGAATGCCTTTTATTATTTACAGCGTTGTTGAGGGATATGCTTATATATAAAAATCAAACATAGAACTTATAAAAAGTGCATCTGTGCAACAAGATTTTATTCAGAAAATTAGATTATATAATTAAAAACCAGTTAGGAACTCATATTGTGATTTTCTTAATTATCTTTTAATTTGCATCAAATGACACTGCTTAATGAAAAATCATTTTTTATTAAAATTGAATTGATTAAGGTAATTAACTTAATTGCCAAATTGAGCTTTACTGTATCTATTTGGGAAATCTTAGGCTAATACATTTGCTAGTGGTGACTGTGAATAACTGCAAATATAATTCCTGTATGTTATATTGCTTATATTTATTATTTTCATTCATGCTTATAGGAAAGCATTTTCAGAGATAGGAACCATTACACACACTTCATAATAAAGAGAAATTAATTTTCCAAGGAGAATTACTTTATCAGTAAGAGAAAGAGCCAGGATTTAGGTTAGGCTCTGACATCTGTGCTGCTAATGATCATAGGATTTCTCTTCTCACTTGGGAACTTATCTCACAAATACTCACTGAGCTCTTACAACATTCCCAGAAATTGAAGACATTACTTCTGGGAGTGTAAATAAACCACGAAAAAAAAAATCACACTCTGTCAGAGAGTGCAGCGGGGGAAATTAAGTAAGTGGAGTATACAGTATGAAACAGATGTCAAAGAGAAATGAGGGACCAGGAAGAGAGACCGTCAAGACGGTGGGTTGCAGTTTTAAGAAAGGTACTGGTAGAAGGAATTCTGAGAAGGTAACACATTGAGTTAAACCTTGCAGGGGCTGAAGATGAGTTGTTATGGCTAGTTAGGGAATGATCATGGTTGCCTGGCAACCTCACAGCACACCAAGGAAACCAGAGTGACTGGAGTAGGGTAAATGGGATTACAGAAGAGTAATCATTAAAAAAAAAAGCATTTTTGAAATATTTGTCTTTAATTCTTCACCTGTCTCTGTCTCTCTGTCTCTCAGTGTGTGTGTGTGTGTGTGTGTGTGTGTGTGTGTGTGTGTGTGTGTGCCCGAGTTTAGGCACCCAAGCTTGTAAATTGAGAATCAGACTTAGGTTCTCTGCAAGAGCAGTGCACATTCCTAACTTCTGAGTCACCTCTAGCCCTATGAAAGTCTTTTTTTTTTTTTTTTTTTGAATGTTGATAGGATAACTTTGAAGAATTGGGGAGAAAGATGTTGTGGGAGACACTGTGCAGGTACTGAAGAGAACAGGTAAGAATGGAATTTCAGTGGGGTGCTTGGATTTGCTGGGATGAGTGTATAAACAGAGCTGCAGAGTTTGTCTGTTTTAACCTGAGATCAATTTTATTACATAGGGAAGGTGTGTGTGTGTGTGTGTGTGTGTGTGTGTTGTGTTTTTGTGTGTGTGTGTGTGTGTGTGTGTGTGTTTGAATGCTTGGGTATTAACGGATGTTTTCTTCTTATGTTCTCAGTCATTGAAAGCATAATGTTTATGCATGGCTACATGGGACTATAAATATTTAAAGTAGGTGGTAAACCACACCTATTTTGTCTTGTTCAGTTAATGCCTATGCATGGCATAACATGGGGCAATGTCCTTTTAGAAGCTGTAGATGGTTGACGTCATGATTAAGTAGTCTCATTGTTATTACAGCATAAGCTATGCTCATATGTATTTATACAAAAATAGTAAAGCTATTTTTCTCTTTTCCTTTTATTTCTCAGACATAAGGAGACATTGCATCATAATCAGCCTCATATTAGAGAATAAGAGATTCTACCACATGTACTGTTGTTGGCACGAGAGTCAAAACATTGTTGTCTAGACAGTATGTGTGCTCTGTAACCGCACCAGGGACTTCCTTGGTGACACGGTTGAGGGAGAAAACGTGAAATGCATGTTTGTGCTTTCAAATATCACATCCCCAGCATCTGATAACATTTCTTGTCGAATTATTTTAGTATCTCCCACTGCCTTAGGGAATACTTGAAAAACATATTCCCCCTTTCTCTCCCCTTTGTCCTAACTTCTCTGTGAGCAGGTACCATTGAAGTGCAGGGTGAGATGTTTTACAAGGGGAACAGTCTCAAATGATTCCGAAGTGGAGACGGTTGAAATCGCTGTACATTTATGCTACCTTTAGAATGCTCTGTGAACTTGAAAGGATGTTTGGAGCTCGGTTTGAAAACAGTGGGATTTAGTGTAATAGATTTGGCAAAGGATTGTGTGCAGATCATGCAGCTGACACACTGATGCGGACCCAGCTGACTAACACGGACCATGTGTTTGCTCTGGCAGAAGACTTGGAAAAATAATTTGGGGAAAGGATTCTATTATTCAATGGATTTCACTTATGTTGTTCTTTTGTGGGATTGTTGAAAACTTTTCTAATCATACTTGCAAAGGTAGAGCTCACAAAGTTCTTCCAAGTGTCTGGGACCATTTTTGAGCCTTCCATAGGGGGAAAAAAAGATGGAAGAGTATACTTTTACTTAGTTTATGTTTTAAGTATTCACTTCCCCGAAATAGCCTTATGACTAGTCATGTCTCAAGTGATAACACAACTATAAATTTTTCCTGTTTAAAAGCAATATTATAACCTCTCCCTTATCAACAATGATAATACAGTCATGAGATACAGAATTTTCTATCTAAACTTCAATGTCAACAACAGTGCTACCATTTCAATAATGTTTAAGTTTACCATTTTAAAGCTTTGTTGTTTGTATTTTTAGTCATTGAGTTACTTTTATATTCAGATGTAAGTAAATTATTTGAATATTGCCACACAGTTTCAAAAGGGTTCCTTGACCTATTAAAGTCCCGGAATTATAACTGTTTACTAAAATTTGGACACATTAATGACAGGATGAAGTTGGGTCTGGAAAAAGCTCTGATTCCATTTTATGGGCCTGAAATTTACTTCAAAGGCTACCCCGATCGCTATGATATCCACTTGTTGAATGTACTCCTAAACTGACTCTAGGAGCCAGACACACTGTTTTCTCCTCTGGATTAGCTTGACTTTCTATTTAAAACAGTTTTGTTATTCATGTGTTTGTGTGTGTGTGTGAGTGTGTGAGCCTGTGCACCCATGTTGTTATTTTTACATGTGTGAAAGTCAAAGGACAATCTCTGGGAGTTGAATCTTGCCTTTTGCCTTGCTTTGGCAAGGACTCTTGTTTCTGTCACTGTGGAATACACTTCAGGCTAGCTGGCCCATGACTCTGTAGCCAATTCTCCTATCTTTACTCTTCATCTCTTTGTAGGAGTACTGGGATTACAGACACACAGCACTGTATCCAACTTCTTTCAGAAGTTGGGAATCAAACTTGGGTCCTTAGCACTTAGCTAGTCTGTCTAGCACTTCACTGGATAAGCCTTCTCCCTGTCCCCAAGAAGCTTGTCTTTTCTTTGGAATCTTGTTGCTAAACCGTGGCATTCAGTAAACTTATCTAGTTTCCTCAGAGAGTATGACAAATTCTTAAAGCTATAGGTAGTTAAATATAGCATATAGCAGAGTATATGATGTCCCCACACAGAAAAGAATTTCACTCTGTTTGCCCTCCCTTCTACCACGTGAGTGTGTCTCATGTAACTCTGACAGTTCTCATACTCCCTATACAGTTGAAATTGGCCTAGAACTCCTTGTTCCCCTGCCTCTGCCTCTTAAGAATTGGCCTTATAGAGTATAGGTATGACACTACACCTTCAAAGTTTGGTAAATGGGGAAAAATATTTAAAGATGACCCTACCTTGTATATTGATGTCATTGAATAAGCTAGGCATCGTAAGACAAAGTTACATATATGGGCTGGAGGGATAGCTCTGTGGTTAAGTGCACTTGCTGCTTTTGCAGAGGTTCTGAGTTCAGTTTCCAGCACCAATGGTGGCCCACAACTGGTGTGGGACCATGGTCTGTATTCTATCAATTATATTTTAAATAAATGCTGATTGACCAGTAACCAGGCAGGAAGTATATGTGGGACAGCCAGATAGGAAGTAGAGGCAGGGAAATGAGAGCAGGAGAATTCTGGGAAAAGAATGCAGTCTTGGCCCAGCCACAGAAGAAGCAAGATGTGACTGCCCCGCCTAATAAGGTGCTGAGCCACGTGGCTAACACAGATAAGAATGGGCTAATATAAGTTATAAGAGTTAATAAGAAGCCTTAGCTAATGGGCCAAGAAGTTTAGAGTTAATGTAGACCTCTGTGTGATTTCTTTGGGACTAAATGGCAGACGGAAACCTCAGTCAACACAGCCTTTTTTAATTTTAATTCCAGGAAGACCTTTGGCTTCTTCTATCTTCTAAGGGAACTGCACATTTGTGGTACACTTATATACATACAGGCAAAAGATTCATACACATAAAATATATTTTTAAAGTTGGATATGCTTATAAGTAACTAATATCCAAGGCTGTTATAACAATGTGACACAGATTATGCTAGGTGTGTGAGATGTTTTTCATTTCCAATAGTTGCAACCTGACTATGAATATGCAAATAATTAATCTCTTGTCCTTGATAAATGTCTAAAGGGAAAAATGTTTGTTACTTATCCTCATGTCTTATAATATATGTGAATTTTGTAACTGAGTGAATGCCAAAAAGAGTTGTAAAATTCCTCATCTTTTCTATCTATTGCTTGTCTTTTGGAACATTGTTGAGTGTTAACAAACCCTAAAATATTAAGAATTAGGAATTGCTAATATCTTCACAGACATGTAGGGTGTTGAGTTTGAGTTGAAGATGTGATGCAGTTCCCCATGGGGGTTGGTCAGGGTTGAATGTGAAGGTTAAGTACCATTGTCAGCATATTCTCACAGGTGTAGGAAGACTGTTCAGGGAAGGGAAATTAATGTTAACAGGTAGTGGGAGAGGTGTGTGTCTAATCCACAAAACTTTCTGTAGCCAATTTTATTATCTCCATTTTATTAATAGAAAACAGAAGACCAGAGTCTGAAATCCAAAAAGATAAAGCTAGTGTGTATAAAGGTTAGAGTTCATACCAGGATGGTCTCCTTTTAAAGACATTTGTTCTTTGTTCTAGAGTTTTCTCATAGTGGTGGACCGGGAGAATTAACTTTCCTTTTTGAAGCTATATGGATATGCTTTGTGTTCTCAGGGGACATTCTATAATTTATGAACAGTACTTGCCTTTCCTATTTTGTTTGGGAAAGAATTTTAAAACAGAGATTGTGTAATCTTCATAAAGCTGTAAGTTATTAATTTATGAAAATGATTCAAATCCAATTCTGGATAGTTTCCAGATTTGAGTTTAATATAGTATGGTAAACAGAGATACACGAAGCAAGTACGATTGGTACACATACCTGGACAAAGATTTGGAGAGGTGGTTAGCCCTGGTTCTGTGAAAGCAGAGTCTTCGAGGCTAAGTGTCCTTACTGTACACTGTGCAGGGGGAATCAAGAGGTATACAGTTTCAGGATAAATCCAGAAAAATGCTCGTCAACACAAATACCGACTGGTGAGACAAGAAATGGAGCCTCTGTAGAGGAGAGTAGACTGCCACTTTGCCAGAGGTGGCAAGCCAAAACAGGCTTATCAATTTACTCATAATTTTCAGTAGGACCACATTATGCAGGTCTGTGATGAGATGGGTGGAAACAGAAATGAAATACAATTGTACTGGTTCAGTTTATGTCAAATTGACACAAGCTAGAGTCATCAGAGAGGAGGGAACCTCAACTGAGAAACTGCCTCCATATAAGATCGAAATGTAGGCAAGCCCATAGGGCATTTTCTTAATTGATGACTGATGGAGGGTCTGTGGGTAGGTCACCCCTGGGCTGGTGGTCCTGGATTCTCTATAAGAAATCGGGTTGAGCAAGCCATAGGAGGCAAGCTAGTAAGCAGCAATCCTCCGTGGCTTCTGCATCTTCTCAGTCTCCAGGTTCCTGTCCTCACTGCTTTGGGACTGTGAGAAACAAGTATCAATAGTAACTCTAAGACACTGTTCCTGGAGGAAATCTGAGAAGTCAGAAATGCTCAGCTTCACAGTTGAGAAATGAGTGAGCATCCACGAGAGGGCGCTCTCTAATACCATGTCCAGCTCTATAAATTTTGCTTAAGGTCCTGCCATTTCCATGAGATAAATACTGTGGGCCTACCCACTTTTGTTTTTCTTCCCTTTCCTGGATATTTTCTTTCTTGGTTCACTCATTTGTTTTTTCTTTCCCAGACTGGGACCATGTTGCTTGTGTCTGATCAGAAACTGCCTTTGCAGCCAATGTGTGTATAAGCTTTAATAGATTCAACCATTTGTATGAAAACACACACACACACACACACACACACAGAGGGGGGGGAGGGAGGGAGATAGAGATAGAGAGAGAGTTAATGAATCAGAAGGAAGGAAGAAGGGAGAGAGGGTAGGAATGAAGGAAGGATGGAAAGAATGAAGGAAGAAAATAAAGGTAGGTTTGGGGAAAGTAGTGGGCTGTCCATGGAGGAAGACAGTGTAGGAGATGAGACTATGAAATTGTAGAGTTAGCCTTTATTCTATAACTGGTAAATCTTACCCCAAATGTCTGTTCCTTTGGCCATATATTTTCTTCTATCTAGAATATATGCTCATCATTTTTCTGGAAAACGTTCACTTAATTTTGACAATACAGGTCAAAATATCATTCTCTTGCCTTTTTTCCTTACCTAACCTGTGTAGAATTGGAAACTATCTTTTGAATTCTTTAATCTAGCATTTTCTTAAGTACTTATTGTAGGAGCTATTGCTGAAGTATTTTTAAACCTTGTATCTAAATGTGACTTTAATAACCTTGTAATATTACTCTGATCTCCTTTGACCTCAAAGTGAGAGAGAACAATGCACTTCACGCAAACATAAGTACACATGTGTTGATTGAGAAAGCATTTGAAATGCAGCAGAGGCTCACTACTTCCTTCAGGTTCCCTCTCCACCACAGAAGATCTGACCAACTGCCATCTCATTTCAGGTTTCCAAAGACCTTCCCCTGGCCACCAGAGTAAACCATTACTATTCTTAACGTGTCTACCTGACGTTACTTATAGGTTTACCATATGATAAGCACTGCAAGGAGCAACAGAGATTCAGAATTATTAGAACCATTATATGCATTATAAAGTCTGATCAATATTGGAATCAACTAATCCTTTGCAGTTTGTGACCTTTTGCTTGGAAAGAGTGGTTATGTCCTATTGTCTTGTTTCCGATGATATCAGTTAACACCCTCACCATTGTTTTTAATTGGAGAATTAGTATTTTATCAAAAATTTTCCTTTTGGCCATAAAATTTTGATTCAGCAGTAAAGTTGGATTTATTGACTTGGAGAACAGGGATTTTTTTTTTCTGTTTCATGCCAAGTCTAGAATGTGCAGGGCAGTAGATGTTTATTGCTTTTCAAACATCATTATTTTTTCCATTCACATATCCAGTGGGAACTGTGAGCTTTGTAAGTAGATTTATCATTAGTAAAAAAAATACAGTGATAAATTCATTAACAGCTGTTTTATCTTCTTGTCCATTCACTGAAATTCCCATATGCACATTCACAAAAATTAAATATCCAAAACTATAAAAACGAAGAAAGCAAAATGAAGTGCAATAAAAGCAATTAACTGGTAACTCCAGAGCAGGGGTTCTCAACCTTCCTAAGGCTGTGAACCTTTGATACAGCTCTGCAGGTTGTAACTAACTCTAGAGCAGGGGTTCTCAACTTTCCTAAGGCTGTGAACCTTTGATACAGCTCTGCAGATTGTGGTGATGCTCAATCATAAAATTATTTTTGTTGCTACTTTATAACTATGAATTTGATACTGTACATTGATCATAATGTAAATTTCTGTTTTTCTATGGTATTAGGTGACCCCTGCAAAAGCGTCTTTTGATTTCCCCAAAGGAATCATGACTCAGAGATTGAGAAACACTGTTCAAGAGTCTCCATGTGAGAAGAAAAAGACTTCCTTGTCTTTGCTTATTATTCATATTCTCAGATAACTCCTGGGCCCTGAAACTATATTGATCAAAGATAAATGTGAAGCAGAGATCCATGGTGTAATTTAATAGTTAAAAATAAAATGTCCTTATCTTTGGAATCGAATTTCGGTCATAGTTTTGTGAATGGTGAAGCTAACTCTGATTATTCAAGACTATCAAGTTTGTAGCTTTTGATCTGTCATAAATACTTGACTTGCACACTGAGAAATGTTAAGAGATCATTAAGTAACAAATACCTTCAAGTAAGCTGAATGGAAACTTTAATAATATGAATCTAGTTTGGCATTTTTCTATCATCTTTTGCTTCTAGTTACTCAAACGCAGTAAAAATACTTTATGAAGTATTTTTACTGTTTTTCCCCCCCAAAGTGAGGGCTGCAAGATATCCGTTCATTCAGCTTAAGGGATCAGGTAGGGATAGGGTAAATGGAGAGTACTAGAAGAGACATTTGGAAAGGGGTTCATTTCAGGGTCATGTAGAAACATCTAAAATAAGTAAATAATAAAATTAAATAAAATAAGGAAAAGAAATGCCTTCATAGAAGCAGCCTGCTGATGTGACTTTTTATATGGTTTATAGCTTTTATGATCCCTTCCAAAGTTCTCTTTCCAAGCTATTTTTTTTCTTTTCTGGAAGATTAAGTCATGGACTCAATTAAGTTAATATTTTTTTAACCCATGAGGCCATAATGAATTTATTGTACTCCAAATAGTCTCAGGACACCATCACTCAAGAACTGAGAAAAGGCAAATGTGAATGTGAGATTTTTTTTTTGCACTTAATATCCTTGGTTTTTTGTTCCAAACCCATTTGGATACTCTTAAATAAACTTTGTATAATGAACCAAGGATTTTTATTTGACTCTACCTACTCTTTTCAGAATTAAAGACAATGAAAATTCAATTCTGGCCAACTACAGAAATTTTAATGACCTGTCTAATAGTTGGATTTAAGCATAGACACCTGCCACTGGATTGACAAAAGCAAATGCAAACTCATTGCCAGCTGTTGGAGCCAAGGGAGTAACTCTTCATTTTTCATGCCTCATCAGTGGATTGAATTCTTCCACTTAAGTGAATTTCCACATAAATGCTTCGAGCTTATCTACTATAACAGACATCAGTGTGTGCTAGTGTCTTCCTGAAAACCCTTCTAAGATGTCCCCTTGATTAACCACCACTGCATGGCTTTGTGCCTTGTTATACAGATTGACTTCTATTTTATTTATGCGTCGCCGATGCTAGTGTTTTCTGAGCCTACTGTCTCATTATAGTTCAGGATTCCTGGAAATCATGGAGGACATCCCACAATCACTCTTGCTCACTGAACCTGGAGTTGGCAGCCAGGAAGCCCCAGCCGTCCTTTTGTCTCCATCCCCAAGGAGTGCTAGCCACACATCCATGCCTGACTTTTTCTGTGGGTATTGAGTTTCAACCCAAGTCATAAGCTTCCCTGTGCAGTGCTCTTATGTGCTGAACCATCTCCCTAGCTCCCATGCTTCTTCTTGGCAAGCTCAATCATCTTTAAGGGTAACTCAGTAGTTAAGTCGTCTAATGGCTCAGTGAGCTCCACACTAATTCATTAGATCCTCTCCCCTGCATTTCCATTGCTTGAATGTTTGTTTTCAGTATAGATTTCCATCTGTGCTGTTTTAAACTTATCTCTCTTGTCTTTTCTGGTAACACTGGGAGTTAAGAATGCCCAGGGAATGCACACCAATAGTGCTACTCCAGCAGACCAAACCCAGAGAAAAACATCCTCCTGTCTTTAGCATCTTATCCAGTGCCCAGCACACAATGATCCTGATGTCTCAGTGTGCTTCAATATGTGTAAGAACTGGGACTAGCTGCTAGAAGAGTGAAATAAGATTTTGAAATTTGAAAGCAAAGGTTTATCTTCAGGCTGAGCTCTTCCTGGAGACTCGGGGAAGGAATGATTCTTCCTCATGTCATGTCCACTTTTCAGTGCCTGTTGGCCTCTCTGGCATTTCTTGGCCTGTATCCTTATCACTCCTATCTCTGTTTTCATTTTCACAAGGCTTTCTCTGATGTGGTCTGCCTCTAACTCCATCACTTCTCTCTTCTGAGGATTTATAGGATTGCATTTATACACACACCCCTTTATAATGCAGATTAGATGCCTTAACTGGAACATTGTTTTGCCTTATGTTAGAGTTTGCCAAAAGTAGGAGTCACAGGTTCTAGGCATCAGTACATGAAATGTCTTTGACAGATATTATCAGTTAGATATATCATATTAATTTATTTTCAAATCAAATTTTCCACTTACATATTTACATTTTCAAAATATTGAATTATATTTTCTGAAGAGATTATATAACTTTATCTTATACTTCTATGTTTCCTTAATCACATGGCAACTTTTGATGGCAATTTTATATTTTTTAAATTTTTTAAATGTTTTTTTTGAGAATTATATGCAGTAGTACTGTATTTATATTATTTCCATTTTACTTTCTCCCTGAATTCTTATCATAGTCACCATTGTATTGAAGTGAAGCAACACCATGACCAAAGCATTTAAGTGGGGACTTGCTTATAGTTTCAGAAGCTTAGTCCATTATCAGCATGGAGGGGAATATGGGACTGTAGCTGTAGTTGAGTGCTATATCTTGATTCTCAAGGAGAGAGAGAGAGAGATTGGCAGGAGCTTTTAAAATCCCAAAGCCCTCCTCCTCCAGTGACAGACTTTGTCCAACAAGGCCACACTTCCTAATCCCTTTAATCCTTTTAAATAGTGCTACTCCTTGGTGCCTAAACATTTGAATATATGTGCCTATGGGGCCATTCTTACTCAAACTTCCACAAACTCCTTTCCCCACTCCCTCTCAAATTCATGACCTCCTTTTAAATTATTGTTTCATACTTACATAGGTGTGTGTGTGTGTGTTATTATACTGAATCTATTTAGTGTTGTTCATACATAAACATGTTAAAGAATAATGAGTTAGAACTAAATAATCCATCAAGGGACTCATCTCACAGATATTAATTGCCTAAAACTCTTCATTTAGGATTGTGGTTCTATGGTATGAGGTGAAAAAGGCCAAGGTAAAAACACCCTGACCCTGACTAGACTCAAGACCTGGGCCAAGGAAAAATACTGTGACTTGGACTTGACCCCAGGACCAGGGCTTGAAATCCCACCAACTCCTGAGGTTGCCTCAGAAATGGGCCACAAAAATCCACCAAACCCAAGCTACTCACAAAAGCTCTTCCCCTTCCCACAAGAAATATGTATACAAGCTCTTCATTTTGCTGCTGCTTCTCACTCTAGAGGCAGCCTCCCTTCTGGATTCTTCCTTCCCAGAAAAATCTCTTGATGATGGTTTGCTGTGGGGTACGATACGTTCACAGGACCGAGCCTAGCTTTTAACAACTTTCATTGGAGCAGAGTGGAGCAGATCTGTAACCCCTTCCCTGGGGAATCTTTCCACCATCAGAGCAGAGTGTTATGCTCTGAGATACCTAAGCAGAGTTGTAACACTTTTGTTGGGAAAACTTTCTCGGAATAGAGCTGTAACAATGTCACTGGGGAAAACCCCTGGCAGAATGAAGTTGTTGAACTGGGTGCTTCAATATGTGTAAGAACTGAGACAAGCTGCTGGGGAACCTTTCCCTCAGCGGAACTGTGAGCTGATACACTTACAATGACTTTGTGGTATTCCTAGGTTCCTGACTGCAGGGATACCTTTCCATCTGAGCTGCAATGCTTACACATGACATTTCTTCATCCATTTTACGATGTCAGCAGGTATTGTCATTGTGCAGGTCTTGTTTAGGCCA
This sequence comes from Alexandromys fortis, assembly GCF_014885135.2. Classification (NCBI taxonomy): domain Eukaryota; kingdom Metazoa; phylum Chordata; class Mammalia; order Rodentia; family Cricetidae; genus Alexandromys; species Alexandromys fortis. Next base: position 10,460,523 of record NW_026067910.1, on the reverse strand, counting down.
CTATATTTTTGAGATTTCATTGATTCAGCTCCCTGTCATATAGAAAAGACTATCTCATAGCAGATGTTCTGGTCCTCTGAACGTTACAATGATGTGGGATTCCCCTCTGTATATTGTGAATATCATTGGTTAATAAAGAAACTGTCTTGAGACTGTGATAGGGCAGAACATAGGTAGGCAGGGAAAACTAAACTGAATGTTGGGAGAAAGGAGGCAGAGTCAGAGAGAAGCCATGTAGCCCTGCCGGGGCCTGATGGAACTTTGCTGGTAAGCCACTGCCAAGTGGCAATACACAGATTAATGGAAATGGGTTAAATTAAGATGTAAAAGTTAACCAATAAGAAGTTAGAGCTAATGGGCCAAGCAGTAATTTAAATAATACAGTTTCTGTGTGATTTTTTTCAGGGCTAAGTGGCCAGGAACCAACAAGTAGCCTCCTTTCAACGCTACAATCTTTGTGCTCTCCTTTCTATGATATTCCCTGATCCTTAGGTATAGAAATTGTGTTGTAGATGTATTATTTGGGGTTATATATCCCATGGTTAGTTGTTCCATGCATATGACAAGTTGTAAATTTATGTAGTTTCTCTATCAACTGTAAAAAGTAGCTTCTTTGGTAATGGGTGAGAGCTACATTTATTTGTGGATATAAGAATAGGCATTTTGAGTGCAATTGGGAATTATACTAGTTTGGAAATGATAGAGTAGTAGATGCTTTTATAGGGTCACTGATGTCACCCACCACAGGCTAAGTTTACAGTACCATGTATGAATTCTCTCCCAGTGAGTGTACCTTAAGTGTGCCTTAAACCCAATTAGGTGGGTGTTGATTGCCCCCAAGATATAGATACTATTATTCTAACAGTGGAGGAAATCATATTGTGAGACTCATTGTTGTGATCTGTAGGCTTTACAGCTGGGTAGAACTTTGGATTTCTTTTCTCTCTGTGAAGCTTGTATTGCACATTCATCTGCTAGGAGAACTAATCCTCAGGAAGGAGGCTTTCAGGTTAGTTACAACTCTATTCCTCTAAATCCTGTGTTGGAAGTATATGATGTCTTTAGGAATAGTGTCCTCCCTTCAAGATCTGAGAGGAAACCAAAGGCCATGACAATAGACTATATTATTTTGGGATGCTTTTAGACTCCCATGACCAACAACAAAAAAGAGGCTTCCCATCCCTGATGTTGGCAGTCTATGGCTCTTAGGGGGAGAATTATCATTCTAATTGTAATAAATTAATCTAAAAATTAATTATATATGTGTATAAACATACTTATATGTATATATTTTGTGTTTATTTTGAAATAAACATAAAAATATGTTTTTACTTTGACTTTTTCAAGCATATTCACTATTTTTAGTCCTCTTTCTTCCTTTTTTTTCTCAGTCACAGAATAATATTCACGCTCCACATTTCCCATTTCCCTCTGGCTACTACTCTTCCTCCTGCTAGAGCTTCCATGACATGGTCTTCTTTTCCTTTCTTTGTTTTTGTGGTTAATACCGGTTGTATATGCACATCTAAAAGACCAGAGTTATGATGCACAAATAAGAGCGAATACGTGGTGTTGGTCTTCTAGGGTCTAGATTACCTCACTTCATATGACCTTTTCTACGTTCATCCATTTACCTACATATTTCAGTTTCCTTTACAGCTGAATAAAATTCCATTGCCTATGTCACACTTCCAGTATCTGTTCATCAGGTGGAGAACATTTAGGTTGTCCCTACCGCTTAGCCATTGTGAAGAGAGCCTCAGATGGATGTTGACATCTTTAGAAATTTGATAAATATATATTAAAAGAATGGGATTTCATCTTACTTCAGCGAGGATGGCTAAAATTAAAAATGAAATGATAACTCATGTTGATGAGCGTGTGGAAGAAGGGGACTGTTAGCTGTTGGAAAGAGGGAAAAATGATACAGCCACTCTGGAAATCAGTGCAGGGAATTCTCAAACAGTTAAAAATAGATTTGTTATTTGGCCAAGCTATACCACTACTTGGCATATGTTCAAGTTCATAATTCTTGGTCCTTTTTTTTTCTAATTTTCAAAATTAGACTGAGCACTTGGTGATTGGTCAACTTTAGACACCTGAATGCTTAAGACAGTCCTCTTACTCCTCCCTAGGTGTTTTGAGAAGGCAGTAGTTACTGCATATTATATAATATGAAGCTGTGCATATAAAGAACATGTGACTCTCTTTTTCAAATCACTTGGTAGGGAAATGGACATGAAAGAAACCTCATTCAGAAAAACTGCAAATGTTTCATGTCAAAATAGTTCTTAAAATCTCTTAGCTTTATGTGTAAGAAGTTGACCTCAGGTTAACTTTCTATCTTCATTCCCCTGAAAGGTGATCTGATAAAAGTGATAAAGAAATGCTATTTTCAGCAATATTAGATAGGATGAAAGCTTCTGTTGGCTCTAGAGATGGCTCAGTGAGTAAAGGTGCTGCCGTCATGTCTGATGCCATGAATTTGATCCTTGGAATGATAGGGTAGAAAAAGGACACCAACTCCCAAACATATTCTCTGACCCCCCACCTGCACACCGTGACACATGTTTACATGCACATGCTTGTAAGCTAAAAAATGAAATGTGATCTTAAAAATAGTTTGGGGGCTAGGGAGATTTCTTAGTGGTTAGGAGTTGTGGCTCCTTTTGCAGAGAACAGGAATTTGGTTTCCACCATCCACATTAGGTAGCTCTAGGGGATCGAGCATTCCCTTCTGGCATTTGTAGATACTAGCATGCATGTGTATATACATGACAAACACACCCCCACATGTTGTTTTTTCAATCAACCTTTGATTGGCAAATTATATTCAAAATTAAAAGAACTATTTTATAGGAACACATTTACTATGAATAATGAATATGGAAGGGAAAAGATGCTATATGTTCTTTGGAATCAACAGTGGATCAAATGATTCAATAAGTTAGAAGAAAAAATAAGCCTTCTCCATGACAAAAGGGGACATATTGTCACCGCAACCAGGAAAAACAGAAGGGAAATGGTGGTGGGTGAATGGAAGACATCAAATGGAAGGACAAACCGTGGTAACAAGGCTGTGTGGAAGATGCAAGGATGTGAAGCATGGAAGATTTAAAGTTATGACATATTAGAAATGTTAATGGTACTCTGTGGAATGATCATTGACCCAGATGTCAAAAACTTTTCAGAATCACGAAATTATCTGAGGCAAAAATAAGACTAAGTTGCAAACCCCTATACCTGGAAGAGTTACTGTAGGGTCACCAGACCAAAATAACCAGCAAGCTGCTAGATACGTACAGATAAATGATCTAGGACAGAAGTGGTGCCTTCTCCAGGCTCTGAGATGGTTAATGGGTAAAGACATGCTCTGTACTGGAGGCAACCGTGTTGTAAAACAGGATGCACTGTGCAGGGCAATAAAGTTGGGATGCATGTTCAGAAGCTAGGGCTGGATGCTCATGATGGCTGACAGGGACCTGCATGGATTGAATTAGGATCACAGAACAGCAGCTGGAAAAGAGGCAAGGAGCTGTGCAGGAGCTGTGACTAACACGAGGTGGTTAGGTGGTGCAAGTAAAAGTCCTGGAAAGGGGACTCAAAGATGCAGGAAATAATGACCTGACATAGCTAAACTCTAATGTAGCTTCTCTGTTTGTAGCAGAGGCAGATGAGAAGCATTACAGGGCAATGGGATTAGTCAGAGTTCTAGAATAGCACCGATAGAAACAATACATATTATTACAAAGGGGAGTAAAACTCTCTTCCAGAATTCAGGCCGTGTAGTGCAATAGCAGTAGGTTGCTGGGCATACTGAGAACCAGATAGCTTCTTAGTCCATGATGCTGAGTGCCTAGGCAGTGCCAGATTGGTAATGAAAGCCCGGGCGATTCCTGGAGAGCTGAAGATCTTTAGTCTATCCTAGGAGGCCAGAAAGGTTGGCTTCTGGGTTCAGTGACAGATGAAAAAAAGCAGAGGAAATGAAGTCACCAGCTGGGAGAGAGGGAGAGGGCAGGCAGTTCCAAACAGCAGCTTCTCCTTTGGACCATATTGTCTGGGCTGCATTTCAAGTATTCTATACTCTAGGGGGAGGTCTTCCTTCCTCAGTTAATCCTTCCAGATAGTATTCTTACAGACCTACTCAGAAGTATGTTCCTTTGTTTATTCCTGATCTAATTAAATTGAAAGCCAAGTGCCAATGTAAGCTAAATTGTCACCTCTTAATGACAGGGATAAAGGACATTTTGTATCATAAACTATGTCACCTCAAAGTTTACTGCTTTTAATTTGTTTAGAGACTAGAATTGAATTAAAATTTTGGCAAAGTCAAATTCTTCTGTTCAGCAAAATTCTCTTTAAAATCCTACTTCACTGTTCCTAGTCCTAGTTTTTTTCCCTAGGTTTCAGAGAGTTGCATAGATGATTTGTTTACAGAGCAATTTTTTTCAGAACAAAAATCCCTAAATTTTTCTCTGCAGCAAACTGCCGAATTCATTCCTTCCACCCATGTTGAGAGAAAACGTTATTAAATGTCTGGATAAAATTAATATTTAAAAAATACTAGACTCTTCCTATTGCTTGCTCAAAGTAAATTCTGTCTTGTGAGGAGACGTGTGTCAAACACTCATTAGTTTTACAGTTTAAGTATAACTATTGATCTTTTCTCCTCCTGCACTGTGCAGTGTGCACTCTCCTTCTGTGCATTGTGAAGATGGGAACCCAGTTTCCTTTACAGGCTCGGCCACAAGTCTACCTCTGAGTCAACCCCAGCTCTTTCTTTAAAATTGTTTGGTTGGCCAGGAACATAGGTCAGTGGGTAAAGTGCTGGCTACAGAAGCATGAGGCCCTCAGTTCAGATCCTTGGCATTCACATAAAAAGCTGGGCGGCATGGTGGTATACGGCCAGCACAGCAGCTTGAGTGATGGCGGCAGTGCGGGAGACAAGTCTCAGGAGCTTGTTGGGCATGCAGTCTAGCTGAAAGGGTAAGCCCCAGATTCTGTGAGAAACTGGTCCTGGTTTTTTTTTAAGAAAATAAAGCAGAAAGCAACATATGTAGACCTCTGGCCTCATGTGGGCGCATATGTTGACCTCTGACCTCATATGCCCCAGTGCCATTGCTGCCCCCAGCCCAAATGCATACATCACATATGCACCGGAGAAAATGAACAAAAATATTTTGAGACAGAGTCAAACTTGCCGTCCTTATTCCTGAGGAGCTGCCGATACAGGTGTACGCCACTTTGCCTGGTTCATTCGTTCATGTTTTATAAACAGTCTAACTTTGAATATAAGACTCTGCTTTTCACTCTTAAAAATCTTTTCAACCAAGAAATTGTGTGTGTGTGTGTGTGTGTGTGTGTGTGTGTGTGTGTGTGATTCCCACTGCTCTGTTCGCACACTGCGACTCAAATGTGTAAGCACGCATTCCTTCTTGACACGTTTATATTCTCAGGGCTGGAAGAGGAGTCATCACTTCCAGGTCCATCATTCCCGATACTTTGAGATTCTGTGGTGGAGAACATTTGGTTTAGAAGTGAGGACCTTTCCAAGTTGTAGAAGAATTCTCCCCCCTCTTGCATCATTAGAAACGTTTCTCTTGCTCTGCCAGGGAACCCAGTGGTCACAGTGGGCTGGGTCTCAGGTAGGCTCCCTTCACTTTTACTCTGTCTGTCTTTTGTTACAATCTCTCCAGTGTCATCCTTGGGCCCTGAAGCAGACCATTTGCAGGGCCTGCCCTCTCAATCTACCACCCTTCCCTGGGTACTCTGTGGAACCTTGCAGTGCACCCAGATTGCCCCCTTTTGGTGGACCATCTCAGACTCTCCTTCTAGCTGATTCCCAAGGTCAGTACTTAGAAATCATGTCTACCTGGGATTCCCACTGGCCACACTGATCTGTGTCTCAGGTAGGTAATTTCCTCTCTTCTCCCTGTCCTCCTTTACAGTATCTCCAGTTTGGTCCTCAGACCTGTAGCATATTGCTTCCAGGGTCCTCTCCTCCCATTTTACTCCCATTCCAAGGGGCCTCTTCTAGCCCATCCAGAACCCCATTTCTTTGTGTCAGATGGAGATACCTAGAAACACTCTACCTGGGACAGGCGGTGACCACATCAGCTGGAACTCAGCTAAGGGACTTTTACTATCCTCCTTGTCCTCCATTACCACCTCTCCATTCTCAACTTGTTTACAGTGTGGTGTTGGCATAAAAGCAGACATGCTGAACAATGGAATATAATTGAAGACCTAGACATAACTCTACACACTATGGAAATCTGCACTTTAATAAAGAAGTCAGAAATATACATTGGGATAAAAGACAGTATCTTCAATTCTGTCCTGGTCTAATTGAATGGTTGCACATAGAAGAACACAAATAGTCCATACTTATCACTCAACTCCAAAGGATCAAGGACCTCAATATAAGACCAAATACCCTGAGTCTGATAGAAGAGAAAATGGGGAAGCAATACTGAACTCATTAGTACATAAAAATGCTTTCTGAATAGGACACCAATAGCATGGGCACTAAGAACATTAATAAATGGGACCTCATGAAACTCATTAGCTTTTTTACGACCATGAATACCATCATTTGGACAAAGCTGCAAGCTAAAAAATGGGAAAATATCTTTATCAATTATATATCAGATAGAGGGTTAATATAAAAAAATCTAAAAACAAAAAAAAAAAACCCAGAACCAAAGAAGACAAACAACCCAAATAATAAATTAGGTACAAATCTAAACAGAGAGTTCTCCAAAGAAGAAACACAAATGGTTAAGAAAAAACTTAAAGAAATGCTTTAAAATTTTAGCCACTGGAAAATTGCAAAGCAAATTACTTTGATTTCTTCTTATACCAATCAAAATGACCAACATCAATAAAACAAATGATAGATCATGCTGGCAAGGATGTAGAGTAAGAGGAACACTCATCTATTGTTGGTGGGAGTGAAAATTCTACTGTTACTATGGAGATCAATGTTGTGGCTCCCCCAGAAACTGAATATATCTACTTCAAGATCAAACCATACCACTCTTGGGCTAATACCTAAAGGTCTCTACATCCTACTACAAAGACACTTGCTCATTCATGTTCATTAGTGCTATATTTACAATTGCTAGAAATTGGAAATAGCCTAGATGCCCATAAACAGATAAATAGATAACAAAAATGTGGTACATTGCATAACATAATAATATTCAGCTCTTAATGAAATCGTGACTTCTCCAGGGAAGTGTATGGTGCTATAAACAACAATCCTAAAGTGAGGTAACCCAGCTCTCAAAATACAAATATGATATGTATTTTTATATGTGAATATTAGCTGTTAAATCTTTGATAAATATACCATAATCCATATAACCAAAGAATTTTTATATAAAGGACTGGGACAGGGGTTCACAAGGAAGAGGAAATAAAATATAAAGTTTGGAGTGACATGGCCTAGATTGGAATGGAAGGATAAAAGGAGAGGAGGAGGGAAGAGGAGCATAAGAAAGGAAATACAGGGAGGGACAGCTAAGACTCTGGGCCATTTGAAGGTCTTATGAAATCATACTAAGATCCTCTAAATATGTGTGTATAAAAAAGAACTCTAAATGGAGTCACCAAATGATTAGACATCTCTCACCATCAAATGAAAATTTCAGTACCAGCAATGGGTTGCCTCAACTGGGTTGTTGGCCAAAGGTACCTTACATAAATCTCCATACAACACTGCTGGTTGCTCTCCATAAATAGATTGTAAGGTGCTATTGTGGAAGACAATACATATATCTCTTTGGACACAGAAGTCAAGCCGGTACCTATCTAGAGCCTTACTGATACTGACTAGTTAGTATTGAAAGGTAAACACCAATCCAACTATAAATCCTTTGATTTACATGGTGACAGCCTGCAGGATACCCTGATGTAATGGTGGCACCAAAGCTTTGGGAATAACCAACCACCATCTGACTGGATTTAAGACCCAACCCATAAGATGGAACTCATGCCTCACATTGATGACCAAGAGACTAAGATTCCATAGGGTAGAGGAAAACCAAATAATAGTATTCTGCTAAACTAATACAGCAATAAAATGACTCCTAGTAACATTATGCAATATTCATATATCAGTGTTTTGATTAGATATTAGCAAAGAACTTTCCTCTCTGTATTGAGATCTCAGCTATATTTGGATAATAGGCAGAAAGTAAAAAACCTTGAAATACTCAGTCATAAATCACTAACTCCATCAAACCCATCCCCTCAGGGCTCAGAAAACTAGGCAGAATAGGAGACCAAAAGATTGTAAGAACCAGAGATGATGGACAGTACCAATGAAACAGTGTCTTCCAGACACTACAGGACTGACACACACATGAACTCACAGGGAATGTGCATGCACAGGGCCTGCACAAGTCCAAACAAGATGAGGTTCCGGTGTTAAGGGAGGTAAGTGGACATGAAATCCCATAAATAACTGATAATCTTTCTCTAATCTCAAAAATGAAAACTTAGGTTTTTTTTTTCCCAAGTGGTGTATCACTAGTATACACACTTAAATGCAGGCCTCACGCCTACCAGTAGATGACCAACATGAAACAAAGTCAATGTTACTTTTGAAGAATATTTGTCTATATTTGTTTGGCTTTTTTTTTAAACTTTACTAGTGTTTTGATGGCATGTTATCTTTGAGTTTGTGCTTTCAGGAGTTCATTTTATGCATGTGTTTTATATTTCTCTCTGTGTGTATGTGCTAAAATATTTTCTGTGTGTCATGATCCAGTTTCTTGGAAATTTTTATACTATTCCTGGTACCATAAATTCATCACTCATTATGCCAGGTTGAAATCTGCAGCACAATAATGTTCTCAACAGGCTAAGTGACTTTCATCTCCTCTGTCTGGTACATTAACTTTCTCACCTTGACTATATTATGAATGAATAATGGATACCAAGATCTGTGAACACTTCTTAGCTACTCAAGTTTTCAAAAATAGTTTTGAAAGCAAAAAAAAAAAAATCAATATTCACTTACTAATTAAAGAACTTTAATTATATACACTTTTAGTAGATATGTATACTTTGAAATAGGCCAACATAAATGATCAAAGCTTGCTTTTTTTTTTTTTTTTTTTTTTAGTGCTTAGCGGTTTATAGAGTGAAGGTGAAAAGTGTGATAATAGGTCTTGTTAAGTCTTATAGAAATAACTCTGCCAGCCTGACATGGGGATGCATGCCTATAATCCAGCATTATGGAAAACTGATGCAGGGGATTGTTATAAATTCAAGTCCAGCCTGGGTTAGACCATGAGATTGAGGCTAGCCTGTGTTACAGAGTGAGAGTCTGTCTCAAGACAAAATACTAAAAGAAAGAAAAAATTTTATATATCTGATAAGTCTTTAAGAAAAACTGGAAGCTTTGCATTTGTGATCTATATAGTTGGCTAGTTTAAGAAGCATTTTTAATTTCCTAAAAGTTTAGTGATAAATAATGGATAACATTAAAGTCCTTTTCCATTCTTTACTATTATTGTATTTAATTAAAATAATTTTAGAATTTTCCCCTCGAGGTAAAATAAATAGCTAAGGAATGAAACAGATTTTTATCAACTTTACATTTTTGTAGATGTTTTCTATGGGAGAAGTATTATTAAATATGATGAAATTAATGTTTTTAAATGAAAACTTATGCCTTTTCATCGCTTCAATCAATTCTATTAAACTAAAATGAAAATTTTCTTTATCTTATGCAAATGTGGAGATAAGCCATTATTAGTTTCTTTCCCTTAACACTGAGAAGTTTATTATGCTCAAACTTTGAATTAAAGCAATGTAGCTTAATCTTAGAGTTATTTTAGAAAGTTATTAGAGCTAAAAATATGTTCCTCAATCTTTTAACTAGTGATTGTATCTGCAGTTAGTTAGCTCTTACTGTGGAAATGACTGCAATGTAATCTGATTGAGGAGGTCGCTATCACATTTTTACAAGAGACAATTGCAGGCCTTGCCTGGGGCCAACTCGTCAATAACTCATCATATTAAATATTCAGGAAAAAATGATGAGAGTTTAATAGCATTGCTTAAATCCTCAAGTGTTGAGATAGATGTCAACTAGGGGTTTAACCAAATTGATGCTTTGGTTGTAAACTGGTTTAAATTTTACTTAATAGGGTTGTTTAATAATGTTTGATTTTCAAACTAAGCGGAAGGGAACATTTTTTTCTGTGATTCTGGGATTTCAGAGCCCAATCGTCCCTTTCTTTAATTACCGCTCTCTGTAATTGATCTGACATTTAGCTTCCAATGCCTGAGCCAAGATTAGAGTAGGTAAGCTCCCACAAAATGCCACAAGGGTTTTCTTCTTTTGTGTACTATTAACAGTTCAACTGGTTTCTTGTCGATCTCTTTGGAAAATGACTTTTTCTCTTCATCTCTCATTGTCTTAGTCAGTGTTGTATTGCTGTGAAGAGACACCATAACACTGGTAATTCTTGTAAAAGAAAAAGCATTTTAATTGGGTCTGACTTACTCTTTCAGAGGTTTAGTCTATTATTAGCATAGAGGGTATCATGGCAGCACACAAACAGACATGGAGTTGGAGAGTAGCTGAAAGCTCTGTGTCCTGCTGTAGGAATTCCTACCATCAGTAGGCTTTAACTTACCCACCCACTTGGGCATGGCCTCTTATACTATGTAAAGCACGCATCTGGCCTCTTTTCTTGCTGCAGGATCTGGTTGCTGTTCCCCATTCCAGCAGAGGACTGTGATCTGTGAGTCTACTCCTAAATACATAACTGTGATACTCAATTCTGAGTTAGTGTGGGATTTCTCTTAAGTGTCTTTCTTCAATGTCCAGATCCACAGGATTCAGGAATAGAGAAAGGGATGCTGGGCATGGCTTGAACATTTGAAAACCCAAAGCCCACACAGTGATACAATCCCTCCACTAAGGCCATACCTTCTCCAACAAGGTCACACCTCTGAACAGTGCCACTGTCTAGTGACCAAGAGTTCATAATTTTGAGCCTATGGGAGTCATTCTTATTCAAACCACCACACCCAACTTTGCTGAGTCTGCCTATCCCTGTATATTTCCTAAAACTATCCTTGTCTTTCATCAACAATCACAGCACAAGAGGAAAAGAGACTAAATGTTAAAACTAAATGAGATATGCATAAAAACCTCATCACCACCAAGGCTCAGAGAACATCTGAGGAGAAGGAGGAGGAGGAGGAGGAGGAGGCAGAGAATGTAAGATCTAAGGGATGTGGAGAAATTGTGTCTTCTGGTCATGACCTGGGTATTGAAATCTGAACTCACAGCAGCCGTGGTACCTGCAAATGACTTAGAGAAGATCAAGCCAACAAAAATCCCTGCATAGAGGGGGTAGATGATCTCTAGGTTTGAACCTTTACTGAGGCAGAATTGGTAATGGACAGTTGGTGGAAAAGGGTAAAACCATTCTTTTCAGAATATTGTCACTGGTAGGTTTGGCCCTATAGTCTTGCACATATGGGCAGTACTAACTGGATTTTGTGGGTTATTTAAAAAAAGGATATAAAGTTGAGGGAAGGGAATGTAAGTGAATATGGGGGAGTTGGAGTGGAAATGGGGGTATATATGATCACATTTCATTATATACATGCATGAAATTCTCATAAACAAAGAAGAATTGTTTTAAAGAAGCCCAATGTAACTGTACTTTCAGGCAAATCCCAGCCTATGAAAGAAATGCATTAACCACTTCTAAATCTACCATGTCTAGCTTTGCTTTTGGCATGTAATTTGAGTTTTGGAAGATTGCTAGCTAAACTGCACAGGTCTGTCTCAAAAGAAAATGTTGTGTTCACCTTCCTGATCAGGAAACAAATTATCCACTGTCAAGGAGTGAGAATTTAACTTCATGAGTCCTCAGTCAATGAAGTAGAGCTTCTCTTTAGAGCTGAGTTTAATTCACACAATTAGTTTTGTGCTTATATTTACCTATCTACTATAAAATTTGCCCAAGCATAGTCTGCTTGACCAGAGCCTGTTGTAGGAGGAGGCTTGTTCATTTTCTGGCCACCTAGACTCCCAAAATAACCACAAAGAAACTGTTTTAATTAAATCACTGCTTGGCCCCTTAGTTCTAGCTTCTTATTGGCTATTTCTTACATATTAATCTAACCCATTTCTACTAATCTGTGTATTGCCACGTGGCTGTAGCTTATTAGATAAAATTCTGGCATCTGTCTCCAGCAGGGCTACATGGCTTCTCTCTGACTCTGCCTCCTTTCTCCCAGCATTCAGTTTAGTTTTCCCCACCTAGCTCTACTCTACCCTATCACAGGCCCAAAAGAGCTTCTTTATTAACCACTGGTATTCACAGCATATAGAGGGGAATCTCACATCAAGAGCCCTTGCATTCCATTTTTCCTAAATCCTTTCACCAAAGCCAGGTTCTTATCTCAGCCTTGTGTCTCACTGGGAACTGGCTGATTAGTAGACACTTGCCCCCAAGTACTTGATTTTGAATCAGATTGATACATCAGTGTAAGTGCAATTATATGTATATGGATGCACCCATATACACCAAGTACAAATTAGTCACAGATCTTTGTACTTCCGGTTAGAATCACAGAGCCTGTTTGATTCATGGTTTTGCTGATATATGACGGCCACAGCTGTTTTCCAGTTAACTAGACAAGGATGTTTTCATTTCCAGTAAGTTTAAACAGCTTTGATGAGGAGTATGCCAATGGTGGAGGCCAGCTTTGTTTCCTGATCTGGGTAATAAAACAGTATTTTCTTTGGATTACCGGTGATCATGTTGTCTGTCATCATCCTTTGTAACTTTAGGGATTGCCCTGGGTTTATGAACTGTATTGCAACCAATTACATCCAGCATTTCTGTAAGTCCTTCTACCATGATTTATTATCATGGTAATCATCTCCGATTATCACTAGGTAGCTTCAGGAAAACGACTTACACATATTAATTTGGAGGGCTTTCCTGAATTAACTATCTTGCTTTCCAGAAAATGTGTGGCACTTTGTGTGTTTAGCCTCAAAATGCAAAGAACTCTGCTCCCCTATCAGCTTCCCTTCTTTCTCCATTTTGCACACTAGAAGAGTTACAAACAGGTTTTGCATGTAACTCTCACTGACAAAAACTGTTGAAGCAGATCTTGCCAAAACAGTTCGACTCTGCCATTAGTCACTTAGTGCTAAAACTTTCTTCAGCTCTACACAGAAAGGAGCCTTGAGGTGACTGATCTACCCTCTTAAAAAATAGTTACTAATGTTTTCAAAGAAAAACATTGCTGGGTTTTCAGGATGCTGCATGGTCTTGCAAAGTGTTATTTTTAGAAGCGTGCGAAAGCTTCACAGAATCATTCATTCTGCTCCAAGGCCCACCACGTCACTGACGAAGCCCAAATTGTAAAGTACTGTTATCATCTGGTTGATTTAGCGTGAACATCCGTAGAGCCCTGCTCAGTAGTCACCCTCGCTGCTTCTCAGTCTTCTCCTAGTAGCGCTCTGCCACAATGCTGCCTTCCTTAAGTCCTCAACCCGTCTTTCTCTACTCAAGGAGATCTTGAAATCTCATTTTCTTCTCTCGCTATGACACGGGGAAGTAAGTATATTTTCTTGGATTTATTCTTGAGTAAATATAAATTGTTTTGCAAGATTAACTATTCTACCATATGTATCTATTTCTGAAGGAAATAAGGGTTTGGCGCAATCATTTGCGTACTATTTCGATAGCATATGCTATTGCTATTTTGTTTTAAATTTTAATTTACATTGTGTGTGTGTGTGTGTGTGTGTGTGTGTGTGTGTGCATATTCAGGTGTGTGGTGGTGCACATGTGAAAGTCGGAGACAACTTGCAGGAGCCAGTTCTCTCCTCTACCATGTGGGTCCCAGGGATCAAAGTTGGTTGTCAGACTTGTAGAAAATTGCTTTTACTTACTGAGGCATCTTTTTTCCAGCCCTTCTACACTGTTTTATAGAGTTATTCTTTATCCATAGTTTTACTTTGTGAGACAGGATCTCATATAACCCAGGGTGTGGTGACACTGAATTCACTATGCACCTTAGAATCCTGAACTTCCTTCCTCCTCCTCCTCCTCTTCCTTCTATGAGCTGAAGCAGTTGGTGTGGACCATCTCTCCTCGCTCTGTGGTTATATGGTTATTCTTAAGGAGCTGAAGTAATGTTCATTTAATTCATCTTTTCATTCACTTTTGTACTAATTGTCTTCTGTGTTCCAAAAAGGATTAGTTTTATTTATAAAGTTGGACATGCTGTAATTGCATATTAAGTAAATAATCAATCAAGAAGTTAGGACAGGAAAAATGAGCCACATTTTTGCCTGAAAGATTTTAACTTCACAAAGCCAAAAGAGAGTCCTGTATAATTTATGGTTCTACATGACCATGAGAACATCAAAACAATACTTTCCTCTTTATTTCAGAAATAGATTCTACTCTGAAATATGAGCTATGCAGCGCCATTCAGGCCGTTTCCATCAAATTCATGGAAAACTGTAGAAATATTTCCTAAGACTCTTTTTTACAGACTTATTCAGCATAGGCTCTGTTGTTTGGATGAGTGTCCAACAATGTGTGTGTGTGATAAATACATAGTTCCCCAGCAAGGTTCTAATGAAATACTTTGGACCATTAGGAAGTGAGGCTTTATGGGGAATTGTTGAACTCCAGTATGGTTGCTTCCGGGCTAATGATGTAATTTGTTTTCTCTGTCTCACACTCCTGTCACAATGTACTGACTTCAACACTAGGCTGACTGATCGTGGAACTGTACATCAGAAGAATCCCCTCTTTTCTTTTTGAATTTTTTTTTTTTTTGCTGCTGTTGCTTTGTTTTTATTTTTGTTTTTGAGACAGACTTCCTCTGTGTAGCCATGGCTGTTCTGAACTACACTCTGTAGACCAAGCTAACCTAGAATTCAGAGAAATCTGCCTATCTCTGCCTCCTGAGTGTTGGGACTAAAGGTGTGCTCCACCAAAGCCCAGCTTTATAAATAATAAGTTTATAAGTTAATTTTGCCAGGTTTTTTTTTGTCACAGTCACACAAAACTGCCTTATATTGTAGGCAATGACACTATACCAAAGAGAGCCGGTTAAGCTCACTTTTGTTCATTTACACAAGAGCTGTTTCCAAATTGGAAATCTGTGCAAAAATTTCCTACTAAGATACCTACCAACGAAATCATATTTTATATGATAAATCCTTTGTAAATACTAAACATCTGTCTTCATGGACTATCAATACAGGAGGTGGATTGTCACAAAAACAATGCTAATGACCCAATGAGTAGAGGGACTCTTTGTATGCAAACAGCTGGAAGAAAAGACATTTGACAGTGAGGGTCTCTGGAAGGGGGACTAGAGAATGGCTTCATTTCTGACTTATAATCACAGCATCCACTTACATGGCTCAAGCAATGTTTATAGTGAGTGTGACAGCCACAGTGGGTGTTAAAGAGCTTCTGATTTCCTGGTGACTGAAGAAATACAGCTGCAGCATGCCTTCCTGATGCATTTCCAGGATTCCTCTCTGGCTTCCCCGTTTCCCTGCATGGGCCTGCTCTTGACAAATCACTTATCTTCTGTTCAATGGGTAGGTACCAGGCTCCTGTAATCATCTCTAACTCTTCCAGCAACCCTGCCCCCCCATTTCACCTCTACAGTTAAATTTCATTGAAAGACACACTCTACTAACTAAACAACTTAACAGAACCTTCTTCCCAAAATTTCCTTTGAACACACCCTTCCTCTACATCTCTAAGTTCTCATCGGTTCTTTGTGGCACTCATGAGCTTACAAGTAAATAGTCACACGAAGGATTTTTCTCTTTCTTCCAATGAATATTCTTTTATATCAAACTTTCCATGATCCTTTGATGTTCTTTATCGCACCCAGCATAGGTATGACAGATTAAAGTTCTCGTAACTTGTTATTGTTGTAACAAACTATCTGTGTACAACAGCTACCTTTTTCTTTGGGAATTAGGCATTTCTTCAGCTCCACTTGAGATTGGCTGGATTGGCACTCCTGTGAGGACTCATTCAGGTAGAACATGCAAGCTGTGTCATGCAGACCTGGCAGTTTATTCTGAATGTTGGCTAGAATATCAAAGTGCCTTGGGCTTCTCACAGCATGGTGACTGAACTATGGGAGAAAATTTGTACAAAACCAGAGGCCTTACACTGCCAACTTCCTCGTCTGAGAAATAAAGTTGGGAAATAAAACTAACAATCCTGTTAAAACTGGGATGGCTACAATATCATTTTTTTTTTTTTTTGCCACATTAAGTGGGTCAGGGATACCAGAAAGCCAAACCAGAGTTAATGAAAAGAAAACTGAGGAGAGCAATCAAGATTCCCACTGTATGGAGTAACCACAGTAGGCTCATTTTTTTCAACCTCTATTAGGAAGCATTTATGTTAGCATTGTTTTAAGTATTATGGTTGCAACAATGAGGAAAAACACGAAGTAGGCAGAATTTCACATTCACAGCGAAGTTTTCATTGGCTAGGAAAAGAAAGAAAATAAAATGAACCAATGTGGTAGACTACAAGACGATGGATGCTGTAGATCACATGACTGTGTTCTGTGATCCATTTAGTCTCCGAATAGCATCAACAGTGATCATCACTGAGACTCAGACTCAGGAGTAAAGATCTTACATGGACAATAAAGAGTTATATGAACATATTTGTGTGCCTCAGATCACTGAAAATTTAAAATGTACTTGTGAAAACCCCAAACGTTTTGGTAATATACATTATCTACTTTGTAGATACGTCTCTGAGATAATTTTTCTCTTGAAGTAGCATTCTCTACATATAATTTGATTAACTCAAATATATCTACTTTTATTTATTTATAGAAGTAGAATTTGCATTTTGCAAAATTACTGTAATATTAAAACAGCTTCTAAAGTGAACTAAGTTTGTTCAATGCAAGTGCTAGCTTAAGCAAAAAAAAAACAATAGGGATACTTTTAATATTCGCTTTATCCTTAAATTTAGATTAAGAATATTTGAAAATGAGCCATCTATAAAAACTTAAAGATGTACATATTCATAAGGCAATATATGTTGCAGTCCATAATGTCTAAGTCTGGTTAAGCATGCCACTTTTCCCATTGATCTCTTATTTATGATCAGTAATCCAAGATCCCCTCTTATGGCCTTTTGGAAGGTACAGTAGAGAGTTTCTACCTCTAATCAGTGCTGTGCCGTGCGGTAGCTGTTAAACCTCTTTGCCATGCAGTACATCACTTATATTGCTCTGGAGAAAGATGTGAAATAAAAATGTTGTTCACCAGAGGGCACTGTTGTCATCTGAAATGAATTGTGTAAAGTGTTTCCAGGCGCTTAGCCATTTACTTTGTACGAACATAGTCCTTTCCATTTTTCCTTGATTTCTTTTCCTTGTCTGTTACTTTTCCCAGAACTCCACCAAAGTATTCCATATTGCCCTCATGATATTTTATGTCAACAAATATTAGAATATTGATAGTGAATATTAATAGTGAGCAAGAATTATGAACATATATGCCTGATTCACAAACTGGTGTGAGCATCTATAAAAATTTTGATATATTACAATGCACATCCTGCCTTAAATTTACTTAACATTTTTATCATAGTGACTTTGGATCTGGTTATTACATGATGTCTTGTGTATAAATGAATAACTATATAGTTTTATATGTAATACATAGATTGTGATAGTATATCTTTTGTTTGTGATGTTTAATTTCTTTTTCTAATGGGAGGATTCAAACAAACTCTCAGCACCATAAGTCATGACAGAATTTAAAACAAGGTGATCATCTTCACTGCTAAGTTTTACTGGATTTAGACTGATTTCCGATTGTGGAATGCTTCTCTGTGAGTCTGTGAAAGCCTTTCAGAGAGGGTCATGTCAGAAAGAGGATTTATTTTACCTCCCTGTGAATAAAAATAATAACTGTCCTATGTTCTGAGTTGTGTGGCTTATAGAACTGATCCACACAGAGCCAGGGAAATGACAAGCTCTTATTTCAGTTGTAGTTGTGGCCCTTGAGTTTGGCTACCTAGATCTCAATCTTGTCTCTACCATTTATCATCTAAAGAGCATTCAATGAGTTGCTCATAATACAAAGGTCCCACATTTTTAAAGTGGTGAAGCCATGTCATCTCTCATGAGCTAATCGATTTTAATACCTGTGATAAAATACCCGAGATAAATAGCTTAAAAAGAGGATAGGTTTAACTGGCTCTGTTGATTTGGGATCACTGTGGGCAACAATGGAACAGCAAATATGTTTATGTAATGGCATCCTGGAAGCAAAAGAGAAAAGAGGGAGAAGACAGAATCAAGCCTTCCCATAAAGGCACACCTCTGAGGAAGATGATGTAACTTTCTTCCAATAGGATCTACTTCCTAAGCCCTTTAGCACCTCCTTCAGGCTGACAACCAAGCCTTTATTGTATTTGAATTCTAAAATCCAGCATATAGTCATAGATTTACTTAGTGACCTCTGTGAGATAGCAGAACATTTGTCACAAGATTGTTAGAGTTTAAATATAAAATGATAATAAAAATTCCTGCATTACAGGCTTTGTCCCCATATGGTGACACCATTGAGAGGTGGGCTTCTAAGACATGACGGGATCTAAGGGTTATCCTAATGACAGACTAACCTAATGACACTAAGTGGGCTTTTGGTAGGTGATAGAAACTGAGGTAACTGAGGCTGGATTGGAGAAAGTAGATCACTAGGAGTATGTCTTTACAGTTTGTCTGTCCCTGTAGTCTTCTGTCTGTCTGCTTCCTGGTTCCCATGAAGTCAGCAGCCTCTTGCTCTGTCTCAACTTAGAAACCTCCAAAACCATGAGCCCAAATCAGAGTTTTGTTATTGAATGTTCTCTAGGGCACTTTGCCCACAGCATAGATGACTGTGCTCAGTAAATACTTTGTATAGTTTATTTGTGCCAAGATGAGTTTCACCTACTGTACGTGTCTTTCCAACAGTTTCTAATGTGTGTTCAACACAGCTACACATGGAGTTTCATTTTAATTCTGCTGACCGTGCTTCTACCTCCAATAATTTCCCTAGCATATCCCCATCCCACTGCCTGCCGCCTGATTTAGATCACCAGTGATGTACGTTCACCTTTAGGTTCCCACAATATCTATCACTTGTAGGAATGACTGCCTGTGCTTAACTACTGAAAGAATCACCGAATATGAAAACACTCAATCTGGCTTATGTATGAATGAATAACTATATTATTTTGTAAGCAGGACACAGATGTGTGCTAGCATGTGTTTTGTCAGTGAGATGTATCTTTTAAACTCAAGTGGGAGGATTAAACAAATTCTCAGCACCATAAATCATGAGGGAGTTTGAACTGAGACTGTGGCAGGTGATCTTTGCTACTCATTTGATTGGAGTTGGTATGAGCTCATCAACTATGGCATATGTCTGGGTATGTCTGTGAGGGCCTTCCAGAGGGGGTTATGTAAGAAGGATGATCTGATTTGATTATCTGTAAATTCATTGAATCATTGGCTACAAATAATCTTTTTTCAATTCTTCTTTTTGTTCTTGTTCTTTCTTGTTTTTGTTCTTCTTTTTCTCCTTGTCCTCCACCTCATCCTTATTCTTTTTCTTTTTTTTTAAAAAAGTAATTATTTCCATCAGAGAAAAATTTGGCAAAGTTACAGGTACCCAAGTGGAGGAAAGAGGTAGCTATTTGTGAGGATTTTGATACACATACAGTAAGGGGCCATGGGTCACATGCCCATTGGAAAGACTCATGTTCTCCACAGATTTCTGGTCATGTGAGGCTCCAGCTTAACAGTCTTGAAAATTTTCATTTGAGGTTCTTTAAACTTAGCACTGACTCCAGTCCAGTAATTCTTTTGAATTTTTCTCAAATGACCCTTTGTAACACAAGAGTCGACATGTATGTGATGGCTCTAAAATAAAAGTTCAAAAGAACTGAAAGGGTTTATTTAGAAGATATGATCCTAGAAACAGAATACTAAGAAGCATACAGGATTATGTTTTGTTTGTGTGGTTGAGTGTATACAGTGTGTGTGTGTGTGTGTGTGTGTGTGTGTGTGTGAGCATGTGTGTATTTGGGTACACATATGTAAATCATGGTATATGTGAAGGCCAGAGGACAGCTTTCATTGTTGGTTCTTACTTCCTGCTTTGCTTGAGGAAAAGTTACTTTTCTTATTGTTTCTGCATACAACGAAAGACCTGACCCTTAAGCTAACAGAATCCTCCTGCCTCTGATCTTGCTGTGAAAGTGCTGGGGTTCCAGACACTGTTACTCCCCCCACTCTAATGTGCTCTCCATATTTCCACAGCAAGAGCTTTACCCATTGAGTCATCTCTGCAGCCCCAGTAGTAAAGGATTCATATTCTTTAACTCTGTTTCTGAGGGATTTCCCCAGGTTCTGTTGCTTTCTCTCCCATCCTACCATCCCTTGTCTCTTCAATCCCATTTCTCTCAGGAGAAAAAGAAAACAAATCTCCCACTTTCTCTGGAATAACAGCTCAGCCGTCTTACACATTGATTTCTCTATTTTATGTTTATTCTCTGGTCTAAGCTTTCACAGATATTTTCCAATGATAATAAATACCTTGTTAATTCGTTGAAAGAAAATGACCCTCAAAGGGAGTGGCACTATTAGGTTTGCCCTTGTCGAAGAAAGTGTGTCACTGTGGGGTGGTCTTTGAGGTCTCTTTTGCTCAAGCTTCCCTCAGTGTGAGAGTCAGTTGACTTCCTGTTGCCTGTTAAATAGTATTCTCAGCTCCAGAACCATGCCATTATCCATTTATAACTAACCATTTTAAAATAAACACAAACATTTATAAGCAAACATTTTGGGAATTTGGGCATTGTTTTCTCCAAATTGCTTCCAACTGTTTATTGGGCAAGTTATTTTTAGGGTTCATTAAGATCTTTTGGGGTGTCTTGTTCCATCAAACCACATTTGTGTGGAAGGAATGTTCCTGTTCTCTGCAGAAACAAAAGGAGAACCTCTTTTCCAAAGTAATAGATCCTCAGAAACAAAATTTGAAGTCAAGATAACTTTAAAATATGAATGTTGGCTTAGCTTAGCAGCCCCCAGAATCAAATGTTTTCTAGCAGTTAACTCATTAACAGTCAAAGAATCCAAAGAAAACATAATGATATGCATAATTAGACTCTGCATATATTCTATCTTTATGTGGCTTAGTTTTTTACTTTATGAATTTTTAATATTTATTATCACTACTCCTTTAATCTATGATTGTCTGTACTTTTTTATTTTGTAAATGGCATGGAATACTTACAGATCTTTCACAATGAGGGTAGGTGGAGGGTATTTTGGTCAGTAGGACTCAGCTTTTCAGCAACTCCCCTGCACATTCTCCTGGTCCCTTCTCTGTTGGTTGTAGCTATTCACCAAACTCGAGGTTGCTGTTCATGGTTCATTTGGTGCCTATCAATCATGCGTTGTTATTCCAGCAGTGCAGAAGGAGCCTAGAAAGTTTATTAAATTTAAAGATTGATGAATGTTGAAAGTTCCATGACTGCTTTGTAGGTTTCACTTTTAATAACTAACACAGAAAAACATGCCTCAGACCTCTGCTGCTAGATGATGTAGGACTAAGAAAAAAAAAACACACACACACACAGAGAAGAGATTTCCAATTAAAAATGAACAAGTTACTTTGCTCTGTTCTAGGACTGTTTCAATAGTTTGAGCATAAATAAGGCTTTTTTTTTTTTTCCTGAATCCATCTCAATAATTTTGTTTGGATTTGAACAAGTCTCTCCCATCACCTAGTGGGCACATTGGAAACAGCATTAACATTGTGTATAGAGGGTAGGAGGACAAATCACTGGCTAACACCCTGACGACCTTTGAGACTTAACATTCGGTACAGGGATTTTCTGTTGAAGATCTTAGCCTGTGTTAGCACATGTAATGACAAACATTGCTATCCACTGGACTGGGACCCAAAGCTTCCAAAAGAAAAAGACTAATAAAGTCTCTGACACAACATGTATCTACTGTCTGCTACACAAAGTGCTAAAGTTTTTACATCCCACGATGTGACCAATAGTATTATTCATATTTTTTGTCGGTGAATAAATAAAGATGCTTAAACATTTACTCCAAGTGTGAGGCAGATGATTTTGTTATAATGTATTTGTCTTTCACACATCCCACTAACTGATTTTCTCATTTATATATCTAATGCTTCTTAGCTGGCCTCAATAAATAAAATGCCTATGCTTTTCAAAATTACACATTTTGAAAAGCGCAAGTGACCTAAGATACTTTCTAGGAGGTCTTAGCATCATTTATAATTCCTTTACTTCTGTTGCACAATACTATATACAACTAGGTATGTACCTTTTTGTCTCCTATTACATTCATCTTACTTAGGGTTAGAGCAAGTTAACACTTTAGATCATAACAGTATCTTTGAAGGAAAGAAAAGGATGGAAATTTTTTTGCAGGGGTAGGGGGTCATGGATGTTTGTTGAACCAAATCATTCTAAGTGTCCTATCATAAATTTGTAATCCTAAAGTTGTTGTGTTGTGTTCAAGTGCAGTCTACATCCTTTCTTTGCATTTGGCTTTGATGTTGCCAATTAAGATATTACAGGCCTTGGCTGCCCGAGTCTTTTGAGCATGTGTGAAAATCATTTTTAGTCATTGAGTTTATTTAGTCATTTAGTTTATTGAGGCCAGCTAAGGCATTAGATATGTAAATGAGAAAATCAGTTAGTGGAATGTGTGAAAGACAAATATTATTACTTTATCCTTTAAGATTTATGTTAGTTTAAATCATTTATGGCTTACTACATATTTCATAAGGGACTAGACATGCCTTGTTCTAATACTATTTTAAATCAACATATAATTACAAAGCCCTGATTTTGTAATGAACACCAAATTAGATGCAATGTTTTTGCTGGCTCCCATCTTCTCTGTTATTGGACTGAGAGGCCCTTTTGTGTGGTTTCAGTTCCACTTTGGGTTTAAATGCTAAAACTAGGATGAAACTGGGAGTTTGGTTTTCTTTGTCTTCTCTGAATCTAGTTCCTCATTGCTTGAAGCTAACCCTTAATTTCTAAGTGCTGGATTCACTTCTTGCTAGTCTCCTTTTTCTTTGTGAGTTGTCCAGTCTGGAAACCCTGACCACTGTGAGCCATAACCCTTGTTACCCAAACCTGTTGGGGTCTTGACAAGGCACCTCGTGGCACAGCAGTTCCTGCAGGTCTACCATCCCTTCTTGTTGTTGTTCAGACTGGTCTTGCCCTCTGTAGAAATGTCTGTGTTTGCTGTTAAGTCTTTAGTCAATAGCAAAGATGACTTGAGTCCCTGAATTTAGTCATCCAAACCCAAATTACAATTCTTGGTCTTGCTATTTTACTGTGTTTTATGGGAATGGTTAATTTAAATTTTGACTGAGCAGTTTAATTTACTCATCAGTTGGATTGTAAATGCCTTTGGAAAGCTTTCATTCATTTATTTATTTATTTATTTATTCCACTTTTTTGATGAAAGATGGAGCATTGACTACTTTATGTTTGTGATTATAATAGAATCTCTTGGTTTGGATTGCAATGATTTGATAACATTTTTTTTTGACATGAAGTAAAATGGGGACTCTGATTTTCTAGTTAAACCTTAGGGGGAACGCTGCCCAGGAACCTAGAAATGATTTAGAATTTCATCCTTATGTTATTTAAAAATTTTTGTGTGCATATTTGTGTATGTGTGTGCATGCCATTTGGATTTGTGTTAATTTTCTGTTAAGTCAGAACCTGTTGTACTCAAAAAGAGGTGGCTCACAAACATCCATAGATTCTCCTGTCTCTGCCTCCCATCTCACCACAGTTGTGTTGGGATCACACTTAAATGTTGCCAGCTCATATTTTTGTGGGTTTTGACAAGCCAAACTCCATGCTTGTGTACCAAGCAGTTTATCTAGAAGCCATTATACTGTAATACCTGAGGCAATTAAACTCAAAAATGAAAATTATTATTTGACTTACTCTCCTGGATGTTTCTGTTTAAGGTCAGTAGCTCTAGTGATTTGGGCCTGGGCTAAGGGTGACACTTCATGGTAGGAGCATGTAGTGAAACAAAATGGTTAACTCTTCAGCCAGAAAATGAAAAGAGAAGACAAAGACGAGACGAGAGACACAGTCCCCTTCCAAGGCATCCGATGATCTAAGGAGTTTCTACACCTAAATGATCCAAGATTTCCTGGTAACACCAAAACAGGACCACATCAATAGGACACAGGAACTTTGGTGATATTCAGTATTGAAACCATGTTAGATTCCTCACCAATGAAGGGTAGTCAAAGGATCCATTGATAGATTTGGGGTAGCATTGATCACTTGCATCCAGGCAATGGAAACTAAACAACAAAACAAAAACCCATAACAAGAATGGGTTGTTTATTGCACAGCAATGGCTTGAGATAATATTATTTTACATATTAACGATGTTTAAAAATGAGAAAAAATAATGTCATGTTAGCAATTGTTTGGCCTTTTTGTCTCCATAATTTTAGACATTTCATATCCAGAAGGTTATTTTATGCCATAATTTTACTTATGAAGATTCGTCATGTAAATTTTGTCTTTTAATCTACTAACAAAAAATGGTGAGTGTCTGAATAAGATGTCCCCCATTGTCATATGCATTTGAATATGGTCCCTAGCTGGTGATGCTGTTTGGGAAGGCTTAAGAAGTATTGACTTTCTGGGGGAGTAGGTGTATCACTGCAGAAATGCTTTGAGCTTTCAAAAACCACGTGCCATTCTGAGTTTGTTCTTTCTGCTTCCTGCTTAATATTGATCAAGATATAAGTTCTCAACTTCCAGCTCCAGCTATCACACTTCCTTTGTCAATACACCCCATAGTGATGGAGATCATCTCTTATCCCTGAAACTATAATTCCAGTAAAAATAAACCTTTTTTCTTCTATATTTGCCTTGCTCATGGTGTTTTATCACAACACTAGTAAAGTAGCTAATATAAATGTGTTATATTAGCAGAATTGGGAAGTCGTCAATGCCTTTTTACAAGAACCAGTTAATCTTTCATGCTGTGATTATATGTTCTCGCAAATATTCTTTCATTTGTTTTTGTCGATATTTTATTAGGGAGTTTCACACCTTTGCATGTTACAGTGGTATGCAGTTTTTCTGTGGTGTCTTTATCTGCGAATGGTGTCAGTATAACTGGACAGTCTTTTCAGTGCCTGAGTTGTCTGACTGTTGATTTGCTGTGTTTATTTTTTATGTAGTTATGGAATCTATCAGTGAAAGTCAAGCAGTTCCATAGTAAAGAAGCTACAAGTGTGACTGTGGCCGCTATAAGTACCCTTCACATATTTCTATAGTTTAGTTTTACATCAAGGCAACAAGCCCAAATGAAGACAGACGTGATTTCTAATCCCCACGCCCTTAGTCCCGCAGGACGACATCAAGCTGCAGTACGGAAAACACAGGAATGCACACTCAACCATGAAGAAACGGCCTCGCCTTTCATCTATGTTCAAACAGGCTTCCAGAGAAGCTTCCAGCTGTGTCCTAAGGGAGTGAGCAGTTAGAAACTAAGAAGATGAATGAGAAATCACCTCTCAGCAGCAATTTCACACAAGAGAGGACTGACAATGGCCTTAGTATGCTTCTCATCAGGCATATCTCCCTTTGTTCTAGGATGTTGTGATATTGGGGTAGCAGATAGGGAAGAGCTAAGCCAAGTCTTGCTTAGAGGTTTTCCTGTCAATGAATGGAGATACTCAATGTCACAAGGGAGCCATGGTAACATTATCATTAATAATTCATGTGGTGAGCCTTGGATTTTCTTTGTGGGATGATTTTTACTTTTGTTAATTTATCAATTTATTTTGCGGCAGGTCTCATGTATACTATGCTAATCTCAACTTCATGCATTGTGGAGTTGAGGAAGACATTGAATTCCCATCCTCCTGCACTCTCCCCATGAGTGCTGAGGTTACAAACATGACTCATCATGCCTGGTTTTTGTCATGCTGGGGATGCAGTCCAGGGCTTTGTTCATTCTGGTAAGTACTCTGCCAATGGAACCACATCTCCAGCCCCACAAACAACTGACTTCCAAATTTAACTCCTTTCCTTATGGTAGGCTTAGCCAGACTTTCTATACTCTCTTTTGTTATAAAAACCTTCTTCAATCAATGACGATAAGTTCTTTCTTTCTAGAAAGTTCTTCTAAGATTTTTAATTTGCTGGCAGAAGACTACTCTGTAGTCTATTTCATTTCTGTTAGAGTAACATTGATTTCTAATGCTGCCAATGCTCTCTATTTTTTAATAACTTACAAAAAGCTAGTCTTTTATTACATTGAATTTAATTATTTAGTTTCTTAAATCAGTGTTTTTCCTGGTGATTTTTATTTCTTCTATTCTAACTTTTTCAGATTCTTTTTTTTCTGATATTTTCTGGTTTTCTTAGGAGGAAACTTCTTAATTCACAGTATTTTAGAGTTTGGCTACATTCCTTAAATTATGATATTTTGGGTGCTCATTTATTATTTGACCTGCATTGTATTCTCCAATGATACTCCTGGATAGTGGTTTTTCATTTCCAGACAAGGCTAAAAGTATCAGAAGATACACAATACAGTTTGATTAGCTGAGTCAAACATTTGCTAGTGGCAGGGCTTTTGTTACTCCCAACATGGTTTTCACTCCATACCAACTTTTCCAGCCAAAGTTAAGAGAGTGGAATGTTTTGATGAGCCAAGAGCAGAGACATGCAAGGTCTCTGCAGGATTTTGGAAAGAATGATTAACAACTTGATGAGAAGTTTCTCTCACTATAGACAATTGGAATGGAGCAACTGGCACTTCAGTGCTGCTGTCCTGAAAAGGCACTTTTCTTCCTCATTTCCCTGACTCATGGCCAAAGAGCAAAAAGTGTTCCTAAGATAACAAATAGCTGTGTCTGATGGGGTCATAATTGATACAGATTCAGAAAGTTCTGCATATGTTAGCAGAATGCTACCATCTAAGGGACATGGTATACATATTTTTAAAAAGAAACTCTATTGCATTTGTTTTATTGATATTTGAAATCTTTGTAGAAGAAAACATACAAGTATGACTGAAAAATTTCCATGACAAATGTGGGCCCAGGAGTGCCTGGGATCAAATCATTGATTGCATGGCTCTTGTTTCTGGGTAGCAATGTATTCCATGATACAGACTTCAACTAATCTAATAACTTTGCTAGATTAGCAAGGATGGTAAAGAGAAACCAGGACAAAAAAAAAAAAGGTTTCTTGTGCTTGAATCTTTTAGTTTCACTATAAAAATGAGTGGGGACATGTTAAACTTTTTAGACATTTATATGTCTCAGTAGATAATAGTCATGGCAGCTAACCCTAAGTGTCTTATATAGCTGGTGAACTGTAGGATTGGAGTTGAGGAGTAGGGACATGGAATGGTGCCCACACCAGGATAAAAGAAGATGATTTAGTAGAATCTGTAGAGAACTTCACTGGGTCAGGAGCATCCTAATGTTCCCTTCTCTCTTTTCTGAGCCCTCAGGCTGCTGCTTATGCTTTGGTATGAATATTTTTCATGTTGAAACTCAGCTATTTCTGTATATGATGTTTGTTTTTCCATTCCAAAGATCTTGGGTTTTTGGCTTTTCATTATTATTAATTACTATTATTATTTAAAAAATATGGAACATTTCACAAATTTGCAACAACCTTGTGCAGGGTTCATGTTCATCTTCTTTGTATCATTTCACTTTAGTATATGGGTCTGTAAAGCAAGCATTAGGTTTTCCATTTTTTAGATGGGGCAGTAACCATTAATAGCATGATTTATGAAACTTGTTGGTTATACATAGTAACTGGACAATGACTTCACTTTTGATAAACTAAAATGTATATATCCACATGCATACAAAACTGGAATTTTATATAACAAAATATGACTACTATTCTAACAATTATGGTTAAGTCCTTTGCCTTTGTGTTTTTTAAATTCATTCTGAAACAAATGAACAAATGAGTTTTAAACCTTAAGTCAAACGCACATTGTTTTAATAGCTGATGGTGTTAAAAAATATACATTGGATAGGAAAAAGGGCATCATATACTTACACTGACTTAATTACTGTACCATACAATGTGGCTTCCTGTATGTTCCCTTGCTTCAAGTCTAATAGATTTTTTCTGCCTTATATGTAGTCATTCTACATTTTATATAGGAATCATTTACAAATAAATCATAATTATAATATTGTCTTTTTTAGCTTCCCTAAAATACTTATAAAAATGGGACTCAGTGGAATGATGAAGAAGCGTTATTTGCCAAGGAAAGGCCTGTGAAGAGCTGGGAATTTGAACTGAGCTTTAATTCATTGAGTATGAATGAATTAAAGAAATTCATATGTATTTTACCCCCAACATTTTGGTATTCTCCTCTAGAAAATAAAAGGGGTTGTCTTGGAATCATCTAATATATTATTATTATTATTATTATTATTATTATTAATTTAAAAAATGTTTTGTGAGACAGGACATGGGTCCAACAGCATATGTGAAAGTAAAAGAACAACTTTGTGGCATTTGTTCTCTCCTGCTCCTTTCTGTGGGTTCCGAGGATCTAATTTAGGTCACTAGATTTATGCAGCAAGTCCTTTTTCTCACGGAGCCATCACATTGGCCTGAGACTTCTTCAGTTTTCTTTATTTCTGTATTCATATTAGAAGTGATAATATACTTCTACAGATGTTGTAATGAATGACACGAGGGCGACATGAATTCAAATTAAGATCTATTGTTTAACAAGTTTTCTATATTTGTGGCTGTGATCTGTTTTTGTGATTCCAACTGATGTGCTTGCTCCACACTGAAAAATGTCCCTGATGTAAGACAACAATGACTAGCAACTGTCAAAATGGAGAGAGAGACAAATTTGTAATTGTTTCTACTTTTTAGTAATAAACCATGACTATTTTTTGGTATGTTCGGGAAATTTCACAAGAAACACTTCAGTGTTCTGTGAGGACAATGTTGAGGATGGAAAACACTTGAAAATGTATGATTATAGTTATTATTTGACTCTCAACTCTGTTTGTCCCAAGAGCCTTGCTGTACTCAAGGCATTTATTGCCCTCCTCATGTCCATTTCTCTCTGTGTGAAGCCATTACTTTACACTGGATAATAGATTTTTGTCCTTTAGAACAAACTTGTTTAGTCCAACAGTAACCCAGCCAAGGAAACTGTGAAACAGGCAAATATTTTCAGTGTGTGGACTGTCACCACCTTCACCATTAATTCTTCCCAATTTTAACGAAATAAAGTTTCTTTGTTGATATAATAGTGTTCCATTAAAACTTTAAGTAATGTAAGAATAAGCAAAGAAGAAAGAAAGCAATACATCACTTTAAGTGCTACCATCTTAAAATAATCATAATAAGCTTCAAGTATATATTTTCCCAACACGTATTTATACCTATTTGTGAATAGACAGACATGGGTCTCACATAAGTTTATGAATACAGGAATAATTTTATAAAATGGGATCCTATAATAAATGTTTGTAATACAGTATTGACTCAAGTGAGCAGGGAGTACAATGTCTTTTCACACAAAGCCCATGTAAGCTTCTTGTTTTCCTGACATAAGTAAGACCAAAACTTTAGCTATCTGGGCCAGAAATCTCACTCCACTGCTCAGAAACATAAGTGATTTCCAAATTGTATTTTGTAAGTTAGGAACTATATTATTATTATACCTGGCAAAACTAAGTTAACAGGGAAATCGCTTTAGTTGGTTTATAAATAAATGTTTATACAAATAAAAGAATTCTTGAGTTTTTTGGATGATAGTAGTTAACCTGAAAATTTTTCTTCCAGTGAATATTCTATACTACTAGCAATTTTAATGGTGTTGCTAGTGAAGATGAAACATGAGCTAGCTCACTGTCATCTTGTTTTTTTGCTTAACAGTTCGTCAATATGAAAGTAATGTGGTATTACTGAGGTAGAAGAAGCTTCATGTCTATATCATATTCATTTCTAAAAACTCAAAATACAAGTCTACATTTAATCAAACTGGCAAACTTTTGGTTTCTTATTTGCTTTTGGGGCATGGTAACAAAGTTTATTACACTACGTGTTATTAGGTAATTTTTCCAGGAATGTAAATCCAATTTTAAGGATATGTTTAAAGGATCTGAATGATTGTGTGATCTTTTCCTCATTTTGTAAAGTTTCCATTATTAAAATCCTCATACTTTGTAACTCATCATGAAATCACTAAAATCTGGCAAATTATAACAAAATATTGGCATAATGAATTTTGGAAATCTGCTAAAGTGGTTTGCAACCTGAGCAAAGCTTGACAAACTCATACTTATAATAAAATAATAACGATCTCAGTGAGTATGGTTTTTTTTTTTTTTTTTTTTTTTGGTTTTGAGAGACAGGGTTTCACTGTGGCTTTGGAGCCTGTCCTGGAACTCGCTCTGTAGACCAGGCTGGTCTCGAACACAGAGATCCGCCTGCCTCTGCCTCCCGAGTACTGGGATTAAAGGCATGCGCCACCATTGCCTGGCTCAGTGAGTATGTTTCTGACGTGAACTGAATCATGTGAATTCCTATAGATGTCTTTCACTCAGTTGCTACCTTCAACAAAGATTTTTGGTATATAGAAGCTAGAGAAATAAGACAGCTAAAGGAAATTAAGGGGATACAAATTGGAAGGGAAGAAGTCAAGTGTTATTATTTGCAGATGATATGATAGCATACACAAATGATCCCAAAAATTCTACCAGAGAACTACTACAGCTAATAAATACCTTCAGCAAAGTGGCTCGATAAAAGATTAACTCATAAAATCAGTGGCCTGCCTATGTACAAATGACAACTGGACTGAGAAAGAAATCAGGAAAACAAAGCCCTTCATAACAGTCACAAATGATATAAAATATCTTGGGGAAACTCTAACCAAGCAAGTGAAAGACCTATATGACAAGAACTTCAAGAAACAAATTGAAGATGATATCAGGAGATGGAAAGATCTCCCATGCTCATGGACTGATAGTATTAATATAGTAAAAATGGCCATCATATCAAAAGCAATCTAAAGATTCCATGCAATTCCCATCAAAATTCCAACAAAATTCTTTACAGAGCTTGAAAAAACAATGCCCAACTTCATTTGGAAAAAAAAAAAACTCAGAATAGCTAAACTAATCTTATATAATAAAAGAACTTTCAGATATATCAGAATCCCTGATTTCAAACTGTACCACAGAGGAATAATAATAATATTAATAACAATGATGATGATGATGACGACGATAATGATGATGATAAACACATGGCACTGGCATAAGAACAGACAGATTGATCAATGGAATTGAACCAAAGACCCTATGGACTCCTGATTTTTCATAAAGAAGCCAGAGACACACAATGAAAAAGAGAAAACATCTTCAGCAAATGGTGCTGGTCTAATTGGATGTCAGCATGTAGAAAAATGCAAATAGATTAATATCTATGACCTTGCATAAAACTTCAAGTGATCAAGACCTCAAGATAAAACCAAATACACTGAACCTGATAGAATAAAAAGTGGGAAATAACCTTGAACTTATTGGTACAGGAGACAACTTCCTGAACAGAACATCAACTTCCTAAACAGACACTGAGATTGACAATTAACACATGGGACTTCATGAACCTGAAAAGCTTCTGTAAGGCAAAATAAATGGTCAACAGGATAAAATGTCAACCTCACAGAATGGAAAAAGATTTTCACCAACTTTATACCTGACAGAGGGCTAATATCCAAAATATATAATAAATCTAAAGAAACTAGAGATCAAGAAACCAAATAATCCAATTATAAATGGAGTTCTGATCTAAACAGAGATTTTTCAACAGAGGAATTTCAAATGGTTGAGAAACACTTAAAGAAGTGTTTAACATCCTTATCCATCAAGAAAAAGTAAATCAAAATGACTTTGAGGTAGTGGTTCTCTAGTTGTGATGTGTTCTCTCATGAGTCTCTCATGAGTATGTACCATGACCTGTGTATCAGATGGCCTATCTCTGTATAGAGCAACAAAACATGAAACAAACAAACAAAACACTAGATGTGATGATTTGTAAATCCCATGGATCTGAACCACCCACTCCAACAGCAACAGAGAGACTGACTTCAGTGCTCTTGTTTTGAGTCAATTTCTGCAGATCAAGAGACTTCCAAAAGATAATTATTATTAAGTAATTAAGAATCCATAGACTCAGCCATTTTTTCATGAATTGACTTCCTACATAATGACTTATGTCTTAATTTAGTAATTGTCATGCTCTAATCCTAAATGTGGCAGAACTGAGAGCTGCTCAAACACATCTAATTTAGTGGAGCAGCTGCCTTCAGAAGGGGAAAGGTATCATGGGAGCTTTGAATGCTTGCAAGCGTCAGTTGGTAGGCCTAACTTAGTGCTACTAGCTAGCTTTCCATTTCAAAATATGACATCTTATTTATGCATGCAATCTTGACATCTGATGGCTACCCAATGTAATGTCTTTTTTACTAGAATCAGAAACAATGGGGTCACCTAACTGTGGACTTTCGGATTCAAATGGTACAAGTTAAATACACTTCTTTATTAAATTTTGAGCTGCAAAATTTTTGATATAACAATGAAAGAGGTAGTGACACAGGAAAGGTATCAAAAAGTGGGACCACCTCCTGCCCAGAAAACTAGAAGTGATTAATAGGTTCATAGCGCTTTTGAATATTCTCTGTAGGCTCACTTCCCCCAGCCATTTTCCTATGCTCATCTGGTGAAGCAGGTCTGCAGTTGTTCAAACAAGCCCAGGCATAGAACATACCAGTAGCAATACATGACATTGGTTCTGCATGCACAAGTAACGCAAGACTTCGTGTCACAGTGGCTCCCCTCAGTACTTTAATGGAAATCCTGATGGGGTCAGGTAGAAAGCAATTTAGGTAGGAAGTATCAAATGGGGCCATGTCTAATGAAGCTATGGATGTGCAGCCATACGAGGTACCCTCCCCTAGTAGAGATGAGCAACATGCCACACACCCCTTGGAGTGCTGCCAACCTCAGCATGCTGTCCCAGAGTGCAGCAATATGGGCTGTGACTCAGAAAGTAGAACCTTCACAACTAGTTTAGGGACTATCCTGATTCATGATCTGCTTGCTCAAGTACACTTGTCTGTGATGTTTGCCTTTTTAAAATAGTTTTTAAATTTGCTAATTTTTTTAATGAATAAATGTTTTACACTTCCAGAGTTCATAAAGATCCTTCTAAACTAAAAGCACCATGTACTGAACTAACTCCATGTTGTTTCTTATTTATTCATTTCATTTTGTCAAACATTTCAAAGCTTCCTTTTCTATAGTATTAATTTCACTGTTGTGTGAGACTTTTCCCAAGGAGATGCAACACAAACATCTATTCACCCAAAATAAGGAACCAGCACCCATCCTAAGTAATGAGTATATCAAAGTCCAACATGGTGAACTGATGGATTGACTGGGGTTATTTACAGGGATATAAATGAGGGGTTACTTATGAGAGCAGGTAAAGACAGACGCATCACCAAAAAGCACAGCCCAGCACAAATGATGACTGACAAAAGCTGCAAAACCCAACAACTTTCTTCATGATTCCAGAAGCTAAGATGGTCAGAGCCCTTTCAAGGCAGCTCTCAGAAGTCGTTTGTTGGAGCTACATCCTTGAAGAGGGGCCCTATACATCTTGTTAGGTTTAGGAACTTCTTGAGACTTTGGAAGTTGTTTACTTCCTAAATCTCAAGAGACTCCAACTCTACTTTTTAGAGGGCCTGTTTCAATTTAGAACTCCTTGAATCCCAAGGAGCTTCCCTCCAGTATAGAATGTTGTAACCAGGATATAATTGCTGTACAATATTTAATTCTAGTTTGTCTAGGTTTGGTTGTGTTTCATGAATCAACCACAGTCCTTGAGATCTTTGATCTTTTTCATGTTTCTTTTGGGCAGTTGACAATTTTACTTTTCTGGGAGGGCCTATAGGTGTTACATTTTAGGGTATCTTAAGTATTCCAATTCTTTTGATTTCTTTTGTTATTTCAGGAAGTTTTCATGTTGGCTTTAACTGTGTTTTCTGTATCCTTTGTTGAATGTGCCACATCATGTGTATTGGTTTCTCTGTAGGACCGTTTGTTCCTCCCGCATATCTCACATTTTATCTATTTCACATGTTAACTCTCAGTCTGTTTTGTTCATGTAGACTTAATGCCTGATGCCTCCTTGCATATCTGTAGCTTCATGCTTATAATTTATTATTGATATAAAAAGAACATTTGTAGTCTGTTTCTCTGACTTTTGGATTTCTTTTTACATTTTATTTTGATATTTATCTTAGTTTAGGCTCTGATGCTATCAAATTTATGCTCTTATTAAGTTCTTTTATAGCATTATATCTTTGTGGGAGTGATCCTTTATTGGGATTGTCTTCTCCCCAAATAAAGTCTTTGTTTGTTTTTTGCATGCCGTGATCTTCCCTAACTTTTCTTCACTTCTCTGCTAGTAGTGTGCATGTGTGCGTGTCTGTCTGTCTGTATTGTAAATTCAGCCAAATAAAAGCAGCTTTGAACACTCCTCTGTGGGACCTGATTCAGAGAATGAGTGATACAGTTAGCCCATACTACCTTATCTGAAACACATTTCTCCCTATGGGTGGAGTATACAGCCATGATATTGTAATGATTGAGATTGTAGCCATTTATTTTCAGTTTAGCCTGTTAATCAGGAAGACCCAAGAAAGAAGACTCAAGACTTTAATGAATGAAGCCTCTGCACAACCTCAGATTTTGTGACTGTGATTCTGGTCTATATCTGATTGATGTTTTCTATACTCTGGTATTTCTGGGTTTTCCTCTAATTAGGGTAAAGCCAGTGTATTGGAGAACAGAGATAATTTGGCTGCACTTGCCAAGAGTCCATGACCAATGTCTGATAATATTCTAGGACTATGTTACTATACTTTCTTCCTCCTTATTTCTCTACAGAATTTATGATATTGGTGAGAAATTCCAGAATATACTTTCTCTCTTCCTACATCATAGCATTCTTGAAGCTAGTGAAAGTTCTTCCTTTGCTAGCCAGAATCCTGTCTTTTGTCAGTTTATAAGCTGACTCCATCCCCACTTCACTTAGCACTAATTTCTAAATGCCATCTGAGAGTAAATGTTACAATGTTGGTGAGTGACTCAGGTAAAGGGATTAAGGCACTTGTCATGCAAGCCTGCCAGCCAGAGTTTGATGCTCTCAAATACACATACAAATGCCAAGAAGCATCAATCCATGAAGCTGTCTTCTGACCTTCATATATGCACTGTGTGATTGACTCCCACACATACATTTATCATGCTTCTACATGCACATGAATAATAATGACAATAACAATAATAATAAAATGTAATTTTGCCTGTATCTACAAGAAAAATATAGAATTCTCATTGCTTAGTGTCTTCTTTATTTTGAAATTAAAAAAAAATCTAGTCTCATGGAAACAGTGACTTTAAATGTCATAGTAGAGTGTATTCCAACCATTCAGAAATGACCACATGGTTAATTTAGTTAATAGTCTAAGGAATGTTGATGAATTAATTCTTTGTTGGGCCTGTCCTTAGCTATTTATACATCCATGCATAAAAAGTAACTTGGATGCTTTGTAGAAATGTCATTATATTGTTAATTAAAATCGAGATCTGTGTTATTTTTAATTGTTTTACTCTTTTTAATACTTAAACCTATTTTAATATTTTATAATGATGTTATTTTTTCATTTATAACTTCCAAGTACCACTTTAATAAACTGATGGTGACAGACACTTGTAGTCCCAGTTACTTGAAAGATTGAGGCAAGAGTATATATGTTTAAGATCAAGCTAGATAATACTAAGAAACTCTATCTCGAAGAGTAAGCCAGGAAACATAAACAAAGCAAAAATAACAAAAGAGATGGTGATAAAAATTATCTTTAGCATGTAGACCTATTAAATTTAGAAGAAAGGCCATTTTTATTCCCTTAAGTATTGGAGGAGTGGTCTTCAACCCCTCAATTACCATTTAACTGATTGGCTCTGGTTCAGACTAGAGATCCACATTTTCCCTTTGGAGGTTTTGTCACTCACACTCAGACTGCAGGAAAATATGGAATTATGAGTCAAACATCTAGTGTTTTGTTTATTTATATTACTAGGAGAGCTTAGGGGAAACCATACATGGAAAGAAAACAGTTCCTAGGCCTCATGCAGGTTTGGATCTGATTTGTTTTATGTTTGAAGGACTGGAATTTATGCCATGATAATAAAATGCTTCCCTGACTTTGAGGAGCAGCATATGAAAGTGTGTGAGTCCTGCCTGTTGAGGATATTACATATTATGAGAAAACAACCTTATGTATGGCCACTTTAACGAATAACATGTTACAGTAAAGGAGGTGCATAAGCTTTCTGTTTACTTCTGCTACTGTAGAATAGATGTGGGTGGAGCATGAGGAGATGGACCTGCCCACATTCCTTCCCTCTTACCGGCCTTCTGCCCCACCATCAGCAGCTAACACCCTCTCCCTCTCAAAGTGTTTCTTCTGCTTTCTATTGTACTTGACAGCCACTCAAGGGGCTTCTCACCACTCTAAGAAATCCTATTTCTGTACTTTCTCACACTGTGTTGAAGAACGGATTCCCCATTTCTGTACCATTTCTTCCCCCATCATCAGTACTTTGCACAGTAGTCGATTTCTTTCCATTTTAAATTTTAAAACATTAAAAGTTGCTGTTTTCCAGCTCAACCAATATCATATCCTGTCTGACTATTGTGTGTTGAGTTACTATGGTTACTTTTCATCTCTTTCCATGAGATCTTTAACATTTTGAGCAAATAAAAATGTTCCTCCTTTCAACTCTGATAGATCAAGACAAGATGTGTCTAAATATTTATAGTTGAAAACTGCAGTGAAGCCACAGTTTCCTTTTCTGAATCTTTTCTACTACCCAGCAATGACAGTTCAGCAGGACAGTCATGCTCCATGTGTCCTTGCTAACCTGATATGCCTCAACTCTGTTATGCAATAGGACAGAGACATAGCAGTAACAAGTTGTTAGAACAAGGTCCCTATGTATGAAAGGGTTTACATAGCTGTATTAACTTTGTATATCTTTTTAAAGTAAACAAAGGATTAATGAATTTTAAACATTTTTCAAAGGTGGCAGATTTAGTTTTCTCTGTTTTGCAAAAGCCTTTTGTACTGCAGAAGGTGTCTTCATTAAGAATATTATAGCACATATTGCATTTGCAACTTTATATATATATATATATATGTTTAGATTTATATTAGGACAGTATTATTGTCCTAATAAGAATTATAGCAAGTTTCTGAACTCCATTTAGTCTATCTTGGAAGAAGAAAGACATGGGAAAAAAACAACTCACCTTCTAGTGAAATTGCAAATGGAGACCCACCATAATTATAAAAAAAGATGAATTGGCCAATTTGGGGTGTTTCTTATATCTTCTTTCCATGTTCTAGTTTCTACTTTTCCTTCTTTCTGTTTAAGCAGTAATGTGTTATGTGTCATTGGTCAGAAGTATCATGTTTCTATTGGAAGCAGAAGACAGGCAGCTCCTTGTGTGATATATGTTAGTGAAAGAGAATTCATTAAATATCACATTCTTTGAGGCACTTAGAAATAGTAGGTGTCTTTTAGGCAAAGATAAAGCAAAGCAGAATGTAAAGAAGTTACTTAACAAAGGGTAGCTATGGAAGTTAGCCTCTGAGAAGCACATAAAAAGATGGCTACCACTTGTTGTGAGAGAGATGAATAAGTTTAAGGTTATAGACAGGAATATGTCCAAGGTGCTGAGTGCCTACAGGGTTAATATTAAAAGTAAATAAAGCAGATCTGCTCTGTCAAGACTGAAGCCCTACCTGGAAAAAAAAAATCACAGGATCTGGTATATGTGATGAGGTCCAGACTGTTATCTTCAAAGCTTTGAAAAGCACAAGTTCCCCTGACCCTCTAACTTAACATAAAAAGTCTTGCTATTAGAAGCTAGTGTTTCTTCTTAGCTTGAAAATGAAATAGGCCTCTACTACTCAAGGCAGCAAGCATACACCTCAAAACCTGCTACACCTGGATTAAGATTTGCTACTGCATAACAACCTGAGATATGCAAGACCTACCAATGTGTCGAGGGTTCACACTCCCCAGTGTTTATAAGGCCTCGTCTGTTTGTACTGCAAGAGCTGGAAGACCATACTGTTGATTGATTTCTGGGTCTTTCCCCAAGGTATCTGGGAAATACGGGGATGAGGGAGGGATAACTGATTGGCAACTTGTTTCCAGAAAGAGGAATTCAGAAATTCTCTTCTGCAAAGATGATTCTGGATGCATCAGAAAAGAAATGGATTATTCAAATAGTAGGGTTTTTTTTTTTTTGGCTGCTAGAGATATTTAGTCAATGTTTGGATTGTATGAGGCAGAGGATCTCTGATCTAGATTTTCAGTTCTCAGTTATTATGGAAAGGCAATCATAAATAATATACAAAGAAGAATGGCTATCTATATTTCAGTAATGATAGATTTACAAACATAAGAAACAATTTGAATGTGCATTGAATTTTGCCTTACAATAAAATAAATTGGAAACATCAAAATTTCCATGGCAAGTAAAAAAAGAAAAATTACAAAAGATTTGAATAAGGGCTCATAGCAGAACAGGTAAAACCTGGAAGTCCATAAGACTCACCAGAGGAATATATTCTGTGACAAGGTTCAAAGACACCGTACTGACTAAATATTCCTTAGATGTGTGGTGATCAGATGGAAACCTGCCTTGCTGAGTAGTTCTGTAGTCACTAACTTCTGCAAGCTGCAAGTGATGGTAGAGACTGCCTTTGTGGAACCTGCAATACTGTTGACGAAGGGCACTTGAGTGCCAGGCAGGAACATTTGTGAATCAGAGGCTATTGATGGGCATCCATGGCCCACCCCACAGGGCCCCACCTACTCCGATGGTGAGTCACTCGCAGGGCTCTCTCTGAGGCAGAATGGCAGTGAGTAGCACCACTCGTGATAATGAAAAAAAAAAATTCATGGATGTTAGTTCATTTGCAACCACTTTGGAAATCAGTGTGGCGGTTTCTCAGGAAACTGAGTCAACCTACCTTAGGACCCAGCAATGCCACTCCTGGGAATACACCCAAGAGAGGCCTAATCATACTACAAAAGCATTTGTTCAACTATGTTCATAGCAGCACTATTTGTAATAGCCAGAACCTGGAAGCAACCTAGGTGCCCCTCAATAGAAGAATGGATAAAGAAGGTGTGGCATATATACACTTTAGAGTTCTACTCAGTGGTTAAAAAAAAAAAAAAAAAAAAAAAAAAAAACAATCTTGAAATTTGCATGCACATGGATGGAAATAGAAAACACTTTACTGAGTGAGATAACCCAGACCCCAAAAGATGAATATGGTATGTACTCACTCATAACTGGATTCTAGCTATAAACAAACATTGAGCCTATAATTCGTGATCCTAGAGAAGCTAAATAAGAAGGTGAACCCAAAGAAAAACATATATTTATATTTCTGGATATTGGAAGTAGATAAGATAGCCTGGCAAAAGTTGGGAGCACGGGGGTGTGGGTGGGGTAGGGGAAGGGGAGATGAGGAGAGAGAAGGGAGAAGGGATTGGGGAGAGCCTGGGGGAATGGGATGGCTGAGATGGAGGAAGGGTGAATATGGGAGCAGGGAAGAAGATATCTTACTTAAGGGAGCCATTTTAGGGTTGGTAAGAGACTTGGCTTTAGAGGGGTTCCCAGGTATCCAAGGAGATGTCCCCAGCTAGGTCCTTGGACAAGAAGAGAGGGTAACTGAACTGGCCTCATCCCATAGCCACACTGATGAATAAATTTCTGTTTATACTGACAACCTGGTTCTTTCAACATCTTCATTGGCCTGGGGAAGGTTAAGAGATTCAGACTATCACTGATTCAGACATGAAGAATCCCCCAGTATAAGCTAACTGATGTGAAATGTCTTTCTGTATATGTGTAGCTTTTACTGACTGATGAATAAAGCTGTTTTGGCCAATGGCTTGGCAGAATAAAGTCAGGCAGTAAATCTGAACAGAGATATAGAGAAAGAGTAAATGGAGTCAACCTTGTTATGCCATGTAGCGGCCAAAGGAAAAAAGATGTCAGAACCTTACTGGTAAATCACAGCCTCATGGCAACATACAGATTAATAGAAATGGGTTAATTTAAGATATAAGAGCTCGCTAGGAATATTCCTGACCCATTGGTCAAACAGTGCTGTAATTAATATTGTTTCTGTGTGATTATTCAGGTCTGGGTGAAAACAAAACGTGGTCTCCATCTACAGCTAATGTTCCAGATGTGATGTTATTATTAATAGAGTAGATTAACAGAACATCAGATGATTTGCTGTGGTTATTGATTTGAAAAGTGTGTCCTTTCTAATCATAAACAGATCATAATCATAATCAGAAAATAAATCAGAAAGGGGAACAGGAAGTAGATTAGAGAATAGTTTTACACTTTTACTCAATATTAGGGCAAGTCTCTTGTACTTTGTCAGTCACACCAAGCCTATTAGAGTTTTCCACACCCATCATCAGCTTTTTCAGTTGTTCCTTAATTTCTTGGTAACACAACCTTTGTTACCTATCAGCGCTGCAACTTTCTGGGTGATCATGTAACTTCTCCAGGCTTCTTTCATAGGTGTGAAAAGTAATTATGTGTTGGCACTAGTATGAAGAATTAAATGACATAATGTTCTGTCACAGGTTAGAGACCAAACAAAAACATCAAAAGACTTGGACTTTGTGAAATAAAATTAAGGGTTTATCAGGAAAATAGATATAATTCAAATACTACACCAGAAGTAATATTGTAATACAGAGAACTAGTTATATAGTTGAAATGGTGATGGAGGTCAAATAAGGGTCAAGGAAGACTCTAAAAAATAGCTGCAGATAGCTTTTAGTAACTAGATTTCACAGGACAGAAGACAGAAATTGTTGTTACTATAATCCAGGGGCTAGGTTGGTGTAGGTGGTGGGGACTAGAGCCAAAGTGTGCTTTTCTAGTGGAGCTGAAGCCAAAGAGGAAACACATCCTTTATCAAAAGAGCTGACCAA
The DNA here is from genome assembly GCF_014885135.2 of Alexandromys fortis. Taxonomy (NCBI): domain Eukaryota; kingdom Metazoa; phylum Chordata; class Mammalia; order Rodentia; family Cricetidae; genus Alexandromys; species Alexandromys fortis. The sequence continues at coordinate 10,419,230 of NW_026067910.1, read as the reverse complement.
AGCAAAGGACAGGGAGAAAAATACTAGGGTAAAATGCCCTTCTGCCCTCCAGAGCTTTGCCTTTTACTGGCAAGAAGCCATATGTCATGGAGCCAGAGAAACAACACCTGGAGAGGTCAGCTTAGCATTCAGGAAGGATCTAAAGCCGATGGTGTTTTCATTCATAAGAGGTCACGACATTAACCCAAGTCCTTGTGGGTAGGGAAGGGTTTCCACAATGGGGACATATTCTCACTCTCAGCTATTTTGGAATTAGGTTCACCTTGACATAGCAAACAAGCAACTGAGAAGACTAGTGAATTGAATAGCCATCAGCAGCAGCAACAACAAAGGAATAAGTTAAGGATGCTCTCAACAACATGTGTAAATCTCAAATGCATTGTGCTAAGTGAGAGAAATTCAAAAGCATACAAACAGCATGCTTCCATTATAAGAAATTTTAGACAAGGTAAAACAATACAGGTAGAAAGCAAATTAGTGCCTCCTACAGGACACAGGGCAAACACAAAGAAATAGCATAGACACTCAAGGAAACTGCTGAATGTTGACAGTTTGCTCTATTTGGATTGTGGTAGCACAGGTATCTCAGAACTTACCCAGCCAAACATTTACAACGGCAAAACCAGCCACACATACATATATTCTTCCACATTTTCTAAAACATATAAATAAATAACTAATTAGTTTTTGTATCCTTAAACACAAACATTTTCCCATTGTCCAGATTTCCTACCATTATCTCTTCTCATTGCTATCATGTGAGACTTACCCTCTAATCCAACACCAATGGATTATGTCAAAGAATCCAGAGCTCTGTTTGTCTAACAACATATCCTAACAATAGACGGGATGATTCAGTGTGTTTTCTGCATCTTCCCCAGCTTCCATCATGGGAAACTGGTGTGGGGCTCCCAGGAACTGCTGGTGTAGCGTGGACATTAGGTGTATCCGTGATCACTACACTATCTCCTTAACAGTAAAGGTTGGGGAAATGACTCTGTCAGGCGCTCTGCAGTCTACATGAAGTCTTGTTAGTGGGAAATTATTTCCAGAATCAAGAAACTATAAACTGCATGACCTCCCTGGAAGGAAAACTTGAAGCACTCTTGCCTAAAATAGCAAAGCTGGACTTCTAAGTTATGGAAAATGACAAACACATTAAAAACCTAGAAGAAACTTCTCAGGAGATTAAAACAAACACCACAAAGTCCACCGCAGGGGAGAGTGCTGATTTAACTCAGTATTGTTGTGCAAACGTTGGGTGTTACCAGTCAAAAGTCTAATGTCCTGGACAGCCTGAAGTCAAAGGAAAGGATACTGAATGAGATTTGGACCAGAATGATCGAGGAGCTGATAATAACTTCGTGTCATATGACAATGCCTTCAAATGCTAATGTGGATAAGATCTGTAAAGTGTGCTTGATGATACCCTGCAACTCATGGATGCAGGGAGAGACTTGAATTCCCTTTGGATGGAAGCGTTCTTCTAAAGAGAAAGAAAATCCTGGTCTCCTGGAGCAAGGCCTAGAGATATAGAAGGTCAGTTCCTGGAAGTGACACCTTTGCATCCAGTCCAATTATAATGACCACAGGTGGATCAGCTTTTCTCCTTAGGCATGTTGAAGGAACACCAAGATGGCTTGGAAGGAGTCAGAGTCTTGTCTTGATTCTGAACTAAATGCAGAGAAAGACTCTGCTTGCTACTCCTTGTTAAATGTGGTATTCTCAAGGAGACGAACCTTTTTGTTTGGAATTGGTACATTTTGAAGGAGTCTCAGGTTCTTAATTTTTTACCTCGGCTACAGTGTGCAGTGTACACAAGTGATCAGTCATTTGCGTAGCTATTTGCCAGCTGCTTAAAATGCTTCACTAAATGTTTTAATAAATCCAAGGGGTGAACTTTACATACTGATTAATAAAGCTCAATAAAACACTGTACATGGGTTTCCAGAAATAGGTAAACACTTGCCAGTGTAATTGTAAAGTCTTGAAGCTGTACTTCAGAAGAGTTGGAACTTTTCCAGTCTTGAAGCTGTACTTCAGAAGAGTTGGAACTTTTCCAGTGATGTTTACAGCACTTTTTTGTAATATCAGGTGGCAAGGTGATGGGGAGGTAATTGCTTTTTCTGAAGTGGTAACACAGAAATTTGAGAAACTTAGATAGCTCTCATATTGGAATATGTGTTGTGGTTAAATTAGACTCTAACTCATCTAAATATCTCAAAAGTAGAATTTAACAGTAAGTTATCTGCAACTCATAATAGTTCTTACTGTGATTTGGAAAAACATGGGGAAAATGTTAATGCTTGATTCTTATTTCTAAGGATTTTTGTTCCTGTTGGACCATGATTTTAATTTCAATATCTCTTCTGTCATCATAGTCTATACACTTCTGTTCTTTTTGGTCATATAGAGGTTGCCCATGGAAACTTCAGACTAAAATTTAGAATGAATTTTGAGAGGCAGCAGGCAGAAACCTATGCTGGGAAGTTGTACAGAAGTGGAGATTGTGATTTAATCCTTACAGTCTCCTCGGATGTTGGTTGGCTTATGTGTCTACACTATCTGCCAGATCACAATGATTGAGCTCAGTTTCATATTCCTGTGGATTGATTTCATGAATGAAGAACATGCTAGAACCTGGGGTTATCAGTGATGAGAGATGATCTTTTTCTGGCTTCAGTGGCTGACTGATGGCTGGAAGACCATTCTTTAAATGAAGGAAATTAAAGCCGGGGACATTGGTGTGAAAGCTCTTCGCGGCAAGCTGAAATAACATCTGGCTACACTTTAGGACTTGCTGGCAAGTGTTTGCAGTCCCCTGGAACCAGTTCAGGCTGCATTGGGAGGAGGATTGGGCTGCTGCTGTGAGAACAGTGCATAGAGTTCTCAGCTCACACAAGCGGATGCCAAACATTCTCCTGTCTATAGAGAGAAGGATGTCTGGGTGGAATGAATGCTTAGAGTTAAAAACCAAAACCAAAACCAAACAACAGCTCTCCAAATATAACAAGTAGGCAACAAGACTGGGTAGTGACTACCAATTTCATAGGTCTTATGAAGTTCGTGTCCATACTTATTATTATTTCATGTACTCAAAACTGTCAGACTCTACATTCATCTATTGTAGAATTTGCCTTACAAGTATGTCCCTTGAATTAATTGATTCATGTAGACTCATATTGAGAACCATCACTAACTTAAGTAAAACCTAGCGTGGTAAACATTTTGTGGAATGTCTATCAGAATCACAGCAGCTTAGCTTGGTATTACACATTTTTAAAAAAAAATGCTTTTCATGTTATTTAACCATAACTTGCATTTGAACAACTCTTTGGTTAAGTGTTCTTCTGGGCAGTGTTCTGAGAGCCCTTAGAGACACTCCAGGAACACTAACATTCAGAAGAATGAGGTTTTGAAATACTTTTCCATTACTTATATCTCCTTGATGAAAGGCATTTTTAACTGTTATTAAAGGAACATGAATTCCCCCTTAATTAAAGATGAAAACTCTTATTTGCTATTTCATAAAAGAATAAAATTCAGTTTCATATGTTCTCATCTATGTTGTTTTATTTCCCCTCTAGTCTCTCATGAGCTTTAGAATAGTTGCTTTCTGCTGTGTTTTCTAAACTGGTTTTTATTAAGATTGAATTTTTAAATATTATCCTAATTTTTAGAATAAAACATACTTCCTAAAAACAATCTAGATTCTAGTGCTGCTGCCTAAGTTGACGTTTATTTCAATTTTACTCTACAAGTTGAATTGTATTTAGTCTGTTAATTATTTCTAAACAGAGTGTATGTCTGTCTGAATTTTAAAAAGAATCTCCAATTATGTATTTTCTTGTCATGTATGCATATATGAATATATGTACAGATCATTACAGTTTTCACATGTATCAATTATTTTACAAACTAGTGAACACATACTTAAGTATTGTGTACTTACATGTATTATATGTGTATATACATATGTTATATACATGTGGTTTATTGACAGCCCGAACTGCATGAAACCGCTTTCCGCTTTGCTTTTTATTGTACTGTCACCATTTGCTCTTCCTTCTCACTTGATATTTTTATGCCTTTAGGTCACCTTCAAGAATGAAAAGCTTGTTTGCATCACAACATCGATCTCATCTTTTCAATGTTTACTTCTTTCTTATTTTCTTTCTTTTTTTGGAAGTTTATTTCTGCTGACTTTGTCATAGGGGTGTAAACTGGAAAGCAACGTCATCTCTATGTAGTGTTTCTCCATTCCTTTTTTACGTTGTCTTTTCCCTCAATTAAGCAATGGAGGAGGAGCAGCTTCCACTTTCTGACTCATCATGAGGGCAGTTGGGAATCACCACTTCACATGTTAACAAGATATAGAAAACATGGCAGACTGAGAACTCCACTAGATCTGTAAGAGAGGCCAGGACATGGGGCAAAGGGACTCCAAGCTGACTCGCTAGATGAACCTGCCTAAAAAGCCCACTGCTTTTGGAAAACTAAAATGTGTTGGGGGGTTACTGGAGATTCTGCTTGTGGGAAAGCTGAAGAATTAAATATTCCAAAGACACAGCTGTATAAACTTCTATTAGTTTCAAATTCAGGACTGTGACCAGGTTTTCACAGTAATTTTGGGGAAAATCCCCTTTGCTTTAGGCAGGGGAAGGGAAGAAAGTGCCTTTCTTAAAAAAAAAAAAAAATTGTGTGTTGGTGGGTGCGTGCGTGCGTGTGTGTGAGTGTGTGTGTGTGTATGTGTGCGTGCACCGGTGCGCATGCTAGTGTGGCTGCACATGAAGGCTAGAGGCCACACTTGGGTAACATCTTTGAATACTCTCCAGATTAACTTCTGAGATCCCATCTCTCATGGTGCTCAACATTTGGTTAGACTGGTTGGCCTCTGATTTCCAGGGACCCACCTGTCTCCCCTTCTAGGGCTGGGATTACAGATGTGCAGCTGTTACATCGTGTTGGTGATATGAATTTAGGTCGTAATTGTAACCCGAGTTCTTTATCCACTGAGTTATTGCCCTCACTTCTCAATCAGACTTTTCTAAAACACACTAGGGAGCTCTCGTCTTAAAAGTGCCTGCCCTAGAAAGAACTAGCCATAATTTTACAGGAAGTACCCAATTCTATACAATTTAGTCTTCTATGTTGGCAAAAGAAATTTCCCTACTACATTCTACTTCACACTTCTACTTTGAAGAATGTAGTTTCCAATCTGGGCCACTTAATCATGTCTTATCTCAAGAGAGGGGAATGAAAAAATATTTGTGATTTTCACAGTGAGGGACAAGAGGCAAGCTACTTGAGTTTCAGGATCTAGGATACTCTTCCTCTACATCTGTCTTACCACATTTCAGAGGGTCTAATTACATTGCTCTCAGCTATTGAGAAAAATTATGAAATCTGCTAAAAAGAAAAATAAAAAAGCTTCACAATTTGAAAAGACAAAAGGAACAGAACCAGACAGGGCAGGAGTAATGACTGAACATACTGCAAATTTAAAAAGAATACAGTGATTGGTTTGCTAAAGGTTTCATGGATAAAGGGGAATGTAAAAGAAGACAGATCATGTGAAAAGAATGATAAAATTATAAAAATACTAGAAATAAAACACTATAATGAAAGAATAATTTCTTGATAAACCTAGTAAAGGAGAACTTGATATAAGTATAAAGAATTGCAGAATTTGAGAAGAAATTGAAAAAAAATTCAGAACTGTAAACAAAGGAACTCTAAGTAACTTAAAAACAATACAAAAGCAATAAATCAGAACTGGGCGACAACTGCAAAAAGTGTAACAAACATGTAATTAGAATGTCATTGGAGAAACCAGAAAAAAAGACATATTTAAAATGATAGATGACAAGTTCCTCAAATTAGACAGTTGATTATAAATTCAGGCAGCTGAAGGATATATTTTTTTAAAAGGGGCCACAACAAAGATCCTCAAAAGAAATCTGTATCTGAAATTCAAAGTTAAAACAAAGCAAAACAGAGAAGTCACAAGAAGCAGGTTGGGGGCTGGGGGAACCTTACCCTTAGAAAGACAAGGTAAGGATTATATGAACTGCTTGACAGAGACCTTGAAGACTGCATGTGAGAAATGCCCCAAACTTTAGCTCTATAACCTGCAAAAGTATTGTTAAAAAATAAAAGAGAAAAATGATTTTATTCTCAGAAGAAGAGAAATTGAGACAATTTATTGCTATTTGACCTTTCTTGCAAGAAATGTCAAGCATTCCTTAGAAAGAAGAAAATTAGCATGTCAGAAACATTGAGGAAAATATTATTGATCTGGCATGACAACTTCTTCAGAAGAGTAGAATAGACAACTCAGGAGAAATTCAAGATGATGCTGGCATGATAATGTCTTTTTAGATACTATGCCAAATGTTTAGCCCACAAGAGAAATGGCTGAAAAGCCATAGGTATTTAAAATAAAAGCTTTGCTGTGCAAATGATTTTAAGATGATGAAAGGACTTTCTCTGAGGAAAGGACCAGCTTATCAGCTGGTTCTCTACTGCTGTGAAGAAACTCTGTTCACAGCCACACCAGGAGGGAAAGGGTTTGTTTCCTATCACAGCTCTTCATGAAGGAGATTCAAGACAGGATCTCAAGACAGGGACCAGGGGACAGGAACTGAAGCAGAGACCGTGGGTTCATCAGTAGCAACAAATACACATCTAGTGTGGCTCACAGATGAAGGGAAAGGGCTATTGACTTGGTATCAGAGGCATGTAAAAAATCTTCCTCTTATGAATCTAAAACTCTTCTAAAAAGGCTTTTAAATAATTTTGCTTGTTTTTGAGAAGAAAAAAGTGGAAAGAGGTAGATGTTAAGGATGGACCCATTTCTGGTCTTTTGGGCTTTTGATGTAGATGATACAGATTTTTTTTAAGAGGTATACATGAGTTCTTTGAGGCATTTTATGTGTGGTCAGTGGGGTTTCATAGTTCTGTTGGGAGGGATCATTTATTCTCCAAGCACTCGTTAGAGCCTGTCACTTACTGTACAGACCAATCCAATATATATCTGGCATAAGTTGTTGACATTTTTAAGTCTGGAACAGGCAAAAGGTGGTGAAAAGGCTGCCTTCTATTGCTTCTCACTAATATCTACCCTTCCTGCTCTTCACAGGGATCATCCAGAGGTCACACAGTTGTGCTGCTTCCTGTTCTACTCTTGTCCCCACCCACTTTGCTCCTTTTTCAAATTAGTGTTGAAGACTTTAAACTAATGTGCAGTTTTTAAGCTAATAATTCCTTTCTCCATCCTTCCCCCAATTCCTTTCACCTCAACCCCTCTCTTTCTTTTTCTCTCTGTCACTCCTCTTTCTCTTCCCCTTATTCTTATTCTTAGTACCCTTTTGTGAGTAATCATTTTTATTCATCCTCTCCTAAAAACTTACATGGAGGGAAAAATACTAAGCCTTCCCCAGAACATCACTTTCATTCTGATCCCTCTGTTTTATTCTGTTTCAGAGACTGTGGCTTCTGGTGATGAATTCAGTACCAATCAGAGTTCTCATTAGTTTAGAACATGATAAATTTGTGTACTGATTTTGGTCTTACCAATTCCAAGGCAGATCAAAATCTATCTCGTTCGTTTTGTCATACATGCAATCCTGCCCTGCCAACTTCAGCTCTCTACACACGTGGGCACACAAATATGCTGCGAATCACATTAACTTTCCATCATATGGTCAATGTGAAAAATGTTTTTGAAAGTTTGAAGATTAACCAGAGATCTGAAATTATTATTTTTTTTTTTTAAATCACCCTCGACGTTCTCTCTCTGGGTCCTTCTTACATTACTGGCAGTCAACCTCACTCTACATGAGACTGATGCTCCAGTTTACATAACTCTGCACATTCAGATCCAGCCCCTTCCAAACACTCCTTAAGTCATTCTCATTTACTTCCTATAGCAGTTTTTTAAACGTAGATGTCTCTTCCTGCTCATCATCCTTATAGATTCCAATTACCATTACCTAACACATATACTCTCCGGACTAACTCGATTTTAACAGAGCTCTCAAGGGAATGTTCATGTGTTTTAGAAAGCTGTTGTATTTCACTGTTGACCGGAGGGAGACGCTCATCAACACCTTTTCAAGACTCCAAGGAACTCTCTCACGTTCACTGTCCAAACTTTCACAGCCTTCTTCACAAGCTTGGCTTCGGTCACACCAGCATTCCCCTGCCTTTCATGTCTCAGTAACACACACCCATATGGTCTCAACAGATATTTCTCCTCTACAGCCCAACCTCACCTACCCAGAGAGTGAGCTTTAATTATTACCCTCTATTCTGGAGGATTTATACAATGCTGCCACAAAAGTGACGACCAAATGAAATTGCATTTTCTTCACATTCTGCTTTGTTCCTTTCAGGCTTGAGATACAATTCTCAATAGAGAAATAAACAAAGGCTAACAGATCCTTATAGAATCCAATCAGGGAAGAATTTGCTTTGTTTCACAATTTCCCTATGGTGGTAAAACAACACTGTGACCAGGGTACAGAAAGGCTGACTCAGTGTTTACCCATCCTGGAGTGTTAGTAGGGGTGCCATCGACCTTCCTACACTCTTGCCATGAAAAATTACATGATTTGGCTAATAAATAAATAAATATATTTGATAATTGAATTAGCCTTTACTATATTTTGACTGTGTTTATCACAAATACTATGTTCTCTCTGTCTAAAGTAGTGTATTACTTTAGGGACAAATCCTGCAGCTCTTGCTTAGAAATATTAAGTTCTAAAAGTCAATTCTAGATTATAAAACTACCCTAGTATCATCAGTTCTGCACCCAACTGCACTTCTTTCTGTTCTCAAACCATACTAATGACAAAGATTTGTTGAAAAAGTAAAGAAAGAAGTTATTGTCTTTACTTTTGAAATGAGATTCAGAATTAGTTCCTTTCTTCTGGAGTAGTTTTCTGAGCCACAGGTTGAGAACTATTGATGTGGAGGATTTGATTTATGGGGCTGACTTCTCATGTTAATATTTCATGGCAACTTGGAATGTGTTGTTAGTTTGGAAAATAAAAAATGCAATTTCTTCTTGCTGCTCCCGTGATGGAGAAGGGTCATTTGTCTATGTGTTACTTTCATTGGTTAACAAAAAAACTGCCTTGGCCTTTGATAGGACAGAAAATTAGGTAGTCGGAGTAGACAGAACAAAATGCTGGGAGAAAGAAGCAGATTCAGGCAGATGCTATAGCTCTCCTCTCCAAGATGGACGCAGATTAAGATCCTTCCTGGTAAGCCACCACCTTGTGGTGCTACACAGATTATTATAAATGGGTTAATCAAGATGTGAGAATTAGCCAGTAATAGGCTAGACCTAATGGGCCAAGCAGTGTTTAAAAGAATACAGTTTCTGTGTAATTATTTCAGGGCGTAAGCTATCCAGGAGCTGGACTGTAGCCTGCCACTCCTTCTACACTCCCGAATTACTTTGTCAGTTGTCCCCTTTAATGAATGGATATTTTAATAGAAAGAAATTATAGCAGATTAATATCATGTAACTGTTGGGATGTGGGAGCTATTTTTGCTTGGAGAACTATGATTAATTCCTGTAATAAGTAATCTTATGTTTTTTCTTAAAACTTCAAAATAATAAATAAGAATTTACTATATAAACCAATTAAAGTAAATTTAAATTAAATTAAAAACAAAATTATGAGCTAAATTAAGTGTTTTGTTTTATTTTGTTTAAAAGACTTATAAACATGTTCATCTATCATTATAAATAAAGAAATCCAGTTCTAGTAATACACTAAGTAGTATGTGTCTACCATATTTACACCAACAGCATATCCTAATCAATCCTGCCTGAGAACCTATATCCCTATAGTTCTTCTGACTATTCTATGCTTATTCCTGTGGCCTACACTATGTTCATCTCAAAGAAGTGACATTTTAAAAATGGAAATAAATCCCATGGTTTCCCTGTTTGACACCTTCCCAATGGCATACTTTAAAATTTAGCCCTTGTCAGAAAATTCCCAAGCACATGTGTGCTGTCTTCCACTGAGGCTTCATTTTCTGTAGTTCTCTTCTTCCTCCTCAACTCTTGCTGCCCTACATTGGCTTTTCCATGACCTCTGAGACAGAGCATTCTTATGTATACCAAGATCTTTATGTTTCCAGTTTCTCTTAATTGAAATATCTGCTTTCAAATACTTTTTAAATACTTTGAGGCTCCTCTGTATCATTCGCTCGCCTCTAAAATATACATCTTTATTAATCTTCTAAAATGATTGCTTCTTTTAATTATGCTCCATTCTCTTGCATGGCAGTTTTGGTCATGATTATTATATATAATTTTTTTTCATTAAAAAATCAGTGCTTAGCTGGGCAGTGGTGGTACACGCCCTTAATCCCATCACTCACAAGGCAGAGGCAGGCGAATCTCTGTGAGTTTGAGACCAGCCTGGTCTACAAGAGCTAGCTCCAGGACATGCACAATAACTACTGAGAAACCCTGTCTCAAAAAACAACCCTCCCCAAAAAAAGCCAAAAACAAATCAGTGCTTTTTTTTTCCAATATAATACAAATTTCAAGATGGCGGGGATCTTATAGTGTTTATCCTGTATCCTCTGATCTTAGTACCTAGCCAGCATTAGGGCTTCAAAAAATTTTGCCTAAGAAGCTAACAAATCAATATTTAGCATTATAAAATGTAATGTGGTTCATCTTGTGATACAATTAACCATTTTCATAAATTTATTATTATTTTTCTTTCCTGAAAAAATCCTTCTTGTTGATGTCCCAATTAATTTGATGTTAAATATTTAAAATATTTATTTATATTTATAGAGAAGATTAACCTATAGATATCTGTGTTATCATTCAAAACACTGTAAAATAAGCAATCTTTCTATAACTTTCTAAGTCTCATGTTTTTCCATAAAAGAATAATTTCTTGAAAACCTAGAACTTGACTTCTTGTTCAAAAAGAATTCTTATTTGCCTTAAAATGTATCTAATTAGAAGTTTCAAGTTTGACATACTGGTACTTCATTTAATTTATGATTTTAGATTGTAAAAAACCTGCTTATTTTCTGCAGTTTTACTCCTTTGTTTCCAGTTATATGAATCTGTGTGTGGTCAATATGCTCAGCTGGTTATAAGTCACTTCTCTCAAGAAAATCCCAATGTCTCTGAACTCACCCTGCTTTGCCTGCCCTTCTCTGGACACCCCCTCCCTTGTCATCATGTTCTGAATTAACCACAGCATTGGGATGTCATTCCTGACTACCTCCGTTCCTTTGGGTTCCAATGCATCACATTTTGCTGTAGAGAAAACATTATATAAATAAAGCAATTACTGAAAGAGAAAAAAAAGCAAAACTAAATACATTATTTGCATGTGTGTGGTTGAAAGGGACTTGTGCACAGTTTCTGTGGAACTTTCAGTATTTCTTAATTCACTAACCATTTAAAAACAGATGCTTTACTTAGTGATAATTGATTAAACTATGCAATTATACATACTAAACTATTTTGATACTGTATTTCACAGTACAATGGCTTTATGAATTCCAAATACTGTTTTGATTTTTCCTGTTTTATTGGCAAAACTTCACCCAGATCTGGCTGCTTTTTAAGGATAGCTATTTGGGCACTGACTTGTGGCAATTTGGAATTACAGAAAATTTTAAACAAGGAAGTAACATAATAAAATTTAAGAAGATCACATTTAGAAGCAGGAAAACCATTTTTTGAAGATTTTTCAATTGTTCCCTGGAGATATTGCCTCTTGCCTAAATGACAAGACTTGTTGTTATGGCTGATTGAACATACTAATGACCAAAATGTACAAGACTCTGTTATGGGACTGGATATTAGGCAATGCAGGATAGTGATTCCTGAGAGACTATAAACACGTAGACCAAGGCCTAAAATTCCCCCAATTCATTTTCATTGCTCCAGTAAAATGGAGAATGAATCCATGCAGATCCCAGCAGACCCATAGGGTAATGGGACAGAGCTGTCCGTGGAGAAATGACAGTATGGTGAGACTTATTAGGCCTTAACTTCGGGTCTTCTCTAATTCTGCAGTCTTAAAAAAAACAAACACAAACAAAAAAAAGCAAAAATAATAGAAGACATTGAAGGCTTTGCTTCCAAATAACTGAATTGCAGAAAACAATCAAGAATATTTGTAGTAATGTAACAATATGTAGCATTTTTTTGTAAATTTATAATGTCTCGAATAAAGATTCATTATATGTTTGGAGATGCTGAAAGACACAACCAATGTTGGAAAAAAAGACTCGGTTAAGATCTATCCAGGCACAAGGAACTTTTTGACATGGTCAGTAGGAATCTAAGTTAGATCATCCTCTATGGAAATCAGCATGAAGATGCTTCAGAAAAATAAAACACAAACAGCCACCCAACACAGCTGCATCATTCATTCATGGATCTATACCCAAATGAGTCAAAGTCAGCACACATAACTGTACATCCACACTACTGCAATATCATCCATAATTGCCTGAATACGGACCAGCCTAGGTTTCCATCAGTGAATGAGTGGGTAAGAAAATATAGTGCATATATACACAATGGAGTATTATTCAGCCTAACGGAAGAATTCAGTCATTCCATTTGAAAAAAAAAACATGGAATTGGAGATCATAAGTGAAGTAACCCACAGTCAGAAACATAAATATCATATGTTTTCCCTCTTGAAGATCTAGATTCTTACAAAAAATTACTTGGATTGTACAAGTAGTATTGTTTGCGAAGAGAAAGGAGACTTGGATAAGAAGGAAAGAGTTACAAGACAGGATAATAAGGGTATGCATATTATCAAAGTACATTATATGTATCTATGAAGCTTGTAGTGAAATCCAACATGTTATACAATTGCAAATGCTAATTAAGGTAAAATAAATCTATGTCAAAATTCAGTAAACAATTATTAGAATTAGTGGATAAAACATTTAAAGCTACAGTTTTCTTATAAGAAAATGATCCTATTTAGAACAGAAGTTTAAAAAAGACCCCCACACCATACTTTTAAAAATGAAAAGGGTAGAGAAAGGTAAATACGCTGGATGAAATTAGCAAATTAAATGTTAAAGAAGAAAAAAATGAAGAAAAGCCTTAATTGGAGAAGAAAGCAATATGAGCTGTGTAGAAAGAATATAAGAAAAGATCTGGGAAGAGTATCAGTGACCTGCTCAAAAGCTTCAAGACCTTCATGACTAATACACCTCACTGGATTTTGCAAAGAAATGACAGAAAGAAAACAAAACAAAGCAAAACTTCTGAGTATGAAGAGGCAACAGTAGAAAAGTTCTAATATTTAAAAATGTATTTATTGTATCTCTCTCTCTCTCTCTCTCTCTCTCTCTCTCTCTCTCTCTCTCTGTGTGTGTGTGTGTGTGTGTGTGTGTGTGTGTGTGTGTGCATGTGAGTTTGGGCTCTTTCAGAGGTCTGGGATTCTCCAGAGCTGAAGTATCAAGAAGTTGTGAGCTGCCTGGGTGTGGGTCCTGGTAACTAAATTCAGGTCCTTTGTAAACAGAGTATGAGCTCTTAGCTATCCTGCAAAGTACAATTTCTGACCTGGTAATTTTTGAAAACGGAATTACAAGTTTCTTTTTTATTTCCCCTAAGTAATTCAATTAAATGAGGTCACCAAAACTATTTCCAGAAGAGGGAATTCACTACCTTTGAGTCTCTTTCAGATGAAAGCAGTAAGAGCATTTTGTGTTCATACCAACATCTTGAAAAATATCAGCTCTGACTATAGCTAAATTTCCCAAGAAGTCATTCAACTAGAATTGTGATTAGGCACTCTCTGTCTCTGTCTCTCTCTTTCCCTCTGAAAATGATATATGTGTATTCTCTCTTCTTGTTGCATTTTAGTATTCCAGAATGTTTTTCCAAATAATAGTTGTTTACACAAATTTGCATATTATTTTTCTGAGTCTTGTAAATTAGCATCCCTAACTGGCTAAAAGTTATTTTAGGTTACCAAGATCCTCTGTGGTATTCATCAGAGTAACTCAAGCTGAGTACATTTTTTGCTAATACAAATTTGTTGCTAAGCAGACTTGGTGCATTTAATTATGTAATGCTTATCCGTTTCCCTAGGAAACACCCCAAATTTCACAATATTCAGGAGCCTCAAATTCACCAAGTGAATGTTTTATGCTTCTTCCTTGATACTGGGCAACGGAAGTGTCCATGATGAATCAGGATTGATTGCTTCTGTTTTTGTAACAGTGAACTGAAGTAGAATTCTCAAGAAATGAATAATGAGTACAAATGAGTCTTTATTTTAAAGGGTGAGGATTGCAGCTTAAGTTAGCTTTCGTGTATGAAGGATACTTACATTTCAGAACTTACAATGCTTAGAACAAAATGGCATCTTATATGTGATCTTTAAATTGCCATTATGTATTGACTATGCCATAAATGCATGTCCTAAATTTTGATAAACTTAGTAGAACTTGTATCTCAAGCTGGATGGGCACCCTGTCAGTCTTGACTCTGAAAATGACACCTTCAAGAGGTGTCACTTCACTCTTGGAAAGATGCAGGTTAGCCCCCAACTGAACGTTGGCTTTTTACCAAACAATGCTGATGCAGTTATAGCTCCCTGTTGAGATCTTTTCTCTTGATTCTTCCTACTGAGCGGGCTTCCAATATAACCACTGGAAAGTGAGTGCATTTTGTCCTCACTGTGGATTATAACTTGCTTTTTCTGATTTCCACCATTTCTTACGGTGGAAGGATTCATGTGACTTTCTCAGAAGACACTCTGGATTCTTTGAGTCTAATCACCCACTTGGTGCTTCTATATTACTTGAACCATGTTCATGACATCTTTGTCATAAATTATTTTAATATTGGTCTTTTTTATCTCCAGGCATTTATTTTATGAGCTTAATTTTCATTAATGTTACAACTTAATTTTGCAACTCTATGGACTCAAGGTTGTACAAGTTTGTATCCATGGTCATAGACTTCTTACATTCATTAGTTTGAACAGTCATTAGACTGATTAACATGCACATACAACTTTACTTTGTGATTGCTATGTGTGAATGTTGAAAATTAGGATGGATAAGAGAATATTGGCCTTATAGTACCAGCTACTATTCCAAGGTCAGAAAATGTTAAACAAAATATAATTCTCAAGAACAGAAGATCATGCTGGATACCTTTAGGATCATAGCAACAAGATGTATAGAACCCCTTTGTTCCCCAAGAGATAGTTAGAAATCAGTTTAAACTCACTTATTTTATAGACATTATAAAACAGAGTCTACAGGGAATTTCTCACCTTCACAGATAAAGCTGACATCATCAACAGGATATAAGGCATGGATCTTCTCTATTCTGGTGTCTTCTAACATCTGCTCTGGGTGCTGGAGACATGGATGTATACAAATCCCTCAATAACACCAGGCAATTTATCTTGGATTGACAATTAGAAACAAGTATTTATTCGTGTGCAAGACATACTAATCTCATGGTGTGTTAGCTTCCTTGCTCAACCTGATGTACTGTATACACTTGGACTTGACAGTCAAATGATTGATCTTTGATTTGTTAAATTATTCTGTACAAAAGCAGGACTTCTGTACTGTCATATTTGGAATTCTATCTCAACAAGATGGAATCTCAAATAAGAAAGTTGGTGCCAATGAGAAGTTCTGCTCTCTGAGCCACTCATTATCTTACTTTTTTTTTTGACCAACATTTATCCAACATATAAGAAATCTAAGAAGTGTTACTCCCTTCCTCACTCAAAGTTTTTTCAAGTTACTCTCCTTCATCTTTCAGAGAAAAAATTATTTTCATATAAACAATAATACAGAGAAATTATTCAGTATTTAAAACTAAAATGTTTTAAATTAAAAAATATAGAAATATAAAACTAATTACTTTATATAATCCATTTTTGACTCATAGCATTTCATATGTAACTAAATAATTTTTATACTTTCTTTTATCAAATTTTAGATTAATGTTACTGATCCAGGCCTTTTTTTTAAGCCCTAGAATTTTCTATATGCAGATTCAAAGCCTTGGCTATAAGAATATTTTGCTGTTGTTGTTGTTGCTGGATATTGTGAACATTTTCCTTTTTATTTTTTTATTGAGACTATAAAAATTTAAATGCTAAGTTGAAACTCAGATGAAAAGTTTCATGTCTTGTTCAGTTTTAACAGAACAATAAAATATAGCATGACGAAATTTGACTTTCCATATAATTTTATTTATAAAGATATAATTTTTATCATTTACTTATTTCTGAATCATCTTTTTTATTAGAAGTGTCCATTGACAGTAATAAATCTTGAAGAACAAAATACTACCTGTATTTAAGTAAGCAGGGGGTTATTGTATATTGTAAGGAAACGGACTGCAGAACGTGGTAGTTTGGGTCTTTGAGTCATCTGCTATTTCCCACTATTGACCTCAGCAGGTGTGAGGAAGTGTGGTAGGTGTTGAAGGACACATAGTCAGAGAAAGGAAAAAATATCAAAATCAAGGACAATAGGTGACAATCACTTAGATTCATCATGATGTGATTTACAACATCAGGAAATTCTGGATTCTCCTGTCTTTTCCTTTCTTTGTGAAATTCATGTGGAGAGAATGGGATTGAATCAGTCACAGGAATGTAGAAAATAATGTAATAAAATAGTAAGGCATTTGATTTTCTACATGTAGTAGCAAAGGAAGGCATTTGCTGTTTTTTGTTTTGTTTTGTTTTCAGTGTCCAAACGTTATTTCATTATTTCCCATTATTTCCCTTTGGGAGTTTCTTTGAGGAAACGTGGATTCCTTGCTTTGATTTTCTTCATATGTGTTAGAGCTACATTTACATTTCCAATAGTTTCCTGTGTGTGTGCCTGTGAATACATATGTATGAGAGGGTACACATATGAAGGGATGCATGTGCATGTATGTACGCTTTTGTGTGGAGGCCAGAAGACAATCTCACATATCATTCTTCAAGTGACAACCACCACTTTGGAGACAATGTATTAGCCTGGATCTTACCAAGTAGGTTAGACTGTTTTGCCAGTGAGTCTAGGGATCTACCTGTCTCTGCTTACCCAGTGCTGCAATTAGAAGGGCACACAGCCCACATGGGACTTCTTAAAATAACAGAATATTTGTTTTACAGTTTTGCAAACATATAGGATGTATTGTGAGTATATTCACACCCATCTTTTCTCCTTCCTATTACTGCTGAATCCTTTTTTCCCTCCCAACTCTCTCTCTCTCTCTCTCTCTCTCTCTCTCTCTCTCTCTCACACACACACACACACACACACACATACACTGAAACATGCATGTGTGCACACACACAGGGTGTTAGTGTGAGTGTGTGTGTGTTTAGATCTTGCTGCTGTGAGATCATGAAGGCAATGCCTATGTCATTGTTAGAAGCCACCATTTCACGGCACTCCTCCGCAGCTTTTAGATTCTTTTTGACCCATCTTCCACTGCCCGAGCATTGCAGCGACAATAACAGATATTCCATTTAGAGTCAAGCACTTCCTAGTTATGTATTCTCAATACTATGAGCAGTTATAAGTCTCTGCATTAATTGTTGGCTCTCCAGACAGAGAAACTGCCCTGATCAAGACCGAAAGACACTTTGTCCTATGGGTTTAAACATCAATGTTTAGATGGAAGCTTGGCATTTAACAAAGCATTTAACAAAACAACAGAAGTGGCTGTGGGTCTTCTGACCCTTTGGGTCTATGGCCTCCTAAGTCATGAACTTTTAGCCAGTTTTATAATGCCAGGCATGTATTCTCTCCTGCCCAAATCTAGAACAAGTAAATAAATAGAACGATAGTGTCCACAGTAACTGATAAGTGAAGACATGATCTCATAGCAAGGAACAAAATTAGAATATATTCTATAGAACTGGGTTCACTCCTAATTTACTTCCAATTATTTATTTTACTCTTTTTAAAATAACCACTCATAACTCAAAATATGGCCTATTTAGATCCACAACCATTTTAACTGTTTGCAAAAGGAGGTGAAAATTATAATACAATAGTGACAATAACAAAAATATGCATTGTATGGGTGACTTACTGGGTTGCCATATAAAGCAAATTCAATAATGTAAACCTCTAAACCCTAAAATGTTCTGAATAACTACTACTTAACAAAAAATAACCAAGGAATCTATGTGTTCTCTTCTACACAGAGGTAAAAGAGGAATGTGTATGGACTTTGCTGGAAAGAATTAAAACAATCAGCTCTGATCAGTACTGTGAAGACAGAGTGGAGAAAACATAAGGGACCTAGCCTAAGAAGATGGGATTGTGTGCTATCTCAATTTGCTTTCCTTATCGCTGCAGAAAGCTCCTGCTTTGATATCTGACTGGACACACACAATACTTCCCACTGCATGACAAATGAAGGAATAGGTCTGGCCAAGAATAAGACTCCACTACATTTTAGAACATGTGTTGGGGTTGGAGTGCAGGCAGGTGAAGGGATCTGGTTTCAGAAACCTTCATCTTCCCGAGCTGATGGGACACAGCCTCTCTATGTGATTCCATTTGCTACAGATCAAGAGTTTATAATGAGAAGGCTTCTGGTTGAGCAGATGCCCATACTGAGGAAGATTTCACTAACTTAAAGTTTAAGGTATTGCATAGCCAGGAAGCTATGTTTGGTCTTGACCTGCTTTACATGAGACACTTATTTGATTTATTAAATCATAGTGATTCTTTGGGTCAGTGGAGTTTCTTGTACTATGATTTTTTCTACTAACAACCAGAGAACATTTATTTCAACTCAGTTAGCTAAAGGTCTAGGAAAAATGAATTCAGCATTTAATCATGATTGTAAGTTCAGGAACTCTCCTTTATCTCTCTCTCTCTTTCTCTGTCTTTCTCTGTCTCTCTGTCTCTGTCTCTGTCTCTGTCTCTCTCTCTCTCATGTGTGTTTGTATGTGTGTGCGTGTGCTTTGTTGGAGATCTGACCAAGAGTCTTATATAAACTAGTATAGAACTCTACTGCTGAGCTACATTTCCAGTTCAGAAAGAACCACTAACATTTATTCTTAAATTTCAAATTCTAATCATACCAGCATCATAAGGAATTCTGAAGATTGCAAACTGTTTGCAGAAACATAACCTAATTTTATTTGCCCTATATGTGTAAAGTAGATACATTTGAACGTGCCAATGCCAGAGAAAGAAAATGAGCAACTCAGTGCTCCCATGTCTTAGTCAAGGCTGTGGTGCTGAGGAGAGGATCAGTCTCAGATCCTTAGCTTCTTTACTTCCAAGATCTGTGAAATCAAGAAACTGTGGGTCATTGCACAGTGTCAGTGAGGGTTTGGATATGCGATGTAAAGTAATAAATGTGGATAAAATGTCAAAATATTTAGACCAAATTGCTCCCTTTGGTGTCTGTCATTTCTGCCAGGAGAGCACTGAGGCCAGGAAACTAGTCTCTCAGTGGGAATTATAGGAAGAAACCACTTGAATCACAGCTTAGATATTCAGCCCAACCAGAGCAGTCTTCAAGAGCTGACTTCTAACCACAGCTTGCAGAGTCAACATGAAGACATCAATAAATCACATTTATCAAATGTCTCCTTAAAACTACATTGGTGTTTTGCCTTGTGAGTACATGATTTTATTGCTCTTAGACTTAAAGATGATAAAGATGGTAATAAACAACAAAATGGCCAGAACTATGTGGGAAAAAATACTGTGTTTGTGCAATTAAATTTTGGTAGGAAAATTTGTAAAAAATGATAGTGATTTCAAGTTTCCAGAGGACACTTTGTATTTGTATAGGAAATATTTGCTGGTCTCATATTATGACTTATCTGGACATGGGTATTTGTGGAAGTCCAATGGCATGATATGACATGTGTATTAAAATTATTAGAGGGGGTGAGGAGTATTCTTTTATCTTCTTCATGTTTTTCATATGTAGATGTTTTTTGAACAATTATTTGTGTTGGCTTAATAAGTATCAATTCATGACACTGAAGGTTTGTATTTGGTCATTATTTATAGAGAATGATTGCTAACTGATGTACAATAGAAAAGTTCTAGTTTTATTGAAATGAAATTTTGAAGGTTTGGTGTAGGAGGTCCTTTTTCTATGTGTTGCTTGTATTGGTTAATGAATAAAGAAACTGCTTTGGCCTGATAGGGCAGAACTTAAGTAGGTGGAGAAGACAGAACTGAATTTTGGGAGGAAGAAAGCAGAGTCAGAGGGAAACCATGGATCCATGGCCAGAGGTAGATGTGCTGACATCTGGTAGGCCACGACCGCATGGTGATATACAGATTAACAGAAATGGGTTAAATAAAAATGTAGGAGTTAGCCAATAAGAAGCTAGAGCTAATGGACCAAGCAGTGTTTTAATTAATACAGTTTCTGTGTGGTTATTTTGGGGCTAAGCTAGCCACGCAGTTGGAACAAACAAGTGGCCTGGCTCTCCTTGCAACAAAAGTAGGCATGGATCCTTAGACTATGGCTTTATAAAATTTCAACAAGTAGTACTAGAATGATTGAATCAATAAAAGGGGATTATCTCTGGGCCTGATTTACTTACACAGAAAGAGAAGATAAAAATACTTGTAATCATATTTCTAATGAGGAAACTTAGATCCAGCCCTTGCTTTAGCCCTTGCCTGAAAGCAAAACTTCCTCAAAATGGTAGGTATAAAACACTGACTTCCTTCCCCACATCCTGTTTTATTATTTAAATTCATTTTAGATGGAAATCTTCCTAAAATGCTATTCAAGCTGTCCTGTTTTTAAATTGACAGAATCAACTAGTGTAAATCACACTAGTAAAAACCGGTATTGTCTTCCTCTGTTCTCAGAGCAATAGTGTCACTAATTCCCTCCTGTTTATAGGAATATAAAACACCAATAGGGAGAGCAACATTCAAAAGTCAAGCATCATGGCATAGAAAGGCAAAGGTTTGAATCTAAGCATTTAGCCTCCAGAATTCCATGCTTAGTCCTAATGCAGGGGCACAAATGAATATGAGAGGAAAATGGAGGAAGCCTGATGATCATCGGTGTCCATCATCTCCCTCTGATTCCTGACTCCTGAGGCAATATCACCACCTCGCACATGCTCCCACTTCCAGGACCCTCTGTGCTTTCCCACCACGGTAGGCCCTCTCTCTTAAACCACGAGCCAAAAGAGTTTCTTTGAAAATTACCTCTCTTGGGGGTATTTAATTAAAACAATGAGAAAAGTAACAAATACAGTACCTAACAGCACCAATTTAGTAAATACCAGAGCTGGGCTTCTAATGAAAAGGGTACAGTTATGAAGGTCAAAACAAGCACTGGGAAATGGAAGCAATTTCAATAAAATATCGGTTCTTTTTTTCCAAATAATCACGTTCACAGTTTGAAAAAAAATACACCACATCTTTCATGATTCCAAGAATGAAGTAGAAACTGTATGCTAAGTCACAAAAAACTAAACAGCATAGAAGTGGATTGCCATGATAATGAATATTATAAGATGAAAATAAAATTACTTTAATGCAGCCTTTCTAGCTAGAGCAATAAGACAGCTAAATGAGATCAAGGGGATATAAATTGGAAAGGAAGAAGTCAAAATACCATTATTTTTAGATATGATATGATAATATACATAAGTGACTCCTAAAATTCTATCAGGGAATTCTTAGAGCTGATAAACACCTTTAGTGACATAACTGGTGTAAAATTAACTCCAAAAAAGATATAAGCAACCCTCCTATATGCAACTGACAAACAAGCTGAAAAAGAAATAGAGAAACAATATCCTTCACAATAGTCACAAGCAATATAAAATATCTTGGGGCAACTCTAACTAAGCAAGTAAAAGACCTGTGTAACAAGAACTTCAAGTCTTTGAAGAAAGAAATTGGAATATATATCAGAAGATGGAAGTATTTTCTCATGATCATGGATCAGTAGGATTAACATAGTAAAAATGTCCATCTTACCAAAAGAAATCTAAAGATTCAATACAATCCCCATCAAAATTCAAATACAATTATTTATATACTTTGAAAGAACAATACTCAAATTCAAATGGAAATAACAAAACAAAACAAAAAAATCAAAAACCCCAGTATAACTAAAACAATCATGTACAATAAAACAACTTCCAGAGCTTCCCTTCCCTGATTTCAAGCTCTACTACAGAGCTGTGTGGTATTGGCATTAAAACAGAAAGGTTGATAAACTGCAAAAAAAAAAAAAAAAAAAAAAAAAAAAACAAATAAATAAAGATACCAGAGTTAAGAAAAAAAAGAAAACTATACAATGGAAAAAAGAAGTAATCTTCACTAAATGGTGCTGATCTAACTTGATGTTAGCATGTAGAAGAATGTAAATAAATCCATATTTATCATCCTGCAAAAACCTTAAGACCAAGTTGATCAAAGACCTCCCCATAAAGCCAGATACATCTCACCTGATAGAAGCCAAAGTAAGAAATAGCCTTGAACTCATTGGCACAGGAGACAAATTCCTGAACAGAACACCAGCAGTATGGACACCCAGATCAAAAATTAATTAATGGTATCTCATGAAACTGAAAAGCTTCTGTAAGGCAAAGGACATCATAAATAAAACAAAATGGCAGTCTATGGAGTGGGAAAACATTTTCACCAACTCCACTTCTGACAGAGGACTTGTTATCCAAAATACATTAAAAAAAAAAAAAACTCAAGAAACTAGACATGAACAAACCAAATAATCCAATTAAAAATGGGGTCCAAATTTAAACAGGGAGTTCTCAATAGAGGAATCTCAATCTTAAAAAAAAAATGTTCAAATTTCATAGCCATCAGGAAAGCATAAGTCAGAATGACTCCGAGATTCTACTTTATACCTGTCAGGAACCTGGAAACTACCTCGATGCCCCTCAAGTGAAGAATAAATAAAGATAATGTGTTATATTTATAAATGGAGTACTACTCAGCCTTTAAAAAGCAATGGCATCTTTAAATTTGCAGGCAAATGTACAGAACTAGAAAAAAAAATCATCGTGAGTGAGGTAACCCAGACCCAGAAAGACAATATAGTATGTACTCACTCATAAACAAATACCAGACATAAAACAAAGGATAACAAGCCTACAGTTCACAACCCCAGAGAAGCTATAACCCTCTTTCAGAAACAGATACAGTGATCTACAACTAACCATTGGGAAAACCTCCAGGAGTACAAACGAAGTGGGGGAGGTGTGATTATATTAAAATAAAAAAAGAGGTCAATACCATGATGGGGAAAGCCACAGAATCAGCTGACCTGAGTTAGTGGGAGATCACCGACTCTGTGTTGTCAAACGGGGAACCGGTTTAGGACTGAACTAGACCCCCTGAATACAGGTGACAATGGTGTGGATTGGGCAGTGCATGGGGCCACTGGCAGTGGGACCAGGTTCCAACTCTAATGCATGAACTGACTTTGTGGAACTTCTTCTCCACAAATATCTTGTTCAGCCTTGGCTGGGAGAGCCTTGGTCCTGCCTCAAGGAGGTGATGGGATGGACTTAGTTGGCTTCCCAGGGGTAGGCCTTACCCTTTCTGAGGTATGAATAGGGGTGGATAGGGGGAAGGAGGGAAGTGGGAGGAGAGGAGGGACAGGGAACTAGGATTGGTATGTAAAAGGAAGAAAGAAAGAAAGAAAGAAAGAAAGAAAGAAAGAAAGAAAGAAAGAAAGAAAGAAAGAAAGAAAGAAAGAAAGTTGGAGAAGATGTAGAGCAAGTGGAACACTCCTCCACTGCTGGTGGGAGTGCAAACTTGTACAACCACTTTAGAAATCAACATGGTAATTTTTCAGAAAATTTGGAATCAATCTACCTCAAGATACAGCATTATCACTCTTGGACATGTACCCAAAGGACACTCCATCCTATCACAAAGACACTTGCTTGACTATTTTCATAGCAACTTTATTCGTAGTAGTCAGAACCTGGAAACAAGTTAGCTTGTCCTCAACCAAACAAGGGATCATGAATAGGGCCTCTGCATATACTAAAGACAATAGAGTTTATACCAGTCTTCTAACCTGTAGAATAGAACCTCATGTGGCCAAACCCCATCTGGTTATCCTGTACCCAGTCACATGATAGCCTGGCAGTTCATCTATATTAATACCCCCTTTTCAGGTATTAAACAATTATATAGAATATACTTCCTAAATAGGATTTTAAATTTATTGGTCCATTACTAAAATGAAACCCAAATACAATAGCAAATTTATAGAGAGTAAACACAAAATACTTGATAGTTACATTAACAGATGAATCAAAGATGTCAAATATGTGTTTATGTCCATATTTAGGGGTGAATAATATTTTGTCTATTGTAGTAATTTCATTACTTTTACTTTAAAATTTTATTCATTTGTGCATGTTCCTGTGTCAGTGTGTGCGGTGTTTAACAAATGCCATGGCGCATGTGTGGGTCAGAGGACAGTTTTTAGAAGTTGGGTCTCTTCTTCCACTATGTGGGCCCTTCCAGGGGATTAAAATCAGGTTGTAAGGCTTGGTGGCAAGCACCTTTAACCACTGAACCATTTTTATCTGATCCACTTTTCTTCTAAAATTTGTACTTTTTATAGTCGTTTTTTTCTGTTTAAAATAGAATACTTAATGCAACACTTTTATTCAAGTATGTTTTGGATGGTTTTTGTTACTATATTAGCCAGGGTTCTCTAGAACAACAGAGCTTATACAATCAATCTCAATAAACAGAAATGAGATTTATTAGGATGATTTCAGCCTGTAGTCAAGCTACTTCAATGCATGCCTATGAGTAGAAAGTTGGAAAATCAGGTATCTGTTCAGTCTACAATGTTGGATGTCTCAGATATTTTCAGTATACGCTGGAATCCTGAAGAAGTACAGCTAATGACAGTGAAGGATGGACTTGCTACTGCGGTAAGAGCAAGAAAGAAAATAGCAAGAGTGAGGTTTCTTTCTTCCATGTCCTTTATATAGGCTTCCAGTAGAAGGTGGGACCCATATTAAAGGTGGGTCTCCCACCTCAAAAGATCAGCATTAAAGATGGATCTTCCCACTTCAAATGATTTAATTGAGCAAAAATTCCCTCACAGGTGTGCCCAGTCTTTTTCCTTTTTTTTTTTTTTTTTGGCTTTAGTTAATTCCAGATGTAGTCAAGTTGATAACTAAAATAGCCAGAACAGTTACATATCAATAAATATTAAATACCATTTTTAAAAAGTTTTATTTATTTTTTATTTATATGAATGTGCACATGAGTCTAGGTGCCCACAGAGGCCAAGAAAAGGGCATCAGATTGCTTGCAGGTAGAGTTATAGGTGGTTGTGAGACAGAGTGCGGGTGCTGGAGAGCAAACCGAGGTCCTCTTGAAGAATAGGAAGTGCCTTTAACTGTTGAAACGCCTCTCCCTGCCCTATGAAAACTGAGCAGAGAAGGTCTAAGAAGAGCATTCTAGAACAAACAGCAGCATGTAAACGTGGGAGCTCCAGCTCTCCTAATATCAAAATGATTTATTTTCTGAATAAGCATTGCTGATATTTATGTTTTAGTTGAGAGCCTTGATAATTAGGACAGATGAAGAAGAGACACACATGTTTGACGTATTTTTCTCACAGGAAGAATTTCTCTAGAACAAATGGGGTGGCTCTTGTTGGCTACAAACCTCTCTTTCTTTAAACCAGTGGTTCTCAACCTTCCTAATGCTGTGGCCCTTTAATACAGTGACTCATGCTGTGGTGATCCCCCAATTGTAAAATTACTTCATTGCTATTTCATAATACTAATTCTGCTACTGTTAGGAACCATATTGTAAATATCTGTGTTTCCCGATGGTCTTAGGTGACCCCTGTGAAAGGGTCATTCAGGATCAAAAGGGTTGTGACCACAGGATGAGAACCACTGACTTAGACCCTTTGGTACGGCTCCTCTTGAGATAACTAGAGTTATTAACAGTCATCCAAAGTAATCAAAACTGTGAGAGTGAAAACAGGTGATATTATAGACATTTCCACCTTGACAGATCAAAAGAAAAAGAAAAAAAAAAAGCCCTCAATATAAATTGGTATTGAACTTTAATTAGCTAGCAGCTCTTAGAAAACCCGTTTGCATAACTTTTCTTGGTTAATTTCTCTAATTTGTAAGGAGCAGTCAAATGTTGATCAGGTCCTCAAGGTACTGCCAGGAGAAGTATCTTTTCAGTGCTTGGGCGGG
Organism: Alexandromys fortis; assembly: GCF_014885135.2. Lineage (NCBI taxonomy): Eukaryota > Metazoa > Chordata > Mammalia > Rodentia > Cricetidae > Alexandromys > Alexandromys fortis. The sequence continues at coordinate 10,392,987 of NW_026067910.1, read as the reverse complement.
GGAGATGCATATATTTTTCCCTAGCTATCTGGCCTTGTTTTCACCTTTGTTTTAGTAACTCCAGTTCTGACAAGCTTTCTGGCATGATGTCTTAATTACATAATAGTTCTTTGAGATGGCTTATAGAGTGTACTTAAGACCATTTGTCTTATATAAGCTGATGCTAAATGTGCTAAATATTGTTAGCATTTTGAGAGGAGAGGGTTTCAATACCACATGTGATTTAGCTGGTCTACTGTTGGCTTTATACTGGTATATCATTTTTAGATGTCCATGCTTTATCGCTTTCTGAAGTGGATGGAAATTATATTCTCTTACTTGTATCTCCAAAACATATCACCTCACAGCAAAAGACATGCTGCTGACATCTCACTGACAGGAGGAATGGCCCGTGTGAGCGATAGCAGGCCCGGCCCTCTTCCCGGACTTCGCCTTTTATCTTCCGGGTGCCACCTCACCTACCTTCTATAGCCTTGCCGGGCAAAGTTTAAAATGACAATTCTGTCAACCTGTTCATGTGATGAGGACATCCAGACTGCCACAGCTGCCAAATACAGAAAATGTCATCTGCCACAGGCCCAAAGTCATTTCTGTTCTGACTCAGCTGTGACCAAGGACACGCACCGAGGCACGTGACAGCCTTGACACTTGTCCTGAGAAGATACACACTTTCTAAAGAAAGAAAACTATTTCGAAACTTCTGGATGTGACAGCCTTTCTTGTTCACACTCAGTAACCACGTTAGTTGGATTCTTTTGATTATCAATTCGCAGTTCATTTTCCGGTAGTACAGGTATTGATGCTGTTTTTAGCATTAAAAAAAATCTGTAGGCAAATGTGGAATTTAGTATAGCATAGGTCTTATGATTATATGGCTGTGGATGATATCCTTGCCACTATTATAATTAATAAACTTTTAACTGGCTATTTTTTCTGTCTGGCTTCAAGAAGAGGTCCCTTGAAAAACAATGAAGTGCAGGCTTGGATCATACTACAGATGGATCATATTTCACATTATTAAATTCTCAGACTGAAGAGCTCATAGGACACACGAGGCCACCATCATGAGTTTTCAGACACCCTGAGCCAAGTACTAACAATGTATAACCCTCACTTTGATTTTTTTTTCTTTCCCTAAGGGGCAATGTTGATTTCTGATATAGAAGAACCCACGAAGGATATTGTGGGTGACAGTAAAAACCACCATGGTACTGATATAAAACCATCAGCTAGACTGAATATGAGGTTGTATATTGCTCATTGTGCTAAGCTGAGGTACAAAAGAACAACCATTTTTGAAATGTGAGACAGAAGTAATTTCATACCATACAAATGCAGCAACTTGCTTATATTTCTTTTATTCTGACTATGAAATAGGAAAGTGGAGATAGAGAATTCAATTAGCTAATACGAGTTTTTCATGTTTATTTCAACACAATACTCTAGAGGAGTGATGTGTAGCTCTTACGAGCTCCTGAATGGCTGTTATAGTATTTTACCTTCACCCCGAGCAGGTTACTTTCCTCGTGACTCAGTTTCTCACCATTATGATGGAAAAATACAGTACCTATCACATTGCCACTTCAAATATTTAAGATCATGCTTAATAAAGACTGTTGTTTGCAATAATGAATCCTAAATTAAACTGTGGAAGAAAAATAATTGGTGATACAGATTCCAGCCTTCTGAGAGATATTTCTGACCTAGAGTTTAGGATGGTATTTTGAGATGGCTGTGTTAGGCAGAGCTCATGTGGATGTTGGGTGATGATATCGTCAGAGACACTGAAACATGTCACATGGTGAGCTGAAGGAAAGCCAAGACCTCCAGTGAGCTCTAAAGATAGACCATCAGCCCGCACAGAATTTGTCTCGTGCTCGCTTACAATCAGGCATAATATGATCCATTTAGTGAGCCTTTTAGAGGATAAGCAGAGGGTATGAGAAGATCAGTATTAACTGGTTGGTCATGAGGCTGTAGTCCGTATAAAACCTTGGGTGTCTGACTCTACATTGTGCCAATTCTGGTCACGAGGGAACTGATCCCAGCTTTTTCTTCTATTCCCCAATGAGGGGATTGAAGCTGTGTTAAGTTCAAGAAGTACATAGCCACCACACTTTCATTTGAGCAGGGCGAGAGAGATGTTTCCAGTGTCACAGTGTGGAACGGAATGCGTAAGATAGTAGTTCGTGGTCAGGTGACTGACCGAAACACAGGAAGGGAAGGTAAACACTGAGCAGATTGTTCAGGCCAGGGGACCACTAACATTCTCAACTCCTTTCTGGAAGAACAGGGGGCTATGGACAAATAAAGTCAGCCAATGAAAAACGGGCCACTCTCACAGTACTTTGAGTTCCTGGGCCTGAAGGGGAAAGTCCTTGGCATCTGTTTTACCACGTTATTAAGACGAGCACCGGTCATGCAAACACTCTTAAGCTTCTTGCATAAAGCGTGTTTGTTCTGACACTTCCACAACTCCAACTTATTATATTACTCTTGGTTGAGTCAAAGTGATGGAACATAGCTGGAAAAGAAATACACAATCTGACTAACTGGTTTCATTTAAAACTCACAGTCTTTTTTTTCAAACAGGCATGCATCACTGCTCTATAGTCCTGAAGCAGTGCCCCAAGTGCTCTCTTGCCTTTGTGCCCTCTCCTGGTCCTTTCTGTTTGTCTGCTGGCCGGATGTTGTACTGCCCAAAGAAACATGCAGCCTTTTGCCAGAACACCATCTTCTCCCTCAGCAAGCTGGAGACCTGTGCACACCTCTCCTGACACCTCTCCAGTCTCTGCTTTATCTGCTTGCTCTGTCCCAGGCTTAGCTCCTACATCCTTGCCCTTCTCTCTTACATTAGCCTAGTATTTCTTTCTATTGGATATCACCCCACCACTGAATTATATTCCTAAAACTGTGCTCAGCCCTCAAACAACAATCTACTGACCACTATTTTTCTGTCCGTGTACATCAAGACATCTTGAAGGAGTTAATCTCTGCGTCTCACTCCAGAAAACCTGCTCTTCCAGCCCTCTAGAAGAGGTCCCACAAAGGTCAAGAGTGATGAATTCCATGGTGCATGCCCCCCAAGTTACACTGGCTGTTGGAGGACACTGCTTTTGTCCTCACAAACTCTCCTTGGTGTTCTCCACCTCAGAGTCCACATCATCTCCACTTCCTTTGTCAGCCTGACTTTCCTTCCCACCACTTTCAATTTGGATGCATACTCCATTCATTCCTGTGGCAGCTCTTCTTATCTAACTCAGCCTCCAGGAAATACCAATTGTGACTTCATATTCTGAGAAAACTTGTGGTTATAACTCCTTCCCCTTTACTGATTAAAAAAAAATCTGGACTCTGTATCTAGTTGTGGAATTGGCAGGCACATTAGCATATCATAATTCCAATGTTCTTGAACATTTTTATTAATGTATCTTTTCTGCTTCCACATACTATTCCTCTCCCATTCGTATGGACACCTTCATTCATGCAGGTAGAACAAGCCAGACCTATCAGGTGGGCTTCCATTTTTCCTCTCATGCCCCACATCAACTCCACTAAGCACCATAATCAAGGGTCCTTTCCATCTTTATCACTGGGAGGACATGATATAGGACTAGTGATATTGCTTCATACATATTTGATGGACTATATCAGAGTAACGGTTTGGGCCAGGACTTTTGTCTGTGGAAGGGCTTCATATGTGCTATTTCAAATCTTGTAATTTTTGGCAGGAAACATTCAAGAAATTTGTCTATTTCAACTGCACTGTCAAATGTGTCAAAATGAATTCATATATAATATTTCTTTATTATCCCTTTAGATTCTGGAGTCATTTGTCAGTTTCCTTAACACTCTATTTGATAGATTCCATACTCTGGCTTTTCAGTTCAGTCTAGCAAGACCCTTATTAACTTCATTACCTTCTTCCAGTGACTGTCTTTTTGCTTCATTATATGTGAAGTAAACAGAGACTGTGCTTTTATTTCCTGGCCACCCAGACCTGAATAATCACACGGAACTATATTAATTACAGCTTTGTTTTGCCAATGGCTCAGGCATATTCCTAGTTAGATGTTACATCTTAAATTAACCCATTTCTATAAATCTGTGTATCGCCATGAGGTTGTGGCTTACTAGTAAAGTTCTGGTGACCTTCTCCTTCAGCAGCTACATGGCATCTCTGACTCTACCTTCCTTCTCCCTGCATTCAGTGTTGTTTTCCCACCTAGCTCTATTCTGCCCTGCCATAGGTCAAAGCACCTTCTTTTCTAACCAATAGCAACAAAACATATTCACAGCATACAGAGGGGAATCCCACTTTATAAATATATTAACTTACTTTGGATTTACCTGTTTTTTTCTACTTCTGATTTCTCAAGGTAAAGCCAAAAAAAATATTCGTTACTTTCTTATTAGTACTATTAAATACCATGGTCAAAGCAGTTTGTAAGTGGTAGGGTTTATTTGTGTTTACAATCCAGTTGGGATAAGAGTCTATCAGAAAAAAAAAATCACCATGAAGGATAGCAGGAGGTAGGCCTGGCAACAGCAGGAACACATTGAGAGCTCATATCTTAAACTGCAAGTGTAGATGGAACGGTGGACTGCGTTCCCACCCAGCTCCCGCATGACTAGCTTTATACTCAAAATAACAACACGCAAATTCTATTCTTTTAAACACTGCTTAGCCATTAGGTCTAGCCTCTTTCTGACTAATTCTCACATCTTGCTTAACCCATTTCTAATAATCTGTGTAACACCATGAGGTGGTGGCTTATCAGGAAGGATCTTAACCTACGTCCATCTTGGACAGGAGAAGTATGGGGACTGCAGGACTCAGCTTCTTTCTCCCAGTATTCTGTTCTGTTTTCTCCGCCTACCTAATTTTCTGTCCTATCAAAGGACCAAGGCAGTTTATTTATTAACCAATGAAGCAACAGATAGACAGATGACCCTCCTCCATCACTGCAAGCATGAAGTAGAAAGTGATTGGGAATGGCAAGTGTCAAAACCCACCCCTGGTGATATTCTTCCTCCATGAAAGCCTTCCCAAACATCACCACTAACTGGAGGTCAGGTGCAGATGCCAGAACCCATGGATTGGCATTCTCATTTAAATCACCAAATAATCACAAAATAATCACCACTGATTTTTAGAAGTGCTCAATGCTTTTGATGGTAGGGTTCATATATA
>NW_026067910.1:10369538-10385055 GCF_014885135.2 Alexandromys fortis | reverse complement strand
TGCTGGGAAATAAGCTAAGAGTGAGAAACATAAAATCTCTTTGAAGTTCGGCAAATGCAGTGTTGTGAGCCCATAAGGAGTGACAGTTTCTACTGTCTGCCAAGACTTCTAGTAGCTTAAGTCTGTTTCTTGTTATTTTCTCCACTGTTTCTTGTTATTTTCTTATTCTAGGCATCTCTCTTCACCTTTTTTCTTCCCAAACAGTCCTCAGACTTTAGCGTCTGACAGGACTGGTGGGTTCTTGATGCCCTGGTATTGCATACTTTATTCCTCAAACAAGGTTATTTAAGAAAATGGAATAGTTATAAAATGAGGCTGGAAATTTCAAAAATTTTCTCCAAGAATATTATTTTAATATTAGTTTTATAATAAATCAGGCATTTAATCATAACTGGATATCAACATGTAGAAGAATGGAAATAGACCCATATCTATCACCATGCACAAAACTCAAGTCCAAATAGATCAAGGACCTCAACATAAGGCCAGCCACACTGAAGAAAAAGTGGGAAGTAATTTAAAGGTCTCTTAATCTAGTCATCAAAATTACTCAGCTTGAACAAGCCCTCACTCACTTCCTGTCACCATTCAAATTCTTAAGTTCTTTGGTGGGTCTTTGCGGGGACACTCTTTAACTTAAAACAGTCCACTATGCCTGGTGTTCAAGGCTTTCCTTCTTTCTTCTCTGATGTGTGTATTTCCTTGGATTTTTTTTACTGGTGTGGTTATCTCCCACTTCTCAATTTCTTTTGTAACAGAAGGCTAACTGTGGTCAGAATTAAGAAGCTAAAGCTGTCTAACAGACCTTGTCAGAACAGACCCTCTGCTGCTGTGGAAACAGAGCAGACATTCTCATTCTGTTCCACTGTGGTAACTGAGCATAAAGGGTCAACAGTGGGTTATTGATGAAAGCAAATGAGTTTAAAATATAATAAAAGAGTTTTGTGAATGTTTGGTTCTTGGCTTCCGTCAAGTAAAGTTGCAAAATATAACTTAGGTCATTTTCATGGCTTCTTCTGGGTTTGACTGTGAATATCTGTCATGGCAAGAGGTCCTCCTATAGCTCGGATTTTAGCTAATTAGTAAAAGTCATTGAGGTAGAAAGGGTGCAGTTTCTTCATAGAATAGATTGAAATTTTCAGCTTTATAACACATGAATAGTATATCATTATCAAAATATTGTATACACTTATTCCAATTGTAAAATAAAGCAACAGTGAAGGCAAAAACATTGCCTTTAGTTTCTTAAAGATTTATTTTTTAATTATGTGTATGTGTGAGAGGGCAGGGGTGGAATGTAGACATGAATTCAGTGGCCTTTGGAGACAAGAAAAGGGAGCTAGAGTCCCTAGAGACTGAATTACAGAGAGTTGTGACCCTTACGGCTTGTATTCTGGGCTCTGAACCCAGGTCCTCTGGAAGATCATTCACTGGTGTTTTTAACCATAGCCATCTCTCCCACATCGACTTTATTTCATATTATTTGTTTTGAAACATGTTATCACTATGTGACCCTGGCTGGTCTGAGACTCACTATGTAGGCAAGGCAGACCTCAAATTCAGAGATTCACCTTCAGTGCCTCCAGCGTGCTGGAACTAAAGGTGTATGACATATACATATGGGATAGGGCATACAGGCAGGTGAAGGAAAACAGAAGGCTACCTGCTGTTTGATGCCTAACTTACCAGTAAGACAAAGGTTAGTGGGAATATAGTGCTGTATAAATGAGATCAGCTATATATTAAAGACATATGGTGCAGGAAGTATATTTAAAATAAACTTTCACAAAGGAGAGTTGTGTCTTCCTCATGCACTATTTCTTTGTCTTGTTTATTTTCCTGCTTTCTGAGGGTTTGAGTTTACTGGGGTATTAGAAGTTATTCTAGACAGAGGATGTGAATCAAGTGAATATTCAGAGACAAAAGCAGAAATTTGAAAAATTGGGATGATGGGGTATAGAAACGTGTGAGATGGTGTAATGCGGGAAAGAATTGACACATTGAGGATATGTGGACAGTAGAAATATGTAACTATAAGAGGCGTGGACAAATAATTTTATGAATATGATGTTTTTTTTCGGATAAAAACTAAAATAGAAATGAGAAATCTAACCATCCTCAATGTACTGGCTAGTTTTTATGTCAAGTTGCCACAAGTTAGAGTTATCTGAGAGGAGGGTGCTGCATCTGAGAATGTGTCTCCATAGGCCTGCAGGATATTTTCTTAATTAGTGATTTAGGTGAGAATGCACACTTCACTTTTGGTGGTTTCATTGGTCTGGTGGCTATGGGTTCTGTAAGAAAGCAGGTTAAACAAACAAGGACCAATCCAGTAACTGGCACACTTTCATGGCCTCTGAATCAGCTCCTGCCCCCGGCTTCCTGTTTGAGTGCCTGCCTTGACTTCCTTGGATGACAAAGAATGATGTAGAAGTGTAAGTCAAATAAACTCTTTCCTTCCAAACTTGCTTTTGGTTATGGTGTTTTATCATAACAACCATAAACCTAACTAAGATATTTAGAAAATAAATCTTGATGCAAACCCTTAAAAAGTAGAGCAATTTTGTTAAATCACAGACAGGGAACATTCTTGCAATAGGTATATCAAAGACTGACACAAGATGGGATCATAAGGAAACTTAAGCATCTCAGAGAGCAGAAGGGCTGCCATGTAGCAGGTTTAGACATTACATGTTCCTAACTCAGTATCCCAGCTGTCTAATGGGATTAGTGGCCACTCTACCCAGCTAACGGCCATGAGAACTACTTAAGAAGAAAGGAACAGGGTAGTTTTTAATATATAACCATCTCTTATTTCCCAGTTTCCGTGAGGCTTGATGCCTTCCAGATATCTTCTAAAAGGATCCACAGAAAGGCAAAATGAAACACAATGGGTGAACTAAGAAGCCTGGGTGTTCCTAAAGCATCCTTCATAAATAACAGGTCCAGGAAGGAATAAATCCTCGAGACATACTTTACTGACTTCTGTCTAAAGAACAAAATGGAAGGAATTAGGTAAATTAGTCAAAGAAACTTTGAATTTCAATTTTGTAAAACTTTTCAAGTAACTTAGATTCCACTACTAGATACAAAGATGTGGAAGACACGTAAACTACATGGCATGGATGTATGCTGAATATTAAGAAACGCAAGGACAGATGACAATTATGGAATACTTTAATCTAAGCCTTCCCCTCCTCCAAGCCATTCTCTTTCCTCTCTTCCTCTTTCTTCCTCATTTTCAGTGTACCATAGATCCCTACACTTTCTCTTTGAAAATTCATTTTTTAGTTCTTTCGAGATGACTTCATCTGGTATAGATAAGCTAATTCTAGACTGCATTCCAAATTTCAAAAATAGCTTCATAATATAAAAAGTTATATAAAAAAAACAAAGAAGTTCAGCTACACTGACAAATATACATTATCATCCCCTCCAAATAACTTAATATATATATGGCAATATGAAAAGCAATTGTTTAAATATTTCACTACAAAGATATTCTCTATATGTTATAGCCTGAGATTTACATAAGAGCTTTTGATAAAACATACCATTGAAAACCTTTCTTAGGTAATTAAGGTCATTGGTAATCATTGTGCTGTTTATTCTGGTAGCTGATGGACATGAGGTTGGCAATATTTATCTCTATAAATTCCCCTCGAGCAAACAAGTGAAGGTATCATCACATAAAAAGGTCTGGGTACTTCATGGTCTTGACCTATGAGTGTTACTCATTCAAAAAGAGACTTGGGACTACTTTGCTACTTTGGTCAAGCTCATAGCTTGTAGCCAACAGCTTCATGATAAACATCCATCTTTTCTGGCACTCCTCTCAATTCAGATATCAGAAAGTTGGGTGGCACTCTGTAATAATTGTCTAAATTTACTTTCCTTTATAACCCATAAAACAATTTCCCCTAAATTATTGCCTTTCAGGCTTTCCGACACTCACTGAAGTTGTCAAGGAGTGCTGTAATTTCCTGAGGGAGAAAATAAACTCTAATAAGTAAGGGAGACTATAGTTCAGAGTAACAAAGACAAAATCATCAACACAAGAGCCTAAGTTTTCCAAGATGGTCTTTCTAGTCCACTTTTCTGTTTCATCTAGATGGCTTTTCTAGCTGTGTCTCCACAGTCCATCACCTCTTTCTGTATTCTTTGAGATATAACGTTCTATGTAAATTTGAGATGAACTTTGTCACAGTTACAGAGGAAAGGATTATGATAACAACTTAGCCTACCAAAAACTGAAACAGCAACTTCATGGGGCCCATCTGATGTGAGCTAAGTGAATGGGATTCTTGGTCTTTTTATTCCACAGAGTAATCGTGTGTCTTTTTTTTTTTTTTTTTTTTTCGAGACAGGGTTTCTCTGTGGTTTTGGAGCCTGTCCTGGAACTAGCTCTTGTAGACCAGGCTGGTCTCGAACTCACAGAGATCCGCCTGCCTCTGCCTCCCAAGTGCTAGGATTAAAGGCCTGTGCCACCACCTTGTGTGTCCTTGAACAAATCAAATAGCACTCGACTTCCTTATCTTGAAAGAAAGAGAAGGGGGGAGGGATTGTGAGGGAGGGGAAAAGGGAGGGAGAGAAGAACTGAATAAGATTCCTCCTGCACAAAGAGCTCTGAAACATGAGGAAAAGTCTGCATTCTTTTTTTTTCTTAAGTTGCTGTGTTGCTTGTTCTTAGAACAGTTGGAAAGAGTCCCCAACAGCAATATCACAGCTGCCAATTCTTTAACAGTTTGGACAGTGTAGCACTAACTTGAATCCACCTGTGGGAATAGATTTGGAAGGAATACAGCAGCTCAGTTTGCTCTCTTTGTATTTTCAAAACCACCAAGGGAAGCTTGGTTGAAACTGGTTCTGGAATAGCACAGAATACTCCTTCAAACTTCACAAGAAAAATAATTCTATGACATATTAATGAACTTTGATCGTATTCCTAATTTCCTATTGCATTGTTTTGCGATTGAGTTATGTTGGCACACAACAGAAAAAAAATCAATATGGTTACAATCATCTCAGTGAAGACACTCCAACATAGGACACAGGTGCAGTCTATTTGAACATAGCTAGCACACTTTATTTTATATGATTGATGAATTGCCAGCTCAATTACACTGACATCAGTACAGCTGGCTGACTAATCTGCCTTTCCTAACTCCTGGGAGTTATGTTTCCGCTCTTATCTTCATCATCAGCACTCGAGGTTAGCTTCAAGAATTTCCGAAGGGACATTGTCACTCACAGTCGGCAACATTCGGCCCATATCTCTGTGTCCTCTTGAGTCCTTTATTGGTTTCCTTTATCATTTACAGGTGACTGTGAAGGCCTCCCATCTCAGCAGCACCCATCACTGGGTCTACCAGACATACCTGTGGTTAGCCTCTTTTTTTTTTTTTTTTCATTTCTGTATAAAGTCAAGTCAAGTAGTTCAACAGGCTAGATGTTAAGGTCCACTTCTTTGCTTCCAGAAAACATCCTGCCATCCAAACATGTAATTAATGTAGGCAGAAGCCTGTATTCCGGGAAACTATGCACTATTTCAGGAAGAGTCTGTTGGTAAAGTCAGTAGCACACCCACCTAGTCACCACCACGTTTCACAAACAGAAGGCATTTTTTTCTTATTCTCTGAACATGTAAGGTCAAGTCTATTAATTGTTTCTATATACATTATTTGGGTCCAAGATTCATCCATCTCAAAATCAATCCCAAATTGTCTAATGAATACAATCTTCTGAAAATTGCTGGAAGATTTGTGTCGGTTTCCATGGTATGAAGAACTTGCAGTGCCCTTTCTAGAGTTATTAAGTCCCTCTGTTTAGTATTCCACATTGTAATCTGTGAAATATAATATGTATCTCTTACATTATAGGAATCAGAAGTACAAATGTCTTCAATACATCTTAAGCCTTAAGAAAATATTTTTATGAATATATAATAGTTTCTCACTAATTCTCCATTTATAATTTATTGATTCTGGTAGTAATTTTTCCTGATATTTAAATTAAATATTTAGAAATGTAAGTTTCTGAGTGTTTCATTTAAAGAAATATTATGGAACTGGAAAAACTACTCAGTTGGTAGAGTTGCTTGCTGTTAAATGTGACACCTATGCCCAGTTCCATAGACCTACATGATAGAAGGAGACAACCTACTTCTGTGGGTTGTCCTTTGACCTCCACATGCACACAGCAACATGCATGCATACACACATACAAACACATACGATAAATAAATTGAGATAATTTAAAACTAGATTTAAAATGTGATGGCCATATCTACAATGAAACTCTCCTTGAAGATTATCTGTGGAATTTATAAAAAAGCAACTGAGATTGCCAACCAGAAATCAGTGAGAAATGTTTCTTCTGTTTTAATGGGGAATATACATTGATATCTAAGAGTAATTCTGTCTATTGTGGCAGTAAGACCACAACTGTTTTTACCAAGCTATTTTTCAAAACTAATTACTGACATACAAATGAAACACTCTTTCCTCCCATTTACCCAGATTCAAATGGATATACTTTTCCTGAATTTTCCAGAATGCATAAGTAGGAAGAAAAGAATTACAACTTCTTGCATGCACTTCCTTAATTATAGGATTACTTTAGCATTACTAAGGAATTCTGTTTACCACTATGAATCCAAAGGGCAGGAAACCTGGGAGCAGGTAAACTCTTGGGTTTAGTTGGAAACTCTCCTGTATACCCCATTTTAAGAAATTCAGACAGTTTTTGCTGCAGGAATATTTCTTGGTAATCCTTTGGAGAATCAAGGGAAGTCAAGAATGTGCTGGGCTGAGTTTTCTTACCATCTGTGACTATACACACCCCTGCACCATGAAAAACATAACTGCAAGGAGCATTCTGGATTGTACCAGATCCTTCCTATCTACTTCAAGGAGTTAAAGCTCATCAAAAAAGATCTTGGGAGACAAGAGAACATCTAATGTAACTCAGTTACATTTTTTTTCACCAAGATCAACTTTAAGCAGGCTGCCTTTTCAGAAAAATGGACAGAACTTGTCACCTGCAGGCATTAAGTTAAGGGACAAGCTTCCAAGCCTTTCATCTGAGTCTAGTTACAGAAATCATGGTGAGGGTTAATGAGATCTGAAATTCTCATGGTCCTGCAGAAACCTCTTGGGCATGTCTGCACGAACATCATCACAGACACCTCACTGAGATGGAAGGATGATTAGCACCAGGGGACAAGGGAAGGATCTGCGTGGTGGAGACACCATTCCAGAGGCCAGACTCCTCAGAGAATGCAGCTTCTGCTTTTTCTCTGTAAACACAGCCCAGACAGCTCTTTTTCCTCCTCTTTTGATTTTTTTGTTCAGACAAAGAAATTTTCATTTTGCTTGTAGTTGCATTTCACACTGTAGATATCAAAAAAAAAATCATGGTACATTCAATTAAATTGATATTGTTTAATCCTAGTTTTCTGAATTTATCTAATTTATTATCTGAATTGATTATATAATGTCAAAAGAACAGTGTGTGTGTGTGTGTGTGTGTGCTCGTGCGCTTAGTTCCTTTGGATGTATCATTGACATGTATTACTGAATCATATGGTGGTTCTATTTTAATTATTTATCAAAATTCCATTTTTTATAAAGAAAATACACTAACATTAAAAAAATATATGGTAGTTCCCTGTAAATGGAGACTTTTCCCCATCTACCCCAATTCCACTGTATCAGTTTTTCTCTGCTGATGGGTCCCTGCGGTCACTTATAAGATAACCACTCAGAGGCTTAATATTAGTTGTAACTGTTTGATCAATGGCTTAGGCATACTACTGACTAGCTCTCACAAATTAACATATTTCTACTAATCTGTGTATTGCCACATGGCCACGGCTTACCAGTGATTCCCTGGCTTGTTACTCCTTTGGCAGCTACATTGCATCTCTCTGACTCTGCCTTCTTTCTCTCTGTATCTTTGGACAAAACAAAGCAGGTTTTTTTTTTTCTTTTTGCCCAAATGGCTAGCCCTGCTACACTGAACTCTATAACAAGCTTCTTTGATGTCCATCATCCTCTTTGAAGAAATTGGTGCTTCCAGGAGCAGACATGTCTCGCTACCAAGAAAAGTTGAAGTTTTTAAAACAATTTAAATGCCATATTCTGTAGGGCTTTGAAGTGTTTGAAAATTACGTATCCATCTGAAATGTATCTCCATATATCTGGAAAACCTAACGTCTATAAATTTGACTACTATAGATGACTAATAATTTGTTTTTTCTTAAGTATACATTACATTTTAAAAGAGCTGCACAAATAAAATACCTCAAACAAAAGTAGAAATTTACACATAATAAAATTGACCTTAAGTCTGTATCCATAAACAAAAATCCTTTAAACAAGAATAGAAACATAAATACAGTGTAATGAAATTGACTATAAATTGATATTCTTATACCAAATCCACACCGATACAAAATATCTGGGATCAATAGCTGTCTTTTTGTCTTCTATTTCTATATTTCCCTAAATATAAAAAAAAACATCATAACCCACCAAACCAAACAAAACAAAACAATGGCCATCCACACTCCCCCTAACTCTTGGGGATGTGGATGTCATTTTCTCCTAATTAGGATCTGTTTAGAGGTATTTTTGCCTGAATATGTTTTTATTGGGTGTCTGTGATTCTTTCCCTTTCCTTGGTAGTTAATATATGGAGATAATGTATTTATTAACAGTTAAAAATAAACCTTGGAGTGTTGGTAGACAGTGAAAAGTTTCTATATCATTAAAAAGTAGATGTTTCTACCATTTAGGACAATGTGAATGAACCTGTAAGGACATCATTATACTTAAGTAAAATAAATCAGATGAAGAATAACAGAGATCTTAGAATATCACTTATCTGCAATATTCAAGGAAAGACCAGGTGGTGATTTCCTGAGGCTGAGATAACGCAATGGGAGGTGAGGAAAAGGACACCAAGTTCCAGGTAGGCAAAAGGGATAAGCTCCACTGAACTGTGGAGATACAGATGATAACTACAATAATAATGTAATTTTATTCACAGAAAAAAATATCCTAAGATTCATATAGAATCATAAAGGATCCAAAGGGGTCAAAACAACTTTTGAGAAAACAAAAAACATGAAAAACTAACAAAGAAAGGCTGGAGACATCCAAACACCTGGCTTCAAATCACCCTGAAAGGCTGTAGTCACTAAGCCAGAGTGATACTACAACAACACAGAGACCAATGAAACACATGGCGAACCCAGAATGAACCCACATTTACAAAACCAATGCATTTCGTCAAATGTGCCAAGAACATAATGTGCAGTAAAGATAGTACCTTCAATAAATGGTGCTGATTAAACTGGATGTACTTATTAAGATAAAACTTAACCCCCTCACTAAAAAGTCAACTCAAAATGGATCAAAGATCCTTATCTTAAGCCTGAAACATGGAATTTCTATGAGAAAATACAGATGAACTCCTATGCTTGTGTAGTTAACATGTTTTTAGACAGTGCCATAAACTGAGGCAACAGATGTTAAAACAGAAAAATTAGTGTATAACAAACTCAGAAACATCAGAAAAGGAAAGGAAACAAAGATGGAGATACAACCTATAGAGCAGGAAAAAGCATTTGCAAATGGCTTGTTAGAGCCCAGAAGGAACTGAAAAGATGAACACTAAAGCATCACTCCTATTAGGTCCCTGGGAAGTAAACAAGCATTCCTCCAAAGAAGACAGACAGGTGGTCAACAAACACGTGAACAAAGGCCCAACTCCATGAGTCAGCACTACAATGAGATACCATCTTATCCCAAACAGGTATCTCCAAAAAGGCAAGAACAACCAATCAGGGAAAAGATGTGGAAAAAATGCAAAGTCTTATATATTGTAGGCAGGGATGTCAGTCATTAGCACAACCATTACAGGAAACTTCTGAAAAACTAAAAGTTCCACCACTGTGTGTATATTCCAGTATCAATGAAATCTTTACATCAAATAAAGACATTATACCCCATTATTTATTGCACACTATTCACAAACAGACAAGAAATGGAAGTAACCTGGAGGATCTTTGATGGATGAATAGATAACACCAACCTTGAATATTTCTAGAATGAAATGTGATCTAGCCATTAAAAAAAAAAAGATAAAATCCTGTCATTTGTAGCAACATGAAAGGATCTAAATGTCGCATTGAGTGTAATAAGCCAGACTCGGATCCTAAGCACCACCTTTTCTCAATTATTTATGGAAACCATTTACTCCAGTCTGAAAGCACAAAATGGCAAAGTCAGTTTTAGAGGTGAAGAAGAAAAGGGTTAGGAGAACAAAATAGAAATGAAGATGGACTTTTAGGCACTCCGAGGATTTAGGGGGCGAAGTAGTAGCCAGAGTCGGGGCCTGATGGTCAGGGTCAATATACATTTTATAAAGATTTTGGGAAAAAACACAATGAACCTCATCTACCCATACAACTAATACATAGTAAAAATGTGGATAAAAGGAATAATGCAATTTGCCTTCCAAAGTTGATTTTAAGGAGCAAAATTTTCATCACATAAAATTTAATAGTTATTATATCTATGGAGGGAATATTATTTAACTTGATTAAGACAATTTACTTTACAACCCATTGTATTATTTGTCAGTTTTAAAAATAAAATCTACATTTGCAAAGGGTTCAAGAAGAGGCATCATGAGTTGGAGCCTACAATAGTCAATTATCTTCAAAGAGAAAAGTTCATACAGGCATCCTTTTCAGAGCCTCCGTCTGGCATGTTTCTTATATGTTAAGATCAAAGATTCGACAGAGATTAAAGACTTCAGCTTTACAGAGAGGCATGCATTAACCAGGGAGAGCATCTTATGTGGGGATGTTCATGCAGTAACTTTTATGTCCATCTCTTCATCTATGAAATTTCCCTTGACACCTTAAGCAAATGAAATGGAATAAAATTTTGTGTTTTGGTCTAGGTTATATCTCATCCAACAAGGGGATGAAAAACAGAGCCGGGATGATTATGATAAATAAAACGACTTCACAGGTTGTGTCATCAAGGAATTCTAAAGTCTGAGTAGAGAAATAGAGTTTTGTTAAGATGTTTGTAGCAGGAAGGGCTAGGGATGGAACTAGGTCATGTGCTTTCCTAGATATTTGACTGTGCTGTATCTGGCACAGAATTTGTAGTTCTGACAGTTGGGTATAAAGGGAATTGTTAAGGCTGCTGTGCAGCTCCTGCTAATATTCCTTTACTAGAGATGGACGATACATGACTTCCAACACTGATCTAAATGGCAAGTACAGATTATATCTTATTTAGGCAAGAGGATATCTCTGTGCCATACAGAATATCGTGTCCCAAATGTTGGCAATGACATGTGGGAAACACAATTTATTTGCTTTGCCTTTCTTATCACTGATGCTTATTTCCATTTTAGAAAACGGTGTATAAAGTCATCAGATGAAAAGAAACCAAGAGATCACTGATGAGCTCTTGCCCCATGCCACTCAGAGGCACTGACTCTGATACCTTTGTGGAAGTAGAAACTCTTTTGCCAGGTTCAGGATTCAATGTATGGACACAAGGCCTTGAATATTCAAGAGAAAGAAAACATTAGTAAAATTCTATTAGCATTTAGACTACCAAAGTATAGTATGCTGATAAGTGACATTTAGAAACAAAATAAATCCAGAGCAATGTTTGATATTTCTGCCTCTTTTCTGAAGACAATAAAAACCCATGGCCGTTTGTCCCAGGAGTTGGGGTAGGATGATCTCCAAGCTGACACGTTGACCGTAACAATTAATACATGTTAGACTTTTTCAGATCTTATCAGACACACAAATCCCCAAATGAGCTCTTTCCTATCCATAATTCTCCTGCTTAAAATTTTACATCTTTCCCAATATTAAGTATTCTTTTTCTTAATAAAAAATCTATGTATTTGTTTGTTTATCCCCTAAGCAGTATATCAACCCCATGGGTGGGGCTTGGCAGGCTCTGGTACCTGGATCTCCTATGTAAGATTTTCTACACTAGTAAGAAAAAAGAAAAAAACAATTTTTAAAACAAAGAATGTTTCCAATGCAGAGTTGCAATGTTAAAGACATATTCTAATAAATGGCATTTGGTTTGGTAAAAGAGGGTGAAGACAAAAGACAAAGTCACTCAAAGCTAACATTGTCAGCTAGAGTACCGCAACAGACTAAAGTATAGATAGTCTGGAAGTCTTAAGGAAGTTGTCACTTGAATTCAAAGATGGTGAGTTCATTCTTTCCTTGGACAAGCTTTTCTTTTATGTACTTAAAACAAAGTCCTTTGTGAGCAACTTAGTCTGAGAGGGATAGTTTCCTTTTAGATGTAATTTTCTATCTTGTTTATTCTAAAGTATCCCTAAGGTCTCTTAAATTATTTTTATTTTTTTTCATCTTTTAAGAATGTTACTTTAGTAATGCACAAATCAGTTCCATGGTGTAGAATGAATAATAAAAACCCAGAGACAGACATTCGGTTCAAACTGAAGAACAGAAAAGCAAAGCAGTCAGCCACTACCTTAGACTGAAATGGGTGAAGTCCTGACTCCACGAATCCCAGACTGAAGACTCAACTGACCTTCACTCCCTTGCCTGTATGACTGACACGTATGGCTGCTTTGCCCTCCAATCTTTAGGCAAGCTTTGTTTATTAAAACACAAATAATACACCACTATAACTTGGCATAATGGTTAACAGTCTGGACTCTGAATCCAGCATTCCCAAGCTTAAAGGTACAACTTTAAACTTTCTATGTATCTTGTAAAAGTATTTGAATGCTCAGGACCATTCAATCCTGCATCTAAAACATAGTTCATGATGCTTTTTTTTTTAAATCACATGACATTGCAATGCATCTCACCAGGGTTTGTTCTTGTTGAGGTAATGTTTTCAGCTTTTATAATAAAGAAAAAAATTGAGGTTTGTCCAAAGCAGAGTTTTGGTGAGTATTTAAAATTTAAAGGCTTAAATTCTGTGAGTCATTTGCACACATTTTAAAAGGTGGTCTTTGACTTTCTGCCAAAAGCTTTCTATTTTTGTTTTATTAAGGAATTGGCTAATTGTCCATACTATGGTTTGTGATCCAATTCACATTGTCCTGGCAAGTTTTATACAAATAATTTTTACAAAGGTTCACTTTCTTTCCTTATTATTCCTCACATGGGAACTGAGATCTGGCAACCTACTAAGACCAATTATAATATCAGTTAGACTTGAATCAGGATAAGGGCTGTGATATGTTCAATTGTACAATCCATCCCTGAGATAGTAATGGAACTTCTATATAATTATTATATATTATAATACTGGTTAGTGGAAGTGAGAGTTTATTCAGTCTCTGGCTATGTACAATTGAAGTGTGATTTGATTTCAAGAAGTTTTTCAAGATTGATAATTTTTATGTAATTGAACAGGTTGTTAAGAAAACAGCCAAGTATTAGAGATACACATGTATGGGCAATATATTTATGTCAGACAGAAAATAAATTGTGCTTTGATTGATCACAAAGCTATATAGTTATGAACACACATACACATGTGTGTGTGTGTACTTTTTTACTCATTTGTGAGGCTGACCCAATCTTTCTGCAATCTAAATACAAAACTGGCTCATAGCTCGGTCTTTGTTTCTGTCTCTTATCCAGATGTCCTCAGAGTACTCTCCTCCTGTCTCAGGATCTAAGTTTACGCCACTGAGTATTTTGCCTTAACTCCAGCATTACAGGTTCAATGGCTTAAAACTCATTCTCTTTACAATAGCTATAACAAGCTAGCACTGCCTAGATTCATGTTGAAATCCCAATCTCTAGTGTGGTAGTGTATGAGAATCTCTGCCTTCTGAATTAGGTCACTATGCTCAAAAGGATGCTAGAGAGCTCTCTCTTCTTTGCTTTCTTACCATATGAAGACACAGAGAGAAGACAGCATTCTCCAGTCTCAAAGACTGTCATTGTCAGTGCCTAACTGTTCTGGGACTCTAGCCTCAGACTTCTAGCCTCCAGCATTCCATGAAATAAATACTAATTATCCATAAACTACACAACCAGTTATATCATATAGAAGTAAGACACTCCCTTTAAGATAGCTCTTAGGCTGATAACTCATATACATAAGCATTTAATTTTAAAATATCTTTGACATTTTCATCAATATATACAGTGCATCTTAGCTAATCCACCCACCTTCCATCTCTTTCCTCTCCCTCTACATGATCCCATGCATTTCCTTTTCAGTTTCTTGTCTTATTTTTATTATTTTCTGCAGCCCATTGAGTCAGTGCTTCTACATGCTTGGGTGTGGGATTATCCACAAGGGCATAGGCAATCTGTCAGTAGCTGTCCTTCCCCGAAAAGGTGACTCCTCTATGGGCTATTAACTGCCCATAGTTTCTCAGCTGGGGAGGGGCTTAGAAGGTCATTCTTCCTTCCTCAATGCAGGAATTTTTAATTGGTTTGGTCTTGTGCACTCCCTGTACAGGTATCCACAACTGCTGAGTTTATTAATACAACAGCTATGTCATGTCTAGAGGACTGTATTTCATTGCAACCCAACTGTTACCCAACTGTCACATTGTTTCTTGAGTCCCAAATTGGGAAGATTTGATAAAGATTCATCTGAACACTAACAGTCTCAGAATTTTGACCAGATTTTAATTAGTTTCTGAAACAACCACTATCCACTGCAGTAAGAAGCTTCATTGACTAAGGTTAAAAGCAGATAAATCTATGGAAATAAATGTAAATTTTTAGAAAGCAGTTTGATAATATGGGCATTTAGCAAAACAACACCAAAAAGTTACCCTTTGGCTTATGAATTCCTTGGCCATTGTTTCAACCATATGTCCACTACCAGGTTTGAAATTTTTCCTTTGGAAAAGGCATTAATTTCAATCATGGAAGTGATGGTTGGTATCTTCATAAATGCTCTTGATACTATTGCATCAATGGGCATATCTTGCCTGACAGTGTATTGTAGCATGCATAATCCAGTACTAAGTAAGACAATGTTTTCCCTCCTCAGTGTTTTGCATAGCATTTACTAGAACTAAGTTGTACAGTAGACAGTGTTGACTTATCAGTTCGATAGTGAATTCTCTGTGTCCTACCTTTAAATAGATTGGTGTCTTTAGCAATACTCTCTTACCATATAGTTATTGTCAAATCAAGAGTGATAACTATAGGCTGTCTTGTTTTTTGTGCTCTGGGACCTCCCTGAACAATACTCTGTGGAACGTATCCTGTGCATGGTACCATATCCTTTGAGAGCATCACTGTTCGACTACACAGGGCACTATGGTTCAGACTCTCCCCTTTTGTGTTTTTTTATTTTTTTTGTTATTTTAGGCAAATTTTAAATAGTTTATTTCAAAAGTAATGACATGCTGGGAAGGGGCCTTCCTGAATTTTTTTTAACCTTGAAATAGTTTTATTTAATTTTTTTTCTTTTTTTTATTGAAAAAAAAATTCCGCCTCCTCCCCGCC
>NW_026067910.1:10355216-10368813 GCF_014885135.2 Alexandromys fortis | reverse complement strand
TCCCCTTACCCCTCTCCTACCCCACCCCCAAGATCCCAATTTTTGCCCGGCAATCTTGTCTACTTCCCATAACCAGGAGGATAGCTATATGTTTTTCTTTGGGATCACCTTCTTATTTAGCTTCTTTAGGAAATCAAATTATAGACTCACTGACCTTTATTTATATCTAGAAATCAATTATGAGTGAGTACATCCCATGTTCATCTTTTTGGGTCTGGGTTACCTCACTCAGGATAGTGTTTTCTATTTCTATCCATTTGCATGCAAAATTCAAGAAGTCATTGTTTTTTACCGCAGCATAGTACTCTAATGTGTATATATTCCACACTTTCTTCATCCATTCTTCCATTGAAGGACATGTAGGTTGTTTCCAGGTTCTGGCTATTACAAATAATGCTGCTATGAACATAGTTGAACAAATGCCCTTGTCATATGATCGGGCATCTCTTGGGTATATTCCCAAGAGTGGCGTTGCTGGGTCCAGGGGTACCCTTTTGTGTTTTTAATTAGCTTATGAAAAAGTGGGATTTCATTAGCCTTATCCATACAACCTTAGTTTTAGTTAACCCACACACTCTCCTTTTCCCACACCCATTTCCACTGTCCCTGCTTAAACCTTAGCTTCCAGCACCATCCCTTCCTGTTGCTTCACATTATACCCATTCTAACATCCCCTCTGATTTTTTTTACTTTAATTTCAACATCATAAGCTATCATGTAGCTTCTTCATGCAGACTTTAATTTGCTCAGTGGGTAGACACTTCTCTGCTGGCCTGGTAACCTGAGCTTTATCCCTGAAATCTACAGAAAAGGAAAAAGAGTAAACTAGCTTGACAAAATAATCCTCTGACCTTGACACACATGCACACTCCAGTGTGTATACTATACACAGACAGAGACATAGACACACACACACACACACACACACACACACACATCTCACTCAATAATGAGAAATAAGAATCCAACATACTTCTAAATAGTAGTTTCAATTATATGAGGTCATGAGGTTGGGCTTATGATTTGATGAAAAAAGGAAGAAAGAACTGAGCTTGCTCTGTCTCAACCTGCAATGCTTTCATTATCTCATAACGTAGCAAGAAGACTCCTACCAGAGCCGAGATGGTGATGCCATCTTGTCTCCAAACTTTCCAGGATCCAGGGCCAAAACTCAAACACTTGAAATTAGAGAAACTAGGAAAGAAGAAATGAACTTCCCAGTTTGCTCATTATATAATTATTTTTATAGAAAGTATTGAGCAATCCATAGAATTATATTCCTTGATTTGTTTTCTGTTGCTTAACACCTTTCTTGAGAACAAACTATACCTGTTAAATAAGACATTCATTTATTGGATTATTTTAGTTTATATTGGACAAGAAATAACTACTCTACATAAAAAAGGATAATCTGCCTAGAGCTTCTAGTGCTATCCTATAATCAGAAAGAAATGTTTTATGGAGGATGAGGGGTACAATTCAATTGGTAGAGTGTCTGCCTAGTTTATATGGTAAGCCTGATTTAGTCCCTAACCTTGAAAGAAAAAAAATAAAGCAAAACAAAATTATTGAATTTCTTTGATCCTCCAGTTTCTTGAATTTACTCTAATGTTCAAATTTAATTTAATCTCTAAGGGTGCTCTCTGTTTCACTTGTGTGACAATATATACACAAGACTGATGATTTAAAGGTGATGAGCTTGCCTTTCCTTCCTGCCCTACAATTCCAAAGATTATATGATGTATTGACACAAAATATGATATGAGGAGCAACAATTTCCAGTTGCCCTTTCATTGTCACAAACAGTGATGATTCCTTCCTGTAGAAGGTATGTAGAGGTAATAAAATGATTGAATAAGGAAATTCCAGCAGAACAGTGAACAATTACTTTTGGCTCAGCTGTTTCTGTGAAGTGAAATGGGGGACAGGAAGAGGAAGAATTTGTAACAAAATAGAACATGGCCACACACAAAGGTCTGACTTGTTGTGACAGGGAACTTATTTTAGGTGGCATGGAGCCTGGAGATGATAAACTAGCTGAAGCTCAGACATTATTCACCTCTACCTTCATCAATAATGAATACATAATACGGGCAAGTATCTCTTTCTCTGGAATTCTTGTTTGACATCTTTATTTTATATTTATTATTGTTATTTTCTTGTGATTCTTGCTATTGTTGCTATTGGAGAGACATAGGTACATATAGAAGGCAGATAACAACTTAAGAACTTTTGAGAGTTGGTTTTTATCTTCTACCTCATTGAAACATTGTCTCTCTGTGCAATGCATTTCAGGGTAGTTAGTATGCAAGCTTCTAGTTGACTTTACTCTCTTCACCTTGCATCTTGACTAGGAATGTTAAGATTATATATGTGCTGGCACCCAGCATGGGGTTAGGATTAGGGTTAAGGTTAGGGTTAGGGTTAGGATTTATGGTTAGGGTTAGGGTTAGTACTATGAGAGGCTCAGTCTGCAGTTGTCACCCAGATGCAGAGAAAGCAAGATGAGAATGCCTCACTGATAAAATGTACCAAGCCACATGGCTAACACAGACAAGAATTGTGGGTAAATTTAAGAAGTAAGAGTTAATAAGGCACCTGAGCTACTAGGTCAACCAGTTAACAATTAGTGTAGACTTCTTTGTGTTTCTTTGGGACTGAATGGCTGCGGGATGGGATGATACAGAAACCTCTGTCCACAATGTGCCTACCAACATCTGGCCTTTTCTCTTGGTTCAGGGGATCAAACTCAAATTGTCAGGCTTGCATACCAAACACTATTACCGCCTGAACCATCTTCCAGGCCCTTGCTGGATGCTATTAGTGTTAATTTAAGGATAAAAATCTACCTTGGACAGTTAGTGTAAGGATTAGGTGGGATACAGTGGTGTATATGATGTGCCTAGTCTACCATACCAATAACATTTTTGTTTTACTTTCTCTTCCCATTTTCTGTTTTCTCATATTGTTTTTACAAAAGCTATGCCAGCATTCAAAAACAGAAATGTTTGTGGTAGGTGTGTTGGTTGTATAGAGCCTGGCATTTCCTTGAGTGTTCATGAACTCTTCTGGAATAGATGATGCTAATGTGGACCATGAGAATTCACAGAAACCAGCTTGTAACTTGGTGAACAAACTTCAGAAACATTGTCTGCATCCCAGCAGGGACATTTGATACTGACTCTGAAATGGACTCTAACAAGAAATTTAGGGTTTTGCTCCAGCTCTCCACTAAAATTAAGTTCAAGTAATGAATGCAATTGATTACTCACTTTGAGGGTATAACTTTACAGTTCCTGGTCCTTGACAAATGATAGCTACTAAAGAAGGATAATTTATTTTCACTTCTTTCATTTAATTTTTAAAGACCTTATGAGTTATTCTATGAAGAGTGTCTGTACCTTTCTGGTTGTGCCAGTCATTATACAATTGTTTATGAGTTGAACTCATTAAAAGCTATGCCAGACAGGAAGGACTTAGCATCACAATAAATGTCAAGGAAGCTTATACCAGGAGTTTACCTCAGATCAATGAAAGCCTGTCACAAATAAGCACTTCTGACCGAGATTGTTTCACTCCTAAAATAAGGCTGAGCGGAAAATAAGGAAGAATGTGTTTGCTTTTAGATACTTTAATAACTGATATTTGACACTTATCAGTTTCAAATTTAGTAGCACATTTGAATATTCCCATCAAAGAGTAATGTTCCACCTGACTGTTGCCCTTTCTGGTAGAAGAGTTTGATGAGCTGTATAATTGGATAGATACTCCCACCTCACCAGAAGTGTGGTAATGGTTTTCATCATTCCCATTATTGTATACTTAACTATGAAGCATACACTCATGTGGCATCATAAGCTCTTTTGATGGATTTGAAATGTCAGTGAAATTTACAGATTACACAGTCTAAAAGATAAGAGGGAATTAATGTCTCTGCAAAGTATAATCCAAATTAAATTGCTGAAAATAATACTTTTCATGTGGCTTCTCTGATCTTATAGGTAATAGCTCTGGCTGTATACTTTGAATTATTTCACTTGTTTAGGGATGTCAAGATAATGTTTAAGCAGTTGAAACACATTTAAACGCATGTTCTTTTTTTTCTATTTTGTTTTTCAGTAGCGACATGTATAGATTTAAAGTCAAATGAATCAGTAAATATGGTTATAAAAACTTAATATGAATTCTGAAGATGGAGTATCAGAGCATCATTGGTATTTAAAGAATTTTACATGGTCTAATATGAAATTGTCTGGGGTTAGTATTTATTTTTTCAGTCTTTTTCACATTGCTCACATATGTATCTCATACTGAGAAATCTATGCAGATAAGTCATTAGTCAGATTCTGAAGGAAATTAATATCTATATGGGCTAATACTCACATATTCTAAGGGTTATGGAGTAGAAGTTGCAAGATGGCATGCAACTTTTTCATGAATTCATGCCCTAAAGTTGGGCATCAGGTGTTAGGTTAATTCTAATTGTTTTAATAATAAAAACCTGGAGCCAGATAGCAGAGTAAATACTGAACAATTGGAGAAAAAAAGGAGTGAGCCAAAGACAACTCTCACTTTGCAAATACCTCAGCCAAAAAAAGAAAAGGCCAAGCACCTGTCTGATACTGCTTTATATTCCTCTTGATGCCCAGCCATATCACTTTCTGTCTGTTTGTACAGACCTTTATACTTAACTAGTGGCTAGCTCTGCCCTCTGATCTTCAGAGTTTTATTTGTTAGAGCACAAACAAAATACCAAAAGTAACAGCAACAGGAACCCAGAGCAAGTCATCTGAGAGTCTCTTTTTATAACAATGGATTGTCCAAGGAATTTAATTTTGCCTTCAAAGTTCATATATTAAATGCATGGTTCACAATGCATCAGTGTTCAGAGCTGGGGATTTCGGGAAGTGTTTGGATCATAAGTACTCCAACCTCATCAGTGAATTGATTCACTGGTTCATTTGTAATTAGATTTTGATTGGGAACTGGTGGAAATCAGAAAGTTGGCCAACTCAGAAAAGGGAGGTAATTGGGGTATAGCCTAGAAAGAAAGCATCTTGTTTCTAGTCTTTCCTAAATCCTCCTTACATTTTGGCTGCAATGGTGTGAAAGTAGCCACTTTCTTCTTCTTCTTCTTCTTCTTCTTCTTCTTCTTCTTCTTCTTCTTCTTCTTCTTCTTCTTCTTCTTCTTCTTCTTCTTCTTCTTCTTCTTCTCCTCCTCCTCCTCCTCCTCCTCCTCCTCCTCCTCCTCCTCCTCCTCCTCCTTCTCCTCCTTCTTCTTTTTCTTCTTCTCCTTTCATGCCATGTAGCCACTGAAGGAGGTATTCCCTGTAAATGACGAGCCTGGTGTTAATACACAGAATAATAGAAATTGGTTAATTTACGATCTAAGAGCTAGCTAAAAATACACTTAAGCTACTGACTAAGCAATGCTCCAATTAATGCAGTTTCTGGGTGATTATTTCAGTTCTGGGCAGCTGGGAAAGAACAAGCAGCCTCTGCCTACAAGTCAGCTCTGAAAAAAATAGATATATGTAACATTATACAAAGTGAGCAGGTTGTACTTGTCCTTGTATGAGTGTGTGTGTGTGAGTGAGTGTGTGTGTATGTGTGAGTGTGTTTCTGTGTGCAATTAATGAAGAAAGAGGCCGTGAATTTGAAAGAGAGCAGGGAGGGAGTAGCAGGAGTGTTTGGAGGGAGGAAAGGGAAGAGGAAGATTATGTAATTATACTCTCGAAAAATAAAAGGAAAAGGTTTTGAAAGTGGTGCCTTTGCTCTCTATCCCTAATTGTTTCTTAGATTCTGTTCTTATACTTTAGACTGATCCCCTGCCTTTGGCTTCCCTTTTCTCTATTTTTTATATTATAGAATACCATCAGGATACACCATAAAACTAACTACCCTAACTTCCCTGATCCAATTGAAATTTTTGAATTCAGATGCGCCTGGACATATGATGAGGTTTTCTTCTCAATGAATCTAACACACATAGAAAATATGAAATTGAAAACACATTTAATACATTGACCCAATCAGCTGTTCAGTTTCCCAATGAAAAATAATGCAGACTATTAGTTATTCACACTTGTAATGTAGTTGACCAGGAACTGTGGCTTTTGTCAACTGCCCAGCATCTTAAGAGAGTATCATAAACTTTGTTATGTAGTGAAGTTGGAATAATATCACAATTCAAAGTGGTGTCTTCTAGTAAATATGAATAACTTTTGTATAATAATGAGGCTTAAAACACATAAGTCAAACTGTTGTAAGGAACTACCTTTATGACAGTTTCCTATCTGGCCTAAGGCAGAGCACTGAGAACAGAAAGCACACAAAACATAGTTACTACTTCTGTCTTGAAGAATAAGTAACACTAAGTACACTCATTCCATGTAAAAGCACATGAGGAAATATAACACCTGAAAACCATCTCTATAACTGGAGCATGCTTCCAGGGCTTGGAGATATAAGGAATATTTAACTTGGATGCCCACTGAAGGTCTCCCATCTCTAAATGCTGTGGGGAATTCTCTTGCTTTTAAAGTAATCTTTCCACACTGTAAATCGGAATACAATACCTGCCTTAAACTCTTTCAGTGACTTCCCATTGCTCAAGACTCACCTACATAGGACACCTCAAACGGCCCTTCAAGATCAGCTCCCTGCCTTTCCCTTCCATCCACCCTACACAGTGACTGTTTTGCCTGTGCATCTTTTCTCTGAGTCTCAGAGTGAGTTGTCAGTGTATGAACCCTTCCTGGCTGGATCTAGTTACATTTTCTTTGCTACTCTTTGAATCCTCACAAGCTTGGGCTACTGTAAGAAATGAGCACAGTTTAGGATAAAATACCCTCCCTACTGCTGATGTTTTCTAATCTGTATGACACGAACCTAGTTGTTTAATATAGGACTCTAGGTAAATACATTGTTTAACAAGTATCGGGAACTCTGACAGCAACTATGTGAACTAAGGAGTTTCTTTGTGAATGTAGAAATTTGCTTGTTCAATTTTGTGCCTCCATTTCACCTTTTTCTCTTCTTCAACAGTTCATGGGAAACCCCGAAGGCTCATCTGAAAAGCTTTAGCAGCATGATCTAGAAACCAAGCACTCTTTGCTCATATGGAAACTATCTCCCCTAACCTCTTTATTTACTGAAATGTAATAGGGCTACATCACATCTGAGGCTGCTCTTTGTAAACTGACTGCTTTTAGTCCATTTGGCTTGAGAGCACGATTTAAAGTGTTTTTATAGCTCACATTGAGAATGCTGTTACTGAGTTCCTGTCCAGCATGAAGTATATAATAGATCCTAGGAGCTCAGCAAGGCATTCTGGTACCTTAGTGACATTATTCTCTGATGTTTCTGAGTACGTTGAGTATGAGATGGAAATATAAGGTATAATTCTGCAACTCTTTAATACTTTTGAAATGATCAGTTCAGTGTTTGTTTGGGTGCTTCAGGTCTATACTGTGTGCAGATTCAAGTTCAGCTTGGTGTTTACTTTTTTTTGTTTGTTGTTGCTGCTTGTTTTGTTTTGTTGTTGCTATTTGTTCTGTTTTGAATCTGGTTACATGAATTCTCTGTCATCAAGCTATAAATCTATCCCTACATACTGAGATTTTTTTCAATCTTAATCAAGATATTTTTAATGTTTAAAAATCTATTTTCTCATGTGTGAAGTAGAGATAAAAACAGGATGCTTGAGAACATTATAAAATATGTCTCACTGTAAATATTTAATCTAGTGCGAGAGGTAACAATTAACTTCAAATGTTTCTTTCTATTAAAACTAAGCATTAACTTATTTTATTTACCTTTATAGTCTTAGCTAATGTACTTCTTAACTAATATATAGCATTGTAATCAATACCTGACTGGTAAATAGTGACTACAAGTATTCTTGGTCCCATTCGGTCTCTGGTTTCTCTCCCACCCACCAGGGCTCCTGCAACCACTTATAAAATAATCACTCAGAGGCTAATATATTAAATGCAATTGTTTGGCTAATGGCTTAGGTCTCTTACCAGCAAACTCTAACTATAAATTAACCGATTTCTATTCTCACATTCTCACATCTTGCTTCCCTGGTGGATACATACTGTCTTCTGTCTCTGCCTTCTCTCTCTCTCTCTCTCTCTCTCTCTCTCTCTCTCTCTCTCTCTCTCTCTCTCTCGTATCTTTTCTCTCGTATCTTTTTTTGAACTTCCTGGCTAGCTCTATTGTTCCTGTCCATTTGCTGAAACAACTTTATTCATCAACCAATAAAAGCAACACATATACAGAAAGATATCCCAAATTAGTAAACTAGCTTCTATTTTTGTGAAAATACAAATACAAACATTTTAATGAAGATTACTTTCGCTAGTATTTTTAAACAGAATGTTGTTAATACTTTGGAACATAAAAACTATTCAGCTTCCCTTAGAGACACATTTAATTCCTATATCTTCCAAAAGCACATGTCTTTCAGCTAATGAGAACAATTAGAGAGGCTGGAGGGATGGATCAGTTGTTAAGAGCACTGTTTACTCTTGCAGAGGACCTGTATTCAATTCCCGGCACTCACATGGTGATTCACGACCATTCAGGAGATCCAATATCCTCTTTCCACTTGGTCGGGCACCGAGCACGCATGTGTTACACACAAATACATGCAGTCGAAATACTCACATACAAATTAAAATCAATAAATATATCTTCATATTAATAAAGAACAGTTAGATCAAGGTTACACTTGTTGAGTTTTCCCAGAGTATTACTTATGAAGGAAGTACATAATATTTTAAACATTTTTGTATGAGGAACTGTAAAATTGGCAAAAAGTAAACCTTACAGAATCTTCCTCTCCTTGTTTCCCATGTAAAACACATGGTATTTTGTGTGAGAGGTCCTGCTGTCTATGTGTTGCTTTTATTGGTTAATGTTTAAAGAAACTTCTTGGGACCTATAGCAGGGCAGAACTTAGGTAGCTGGGGGAATATGGAGCTGAATGCTGGGAGGAAAAAGGCTGAGCCAGAGAGCCGCCATGGATCTGTCATCGGAGATGGACATGCTGAAACTTTGCTGGTAGGCCACAACCTTGTGATGATACACAGATTAATAAAAATGGGTTAAATTAATAAGTAAGAGTTAGCCAATAAGAAACCAGAGCTAATAGGCCAAGCAGTGATTTAATTAATACAGTTTCTATGTGGTTATTTCGGGTGTAAGCTAGCCAGACGACCGGGACAAACAAGTGGCACCCTCCCCCAATAGGTATTTTTCTTTAAATTCATTACAATAAGAACTGAAACATTAGTGGTCACACATAACATATTTGTAACCCACGTATTTATTTTATAACCCCAGCCCCAAACAGAAAAGCATGAAGATATTGGTTAAAGATTTAGGAATAATGTGACTGGTCATGAATGCGGATCATATCATCTAAAGAGGTGCTTATGCTGGAGCAATCCCAGCCCTGGAATCTCTAAGGCTGTGGTCTCTGCGTTATATTGATGTGGGTCCCAATGGAGATGACTGTTTTACCCTCAGCTGAAGGATGGGACTGACTAAAAAAATCTCTCATAGCCTAAACTCTCTCATGTATGATTGAATTTTTTGGAATGGAACAAACTGTTAGGCATCTAGTTTGTGAGAAATTCACTTCATAACTCTGATCTGGAGGGGGAGGAGGGAGTGTTCACCACCATCCCTGGAAGTTAGTGGCTGTGTCTAACAACATACATGCTCCAGAAATTACTGATGTTGTGAACATGAAATGTGTCCATGTGACACACGGATCGTGGATAATGCCTGCTCAGCCCTTCTTGCAATAGTTGTATATACTTCAGTTTTGTTTCTCCTTGCCATCTCTGAAATATTTATATGAAAATCTAAATAATGCAGTCATGAAGAGACCTTTCCAAGCTTCCTTCTTGGCTTGGTTTTAGAATCTATCCATGTATGGCTGCTTCTCTTTCAGGCTCAGCGCATGTAAGTGAGGCTGCTGCAGGTGGATGGACACAAGAGTGGCTAAGGCGGGAAGCATCTTCACAGGAAGACAGATACTAGCTCTGACCTGAGACCAAGAATCCAGACCTAGCAACCAAAACTGTTTCTTTTGCTGTTTCATACTTTTGGGGGCAATTTAAACCATGCTTATAACCACATCAGGGATTTGTTGTTTGGGATCTTGTTACAAAAATTCTCTGTTACTAAGCTATAAACCCATCGTCACATGCTAGGATATTTTTCTTGTTGACAAAAAGCTTATTTTTTACATCTTATTTCCCTGTCTGCATGGGTCTGTACACAGCTTGTATCTCTGGCATCTCTGGGCTCTGTCTTCCTTTCAGCTGCTTCCTTTATTCCCTTCTATACTGATATGAGTTTCCTGCTGAAGTAGCTTGTCTACACTGTCTTCTTCCTATGTCTTATTTTGTGCCATTATTAGAACTTAATAATTGGGGCCATCTTCTCACTGAACTTGTTCTCTCAGAATTTTATCAAATAGCTTGAATGTGGTAAGTAGTTAACTCACTACAATATGCTTAGTGGCTACATTCATGTCTGTGGCCGAATTAGGGCATATTGAGGACCAGGAACTGTGTCTTCCTTTTACATTCCAGGTAATAAGAATGATTTCTGATGCCGAACAGTCACTTAATAATTATTTACTGAATCACACATTCAAACATTTTCATGAAAAAATTTGGATACTAAAGTTCTGGTGGGGAAGAAAAAAACAGAGTTCACTACTGAAGAATGCATAGTTTTATCAACCAGGAAGTAAAGAAATTTCTAAAGAGAAAATTAGTATTAATTGATCTATTTATTTAAGCACTAAGTATGAGATTTCAAGACCTCATTTTCTTACCTCATTTATCTACTCAACAACCCTGAATTATTATGGTTTTTAGATTTACTGATTAGAAATCTGAGACCCTGAACTGAAGTAACCTACGTGGTCAAGTTCACATGAGCTATACTTCAACAGAAGGATTTAAACTCATGCCTGACTGGTTTCTAAAATTGGTGTTTCTTCTATTTTCTTTTCAAAATGTTTGTTATTACATAATAGTGACCTTCAAACTCAGTCTGAAACAGAGGGGAAGTATGGTGATATTTAAATAAAATAAATAGATAAATAAATAAAATAAACAAAGCTTGCCTGAAGATCAGAGTGTGGAGATAGCCACTAGTTAATTATAGAGGTCAGGTAGCAGTGGCACACACCTTTAATAGCAGTACTTAGGAGTCAGAGACAGACAGATCTCTGTGAGTTCAAGGCCCTTCTGGGCTACACAGGAGATTGATCTAGTTTAAAAGAGAAACAGAGCCAGTCAGTGGTGGCTCATACCTTTAATGTCAGTACTTGGGAATCGCATGCCTTTAATTCTAGCACTAAAGAGACAGGAAGGAATATGACTGGGCAGAGAGGAATATAAAGTAGGAGTAGACAGACGCCCACAGCACTCAATCTGAGGATTCCTAGAGACAGGATAGCCCATTCGATCTGAGGATTCAATCAGATCTAGTGACTGACTGCTTTGCTCCTCTGATCTTTCAGCATTTACCCTGCTGACTCGGGGTTTTCATTATTGAAACCTATTAGAATTTGTGCTTCAGGGAAAGATGGCAGACATGATGATTTCCTGTGGAATTTGCTAGCATGGACAATGTTCAGTACTCTTTTCTGCTCAGAAGTATCAAAATCCTCTCACCAGAAAGTTCATCCCCTTACCCTCACACACCACTCAAGACATAGCTGTGACATTCTTTCATTTGTTTGTTTGTTTTTGTTTTTGTATTCTCCTTACTTGTCAAGTAATTGTCCCAGACACTAACTGAGAGTATTACCTGGAAAAAGAATCAGATGCCACACACTTCCCAGTTATAATGCTCATCCCAGGTCCTATGTTAGGAACTGTGGCTGACAATAAATCCTGGTTTTCAGGATGTGGTCTTGGGTGTCAGCTGATTAGTGGAAGCAAGTCATAGGATGTAGGGGAACACTTTGCTTGGGTTACTATTCACTATAAAGGGCATGGAGAGATGAGCATCCAAAGGGGTGATGGTTGGAGGATCCTATTGAACAGGAAAAGGAGCATGAGGCCTCAGTGCCCTCTCGGAACACTTCATTCTTCCAGAGCCTCTACATGCTCAGTAATCCAGAAGCCTTTTGAAGCTTGTCCTTTTGGATTTGATGGTGGCTTCATGATGTAGGCATGATTGATTAAACCATTGGCCTTTGGTAATCAAATTTACCTTTAGTACAGTGGTTCTCAACCCTCCTAATCTACTACTATAATAAAATTCCTCATGTTGTAGTAACCCCCAAACATAAAATTATTTTCATTGATATTTCACAACTGTAACCCTCTTGTTTGTTCTTGGTTCTGCTGGTAATAAGGCCTCAGTCTGAGGCTATCCAAGAGTCATGGCCACTAATTATCTCAGCATAAAAAGGGCAATTATCTAATCCTAAATTCTACAAGTATTAGCACCTGCAAGGCCACAACAGGACACAGATCAAACATGTTTCTTATATCACAGCGTTACCATTTAAAATGTAGTAGCATTATCATTTTAATATAAAAAGATCCAAACTCATAAATTTGTCATAGAGTGTTGTTTCTGGAGGATTTGATGAAAAAGCTAAAAAGTTACACATTAGATAGTCATGAATTGTGGTCAAACTATTATTACAAGAAAAAATAATTTTAATTAATTATTTATAAAGGTTAAAATTTATAATGTAAAAAGGTGTTTTATATCATTATATCTTTTCTCTTATAGAAGAAACTGTATTTTTAAACCATAATTGTTTAAATATGAGACCAAGTCTCCACATTTGTCATTTCTTATTAGCTTTCTCTCATGTAGTTACAGGACTTGGCAAGAATGACCAGCATACTTTGATAAATCATGTCCCAAGGTGGCCTTTTCTCTTGTTTTCACTATTATATTTTACTAATTCTGAGTCATTTTAGCAAAAAATAGTATTTTTTATGAGTTTATCAACCACATGGAGAAAAAGTTGCATCCAGATTCTTAAAAATATGTTCCTTATAAAACTGTACTTTTATTTTTAATAATAAGCATTTGATATTCAGTTAGGATGTTTGATCAAATGTATATAAGTATATTTAAAATAATAAGTCTGTGGTTGTTTGAATTAAAAATGCTCCTATGAACTCATCTATTTTAATGCTTGGTCATCAGGGAATGGCTCTACTTGAGAGAGATTAGGAGGTATGGCCTTGTGGAGTAAGTTTAATCTTGTTGAAGTAGGTGTAGCCTGGTTGGAGGAAGTAGGTCACTGGGGGTGAGCTTTGAAGTTTCAAAACTCAAGTAAACTCAAAGTCTCTCTCTTCCTGTTGCCTGCAGATCTGGATGTAGAATTCTTGGCTACTTGGTTCTCCAGTGTCATGCCTTCCTGCATGTTGCCATACTCCCCATCATGATAATGAACTAAACCTCTGAAGCTATAAACAAAGTCCTAATTAAATGTTTTCCTTTATGAGTTGCCATGATCATTGTGTCTCTTCACAGTAGAACATGGACTAAGAAATCCAAAAAAAAAAAAAAAAAACATTTTAATTTGAAGAGC
>NW_026067910.1:10313180-10353141 GCF_014885135.2 Alexandromys fortis | reverse complement strand
ACACACACACACACACACACACACACCATTACACAACTGTAAAATAAAATAAAGTGTTTCAAAAGGATGAAATACTGATAAAAGTATACACGTTAAGGAAGTTTCTCATCAAAAATACATTGTTTGAAAACAAACAAAAACCTAGGACACATTATTGTGCAGGAAATTAACGTGAGGTTATTTGGTTGTGGGCTAAATCTTATTCTCAGCTATGAAGCAGTCAGTAACTTTCTGAAATCTCTGAAAAAAAAGTTTTGGGTTCTAAGATGGGTATTGTAAAAATTACCTTTCATTTACAGTCTTATAAATAATTTACTTGAAACTTAATTTATATCATTTCAATAAGTCCAAAGCTGTAATTTATAACTTAACCTGATTATTCAGAATAATTCACTAAAGAAAATTAGAAAAAAATTCATAAGGGAAATTCCTTTCCCCTTTAATTTTTGTTTATTTTTATGTAAGAAAAGGTATTATATTTTTATGGTGTTAAACTGTAATATTTGTAGACAATTTTTGTGGTACCATTAAAAGAATAGGAAAGTATAAATCCTATAAAAGTACTGGTAAGTGTGATTCTATAACATTAAAATTCTATGAATGGCAAAATGTCATAAATAAAAGGGATAATATCTGAAAGCATCTTAAACCTATAATAGGTAAAGGTTTTGTAATATGAATCAACTAAAAACCCCTTACAAATAAGGGGAAAGAGTAACAATTAGAAACTAGCAAGGGATATGAACAGTCAATTAATAATGAAATCAAATCCTAAGTACATAGTATAGTCCCTCTAAGCTAAAGTATTATAAATAAGCTAAATGTGAAAGGGATTATATACTGTTTATTTTGTCATTCTGTCTTTATAATATAGATGACATTATAATAGAGACTTTACAAATGAACTACTCATGATTGTAACTATATAATAAATGCAAACAAATTATGTCTGGTGACACCATGTCATTACACCATGTGGACAGTCAGCAACTGCCAACTTCTCTCAGGGACATATCTGTATCGGTTTTGGCATTTAATTCAGAGTAGGAACAGCATGGATCCAGCATATACGTCTGAAAGAAAAATGGAAATTTGTCAGTTTTTGAAGTTTTTTCTTCCCTTTTCCTTGCATTGTATTAACTAAAGAATGCACAAAATGAATTAGTGACAGTGTCTCCATGGGAAGAGTTGTTAGAGAAGTTTGTATTTCAGCCTTAGCACATGAGATAGGAGGCCATCTCCAGAAGCAGGTCACAATGATGCTTGAAATTTTTATGACTAGACTTTCTGTAAATTCATGATACAATATTTAAGAAGGCACTTAAAACTTTGTTTTGGGCAGTGGTGGCACACACCTTTAATCCCAGCACTCGGGAGGCAGAGGCAGGTGAATCTAAGTGAGTTCAAAGCCATCCTGGTCTACAGGGAAAGTTCCAGGACAGCCATGGCTGTGTTACACAGAGAAACCCTGTCTTAAAAAAACACACACACACACACACACAAAAAGAAAAAAAAAAGAAAAATTTCTTTCCAGTGGAGTAAAAAGATACAAAATTGTCAAAAATTAAGTTAAAATTGTAGAAAATTTTAGCGAAATAAGTGAAAAGAAAAATAAACACGAGTCAATAATGAATGAAATGCAGGATTAAGGTATCCATTCTGTTTTAAGGGCTCACTCAGCAATTTCATGTTTCTGGGGACCTTGAATCTTGGGGTCACAGCTGTTCCTAGTATCCATGAGGGTGGGAGCCGGGCGAGCACCCAAAATATGACAGCATGGCTGGCTGACTCGGCCTTCCCTTTGTTAGAGTGCTATTGCTGTGCTGCTGTGCCTTGCCCCGGAACTGGGGAATCAATTTCGAGTGTTCTGGAAAACAAAGCCCAAGGCTCAATTATTTACATCTGGGCTGAGCTCAATGATTTCCTTCCGTGATAAAAATGCAAACCAAAAAGCAGCTATATAGTAGAAAACATTGACCAATTCTACCTTATATCCAACCAAGGTTAACAATCATGGTCAGTCACGTCGCGTACATGCACTGAGCACATCGTGATAAAACGTTTATTCTTTGCTTATTCTCTTGAAAAACCATTATGCATATATTACCAAAGGGGGTTATTTGATCGTATTGTTACTAGAATTTTGAGGTTTTCACCTGCACTAGAAGATGATAGTGAGAAAACTAGGGTTCCTGCCTAGGGTTCTTAGTCTTTTTATTAAGATGACCTAAGACCAGGCTTAATTGTAGTAAGATCAAGGACAATTTCATTAGTCTTTAAAAGAAAAGAAAAAGCTTTCTCTAGTACAAAATAGGAGGATGGAGGTTTTTGTTGTTTATACTCTACTGCTATCTCTGGATGATATTGTGAATAAAGATAATGTTAGCTAAAACTTGAAACTGTGCTTGCCAGCTTGTTAAAAATGTTTTAAAAAAACCCTGAACAATAATTTATATTTAAATTATGACTCTTTCCATCACTGTCTTTGAAATTAAATTCACTGACTAAAAGACTAAATTACTATCACAGAATTCTCTTATTATGTTTAATGTAAAAGGACATTAAGATCCAAATATTTCTTGATTATATTCATAACTCTAATATGTGTAGACCTATGGCTAATAATTTTCAATCACACAAGCTTTACATTTCAGATCTTAAATTTATATTTGAAAAGATCCCTGATTGGCACACTAGAAACCAATTCCTGCTATTGATCAGCTCACTCAAAACACGTGATGAATAATTTTAAATTGAACTGAAACACTGTAATAAAAGCATAAATACTACTTACCATTACTTTAATAGTAACTATCCATAGTTCTATTCTCCAGGCATCAGAAAAGACAACCACAAAGTCCTGAAATACCCTTAAGTATATTTATCTTGTTAATTAAATTTAAATTTAAACAAAGTTTTAAGTGTCAGGAAGGACAGGAAACTTGGAGGTCAGCTCCTGCTTCACTTCACACATGCCTGAGCAGGACCTTCCTGCTCCCATTGGAACTCTTCCAGGTGAAAAGTTGGGCAGCTTAGTATCTAAATAGTATCCTGTAATGAGACAACATGATAGACACAGGTTCCTTCATTATGTTAAATCATCTGTCTCCTTATAATTGATCATTTTCCCCCAACCCTGGTAATTATGCCTTGAAGCATGAAACACTGTGTTTGAGGCTCATATAAACTAGTCAGTTTTTCTTCTTCTTCTTCTTTTGGACCAGAATATAAATAAGCTTTTCAGGTTGCCCTTGATCTGTAGCCCCAACAGGCCTTTTACTTGCAATCCTCCTACCTCAGGCTCTCAGGTAGCTGGGTGTTGGAGACTAGCTTCAACAAAAATACTACTTACCAGGGTAGGAGTATGGGATTCAGAAAATTAGTAAAGAGGACAAAGACGCCAATGAAAATAATAAAACAGAAAACATAGGGTAGTACTGGGAGGGATTTCCAGTGAATACTGAAATCTCTGCATATAATTTCCAATTGCTTAACATACCATGAAAAGGTAGGAGTAAGGTAAAAGCTGCATTAACATGATACAAGGAAATGAACAGACCAATTGAAGGTTGCCGGCTATATTCATAGTTAAATATTCTGTTGCTAAAAACTAACAAGTCGCACTCACACCCTAAAACAAAACATTCTGTAGGCAAACTACTCCCTGGGTGGCACACATCCTTATCTCCTTAAGGGAGTAGGAACTTACTTGAATCCTTAGACTTTTGCTTAGAAACAGATTTACTTCTCTATTCCTGAAATGCAAGGTTTGGATAATAACCACACCTATTGACAATAACCTTGAGAGAGGAGAACTCTTTGACCTAACTCTAGGTGGTACCTTTGTTTGAGTTAGAAACAGGCAATAACCTTGAAGGAAGAGAAATAAGTTCCAACTCTCTGACCTTTGGTCAAGGTGGCAATAGGCTCACATTTTTGGGCCTCCTCCTACCTCAGGTTCCCAAGTAGCTGTAGTGATGGTCCTATCACCAGGCTCAGGTCATGTGGATAATCTGTAAATGACTAAGTATTATTTCTTTTTCTCATCTTTCTTAAAACACAGCATTGTTTCATCATTCCCCAATTCAGTTATTCCCAACAATGCTCCTTTGCCTTCAAAATGAAATTGAATTGATCTGATTTAATTGAAACTCATCAATATTTAGCTAAAATATTCACATTAATTTTTATTGCTATCTTTCAGAGGCATTATCTATTTTCTATTGAATTTTATTTACTGATATGTCAGTTTGCTCATATTATACATGGATACCTTTGAGGGTACAACTTAGGGATAATTTTGATACTGCATTTTCAATCTTACATGATATGCCATATTACTTAATAATAAAACAATAAATTTCACCATCAAAAGTGGACATGCTCTGGGTGAACAAAACAGAATAGAACAAAATCGAACCATCTCTAAATTTCTTAGCAATGAGGGCGAAATATTCATGTGCCAAGGTAGATACATGTGTGTCCTTCAAAGGACAACTGGCAGAAAATTGCTTTTACCCACTAAACTGCCTTACTGGCCCAATGCCTTTGACTCTTGATTTCTTTTGAAGCTGCCAAAAGTTTCTCTTCGTATTTTACCAGCTAAGTCATTCTGCAAGTGCATACTGACCTTGCAGTCAACTCTAACTGCCAAACCTTTCCACGTGGGTTGCTGCTAATCCTGCACGTGTGAGGTTAATTTGTTTTGAACGAAAATATGGAACTTTATGTTATAGTTCTTGAATTCCTCCTTGGCTTTTTCTGGCTCATGCTCTCAGCCTACTGAGAATATTTTCAGTCCAGATTCCAACATATCTCTAATGAGTTCTCCTTCTTTTTTTTTGTGTGTCATCTAAATGTTCATTATTTATGTACTCTCTTCTTTCATTCAAGTGTTAGCCAAAAGTTAAGTATGTTCTTGACCAAAGATAGTGCCATAGAATTGAAACAGAGAGGTATACTCTGTCAAATGGAAGACTTTTCGGTATCAAATGTTTGTTGGACAGTCAGTAAAATAAATATGGTGACACATAATAACTATAACCAGGTTCATTTTTTTCTACCAAATTTCACAAAACTTTACAAATGTCTTACAAAAGTCACAGAATATGCTACAAAATAAATTATATTTTTTGTCCATATAATGTTACTTCTATGACATGTTTTCAGAGGTGACCATTTGGTATTATATGACTAATTGGTGCTCTCTTCTCCTGTCTTTATAATTCTATGGCTGCCTGTAGTTCTATGTCTAGGGTTGAGGCCTTCCATGTTAGAATATCTATTGGTATCTGGGTGTTTAGAAAGTCATGTTCAGTGGTCCTTGAACTTTGTGATGTAGATGTATTAGTTAGAACTGGGCTCACAAGTCCATTTTGATCAGTCTCTCACTATACACCTCCTCCAGTAGACTATGAAAATTCACCAGTAAAGTGGAGGTTGTGTGATGACAGGCATTACTATCAATGGTAATGGCTCTCAAATGACTTTCTATTATACTGATTCAAGGAAATAGCAAAATTGTTCACCATAAGTCCAGGAATTAAGGAGAAAATACCTTAGAGGCTTAAATGTTTCCAAATATTCATAATTCTTAGACATAATTTTATAGCCATGAAACTTCCACATATTACTAAATAAGATTTATAGCTAGGGCTTAGTTGATGAAG
Source organism: Alexandromys fortis (assembly GCF_014885135.2). Classification (NCBI taxonomy): domain Eukaryota; kingdom Metazoa; phylum Chordata; class Mammalia; order Rodentia; family Cricetidae; genus Alexandromys; species Alexandromys fortis. The sequence continues at coordinate 10,347,472 of NW_026067910.1, read as the reverse complement.
TAAAAATTTGGCTTCCATTAGAAAGTGTTAAGCAGGAAAGAGGGAACACTTTTTAACCAAACCATTACTCAAAAATACACTAAATGTATATTTGCTTCTGAACATTTGCTCTGGCTTTTGTTCCTGGCAGGGTTTGTCCTCTTTTGGCAAAATCGTTTGAATAACTCAAGTTCCAATTCAATTGTCACCTTCTTTATGATGATTTCTCTGAACCCTCTCCCGGCCAATATGTGAAGTCGGAGTTAATTGTTCTCTGACAGGCAAATTATTCCCTGTGCCGCTGTTAGAGTCCTTGTTCTTAATTTGTAGATGGAAATTCCTGTCCTGCCTGGTTCCACAGCCATTCAATCCCAAAGAAGCACACAGAAATTAAAACACTGTTTGGCCAATGGCTCAGGCATATTCCTAGCTAGCTCTTATATCTTAAATTAACCCATTTCTATTAATCTATGTATTGTCATGAGACTATGGCTTATAGGTAAGGTTCTGGTGTCTTTCTCCTTTGGCAGCTAAATGGTGTCTGTCTAACTCCAACTTATTTCTCCTTGCATTTAGTTTAGTTTTCCTGCCTACCTGTATTCTGCCCTGTCATAAGCCAAAGCAGCTTCTTTATTAACCAATGGTAATAAAACATATTCACAGCACAAAGAGGTGAATCCACATCATTAAGTTCTGGTCTCCAACTTTTGGCAGCCTGGTGGGGGTATCAAATACACAGCTTTCTGAACTCTATTCCTCTCTTTAGAACCTTGACCAGCACACAGTACAATTCCCATTGCCCCTGTACATTTGTTTCTATGTACTTAACCTGTATATTCAACAAATTCAACCTATGCATTCAACCAATAACAATAAAGTGCTAGTTTGGGAATATTTTATTTGTGAGGATACAAGTATTACTAAGACAAGCTCTCCTATATGCTAGTGAAAAAAAGAATGAAGATTTTAGATAAAATAAGTAAGAAAATAGAATATTCCAAAGGAAATAAAGGAGAAAGTGTGGTAAGGAATTCTGCTATAGGCTTCAGAGTCCAGACAACAGGAAAATGTATTGGAGAAGCTATACTTTGCTCTTAAACATAAAGGCAAAAAGAAACCAATCATATCCACCTCCTGGTAGTCTACCTCAGCTAGAAAGACCAAACAATTAAAACACTCAAGAAAAATAAACTTGAAAATCAGAAGGATTCTACCAATATTATCAATGTAGATTTTGAGTAAAGACTATGTCCAGGTATAAATCAGCTAAAGGGTTTCCAAAGGACTTAGACAAAAAGTAAACAGAAACATAAACCTGTTGTGATTCCAGTGAAAAAATGGAACTGATAGAACTGAAAGAGGAATCTGGAGTCCCTTTCCCTCTTTAGAAAGGTGGACTGATAATAAAATGGAAGCCTTTGTTCAATTCAACACAGAGAACAACTGGGCATAGGGGGAGTCTGTTCAATCCTCGAAATAGTTGCAAACTACTATTGCAATGAGTAGGACCATGGAACCTTAATTACTATTGTAATTCTCATTGTCCCTCATTATTGCTGCCATCTAATGTCCAGACTGGAATTTGATTTTGAGCTCCTGTGCTTCTTCTCTAAATGACTTTTAGTTCCTGACCCAGTGAATCACCCCAGTGCTATCCTTAATATACTGCGGACCATTTTAGTAAGCATGGTAGTCATCCCTTCAAGGCCATGGCTCCTAGATAACTGGGCCAGGATTAGATGGATATCCATTGTAAGGCCCACGGTAGGTCATGATTTCTGTTGATACCTTTCAATGCTCTCCTGTATCCACACTGACAAGAGGTTGGACTGCTCCATGATAGCCTATTCATAAGGCATCTTGAATGTCCATGGCTTTGTTCATGGAAAAATGTAAAGGAAGTAGCTATGGTTGCAGAGCACACAAGATCCTGGAATTTCCAAGGATGTCCTTTTCACAGTTGATAAACTGAAGTGTGGAGATAACCACTTGCCCAATCCATGTGCTCTCCTCGTCCATGCTGTTGGCAGTCGGAGGATGAATCCTTGATGAGAAACTGTCTCACAGCCCTACGTATATATGTCAGTAATACATGAGGAGAGAGGACACATTGACCTGACTTGAGAGCCACGGTCTGAAAGCTGATAAATCCATGACCAAAATGACTTCTACGCTCCTCAATTAGTAAGAACTGAAACATACCTTCTAAAGCAGTTTTATTATATCATGAAATAAATTTATGAGTCTATAGCAGATGCAGAGACTAGCTTCAAAACACTCACACTCAGGAACTTTGCAGGAGTTCTGAAGCCCAACTGGCTAAGTAACATTGGAATAACGTCTTTGAAAAGTTCTTAACCTCTTTGCAGACTCCATCCAATGGCCAGTTGATTCTCTTCCACACTAAGAAACTATATTTCCTGTCTGTGGTGCAGTAGGAAAAGAAAGAATGGCCAGAGAAAATGCAATGACCCCAGAGTTCAGCCCAGCCCAAATAAACACTTCTATTTCCTTTCCTTTTCTAAAACAAACACGACTTAACTCAGAGTTTATCTTTTCTTCTTCTGGAATTCTATTTTGGTGCTCACAACACACAGAAGTGAGATGTGAGGGAACAAGCCAGCCTCAGCAGAGGAAACATGAGGCATTTATTACAAACGAATTCCACATAATTAGTGAAAGAGATCATGAAATGTTCAGAGGGAAAAGAGAGCTATGTTTCAAACAGGAGGGGGTCGGAACCATTAGTGGGTAATGTGCGCTGGTTTGGTTAATCCCCTGAGGCTCCCTTTACAGGTGGTTCAGATTTCTAAGCAGCAAAGAATGCAAGATGAATGGAAAATTTCTCAACATTTTCCACTGCCCAGTCTTAGCATGAAAAACCCCACACCAGACCTGGCAGCTGCTTTATTATAACGTCGAATTTACAGACATATCATCACTTGGTTATTCCTGCCCCTTGTTACACACCATAGATTTTCCTTTGTGCAATTCTGTGGTATAGAATTCCGCCCCCCCCCCAAATTTACAACCACTTATAATATATACCAGGAAGCTCGCTGGAGTTTAGGAGTGCTAGCGCACTTGAGTCAACATGTAAGTTTATTAAATTGGAAAGGGCAATTTCATATTTTACAGGAAAAAGTTGCGTATATTTCACCTACAAACCAGGTGTACCTGGGCAGACAGTGATCCCAAGTCTGTAACTTGGTGGACCAGTACAGGGAGACCCTAAGGTAGAGACCAGCCAAAAGAGTTATCTAGCAAGCTCCAGGCCTGTCTGAGCCACACAATGAGACCCTGTCTTAAAATTTAACTTATAAAATATCTCTTATCTCTGCCAATTGTGAAAGCAGAGAAGTATTCAAAAAATGTGGGCTCCTTTCCTTAGCTCCAACTCTCAAATTCTAAGAAACTGTGAAGTAAAATACTTTCCATTCCTTCCTCCCGATACATATTGTAAACAATAATTTAAATGAGCTATAATAGTCAGTGTAAAAATATGCATAAATAAAAGCCAATTAAAACAAGTAATTTGCTCATGTGTGAGCTGGAGAAGAGCATATTTCATTAGTGATGTCATTGTTGATATTCAAATTATACTTGTATGTGTTCTCATTCGCCAAGCCTCTAACAAGCTGCGTACCTATTAGAGAAGCTGGTTCAAATACGAGGCTCTTTTCCTCCTCTGGTTTCTTTTTTCCCAAAGCTGCACCTTTCAGCCTAACCTGTCCTGAAATGTATTTCCTAATATGAGTTCATCAGATGCTGTTTCTTCAGTTTCTAAGTAAGTTTAAATCTGTCCTTCCACTCACTCCTCTGCGGGTTTGAATGCAGTGTGGCTCTGAACCTCCTTAAGAGCTGCCACGGCTGGGTGCAGGGAGACTCAATCTTACAGAGGTGGGATTTGTACAACTCTTCAAAGGTCTTAACAAGTTTGGTGGAATGGAAATATAAAACAACGTGCCAATGTGTCAATTTTTATGTCGTTTGTTCTCTCTCTCCCTTGTGTGTGTGTGTGTGTTGTGTTGCTCACATCAAAAATAAAGTTTTTAAGCCTTTTATTAAAAATGTGGAGAATTAGAATAAGATCCTGGCAGTGCCAGGAGTCTCCAGTGGTCCAGTGATCTGAACTAACTGAACTCTCCTCCCAGGCTCTAGTCTCTTTCCCTTTGAACGCCATTCCCTAATACTCACCAGTGCCCATGCCATGATGCCCATGGTCCTATCTCAGTCCTCTACTTTACAGATTGCAATTGGCTCTCCTTTATTTCTAGCACAAAGGCCAAACTGCAAGACCCAACAAGTAATTTAGTGTATTCTTTATTGGACTTTCCTACACTATCTACAATTTCATTTTCTGTATTCTTTTTAATCTGCACTGCAGGCCCAGGTGCTAACCATTCTCAAATACATCCTGGTGATGTGGAATTCCCCTCTGTGTGCTGTGATTAGCATTAATGAATAAAGAGACTGCCTTGGCCTGTTGATAGGACAGAACTTAGGTAGGTGGGGAAGACAGATCTGAATGCTGGGAGAAAGAAGGGTGGAGTAGGAAAAACACCATGGATCCACCGCCTGAGATAGATGCCAGTTAGAATCTTTGCCGGTAAGCCACTGCCACGTGGTGATATACAAATTAATATAAATGGGTTGAATTAATATAAGAGTTATCCAATAGTAAGCTAGAGCTAATGGGTCAAGCAGTGATTTAATTAACACAGTTTCTGTGTGGTAATTTAATTAACACAGTTTCTGTGTGGTAATTTAATTAATACAGTTTCTGTGTGGTTATTTCAGGGCTAAGCTAGCCTGGCAGCCAGGATGAACAAGTGGGCCTTCCTCCTACTAATTGGTTTGGTTCTGGGTGGCTGGGACAAACAAGCATCTCCTCCTATATCCTGGCATTTCAGAGTTTTTTAATAATAGCTACCATTGTGAAGTACTTTATGTACACAGCTCATTTGGATGTCAGCTGTTCTTTGAAGTAAATATTGTTATCCTCATTTTATAGAAGTGAGAACACTGTGGTGCACAGTCACAAAGAAACTTAAAAGGTGGTATTGGTTGTGTGCATCATGTAGGTAAAGCTCGTGTGTCAAGCCCAGGTTATTTGATCCAGTGGCTGATAATTTCCTCTTGCTGTCACCCACATGTCTAGCACACCTGAGTTCTTCTTCAACATCAAGCTTAAGTAGCTATCTTAAGTAATGAGTTCTATCTTGATGCACTCAATACCCATTAGTTTTTAAGTCCTTTATATATCCCTGAAATCATATGTAAAAGTAACATTATGTGGACTCAATGGGTTATAATTATGAATATATCTGTATATACATAGATGTATGCAATAAAAAATGATGAAAAGAGAGGCCGTGCATTTGAAAGTGAGCAAGGAGGGGAATGTGTAAGGGCTTGGAGGGAGGTAAGGGAAGCAAAAATAAACAAAATAGAAAACTATTCTTCAAATTTTAGAATTATGATACTGCACTATTGTACACACTGCTTTTAATCATTTATACATCTTCCTTGCATTTGAACTATGTGCTAAGTATTAAAAAATGCTTTATCCCCTAGCACTGTGTTTTACTTAATGAATGCAGAGATAAATGAGCACACATTTATTTAGTTAATAAAAGGCACATATCCTTACATTGAAATTAAATTCATTATAAAACCAGAGAAAACTTGGATGAAAGAATGAGAGGTAATTTCAAGTCTTTTTGTCCTTTTGACTTTGTTTGCTTAGAATATTTCTGTTTTTCTTGGGGAAGGGGGGAGAAGAGCCTACCATGAATTAATTACTTTGATTACTTCTAAATTTATGCTTCTAAACTTTAGAATCTAAGATAAAAATAATAAATCTTTACACATACAAAATAACTGAGATTAAGAAAGATGTTCTTTTAATTTTTTAAAGTTATGTATTTTAAGTGAGATGTAGATGGTGCTAATTAAGAATTGAATATACTAATGTGTTTAGCTTTCTCCTATAGTGTTTACATACCATGCTATAGAAGAATTCTTTTTCTTCTCTATGAGGCCTTCCAGTCAGGAGTGGAGGGAAAGTGGGACTGAATTTCCCAAGTGATAGTGAATTAGTAGATACAAATGATAAAGACACTAACTTAAAATTATGGTGTGAGCAGCTTCAACAATGGCCCTGTTTCATCTTGCCCACTGTGGGTGATTTTTTTAGATAAAGAGTTTCTGACTTAAAATGTACACAGCACCATAGATCAAATTCAGTCCTTTGAACAGCATCCAGAAACACCCTGGTAGCCAGTGCAAGCCGTAGTACACAGATGTTAATATGATCCATCTGCCTGAGATCCTTCAGCAAGCAGGCTGCCTCTGCATTTTGTAGGAGCTGAAATGATCTTGTGGTTCTCACAGGACTCCTTTCATGGATCCTACTGGTGTCGTGATCTGGAAAATTCATAAATTATGGATGAAGAAATCCCATGGAAAAAAGGAATTTGTAACATCTATGTAAATTGTTGAAGAAAAGATATTGTTCATTTATCTTACTGTGTTCCTTTGCAAGAACATAGGATTTGGTGCCAAGTAGTTGTGACACACGGTAGATACATGCTTATATCTAAAAATATGTGTTCCTCTCTTGAAAAAAAACATTGAATATATTACAGTCATGTCTGCATGCTTATGTGGGTCATCAAATCTGTTACTTTCCCTCTTTTCCTCATATATGCATGTTAGCCACCTGATTTTTTATTGCCCCAAACCAAATATATTTTCTAACATATGGTGTGTGTGTGTGTGTGTGTGTGTGTGTGTGTGTTAAATCCTAAACCCAATAGCCTAAACTTCCTTGTGTTCACTATTCCCTTGAGACAAGGTTTCTTGTTGACCTTGGAGTTCCCTGTTTCAGCTACACTGGTTGACTAGCAAGCCTTGGAAATCTTTCTGAGTGTAACCCAGAGCTAGGGTTGAAAACCTACATTGTTTCTATATAGTGAATATTAGGCTGAGAGCTCTGGTCTTCTTGCTTGGGGAGCAGCACTCTACCCTTGCGATGTTGCTATGGGACAATGGTCTGTATCCTGTCACTTATATTTTAAATAAATGGTGATTGGCCAGTAGCCAGGCAGGAAGTATAGGCGGGGTGACCAGGCAGGAAATAGAGGAAGGGCCATGAGAATTCTGGGAAGAGGGAAGCACTAAAGGGAGTTGGGACCCAGCCACAAAAGAAGCAAAATGTGACTCCCTAACCAAAAAAAAGTACCAAATGACATGGCTAACTCAGACCAGAATTGCTAATATAAATTATAAGAATTAGTAAATAAGAAGCCTAAGATAATGGGCCGATCTGTTTATAACTAATTTAGACCTCTGTGTGATTTCTTTGTGACTTAACGACTGCGGGAACCAGGCAGGACAAAAACCTCAGTCAACACAATGTCTCCACAGTCCCCTAAATACATTCTTTAAATGATAATGTCCAACAGGTCAAGGGGTGACGAAATTGTCTTTAAGTCTGCATCTTATTAGCGTTTACAAAAAATTCAGTAAGAATTTTTTTTAAATCAGAAATCCCAAAATCAACTACTCAAGGCAAGTATGGTGACCTCTTAACTTTTAATCATGCCTTTGTTTTACTGTAGGCCCATATTTCTGTATGGTGTGGCAGCCAGGTGATAAAGCCATAGGCCCCATCTGAGGGGGTCATGTAGCTCTGCAGACAAGCTGTCTCTGCCTAATAATGGTCAAGTTATTTGGAGGATATCTTATAGAGATGCTAATTCAGGCCCACGTGATAGCTAGCGTACAGGTAGAATGTGGACGTGACTAAAAGCCATTCACTTGGTTACCTAGCAGACAGCCTAATGTATTTTCCCACTCAATTGAGGTGATGGTATATAAACTGTTTGAATAATAAACACGGGAGATCTTTGGGAGATGGTCAGGAGAAAAGACCCTGAGATGCCCTTCCATGATGACCGTGTAAGTTGTGTCTGATTATTCCTTGCGACTCCGTACCAGTCCCAGTTAGGGAAAATAATTATCTGTGTTAGACCCACATGGCTCCAACATTTTACCACCTTGGTTAATGTTGTTTTAGTTGTATCCTCACTTCCTTTAGAATCGTCAAAGATTCAATCTATGGAGAAATCTAAACTGTTTATCTCCATGCTTTTCCTAGCTATCCCAGAAACCTAGATCTCTTTACCTGCACCGCATTTTTCCAAAGCCATCCCGGCATCATGTGGCCAACAAAGGATTGGATTGCCTATTACAATTTTCAAAACTCTCGCCTTCCGCACCCAGCAAGGACAGCCAGTATGAAATACCATCTGCACACATTAGGAATTGGTCTTGATGACTGGCTGACATGCAAACTGCATGACTTCTTGATTTATCTTGTCAAGTGTTATGCCACAACAATGACCTCAGTTCTGGTGTTATGTCTGGGGCGGGCATCTGCTTGTCATCTTGGCCCCGCATCCGCTAGTTGTTTCCATTTTACCTGTACAGGTGCTAGCAAAGAGACCCATGTTTTCACCTGGGCAACTGGAAAGGGGAGGGACTATTGACCCAGCTGTGGTTTGTGGTGGTTCATGCCGGTAGTGGCAGCACTTGGAAAGCTGAGACCAAAGGATTGTATGAGTCATGCAGTGAGCTCTAGGACAGCTCAATATTCAGTGTGAGACCACATCTCAAACAAAACAAAGACACAAAAAATACCCACCCAACCAAACCAAATAAACAAAACAAAAGAGGGCCAGTGATACAGCTTAGTGGGTAAAACTGTTTTGCTTTGTAAACCTGCCAACCTGAGTACAGTCTTAGAGATCCCAGGTGGAGAAAGAGAACTGAATTTCAGAAGTTATCCTCTGACCTCCAAAAGCATGCGTTTGTCAGTGCACATAGACACACACACACACACACACACACACACACACACACAAATGCACACAGAAGTTATCCTCTGACCTCCAAAGGCATGTGTTTTTCAGTGCACAACACACACACACATACACAAATGCACATACACATGCAGACAGACACACAGAGAGACACACACATTAATAATGAATACAGTAAGAATGAAGAACTAAAAAAGTCAAAAATGACGAAACAGTCAACCAAGAGAAAGCAAATTGAGAGGTAAGTGCAAATATCAGCTATTTTCCACTGCTAGGAGCTGTATGATCATAACAGGAGCTTGGGAAAGAGGATTCACATTGTTCTTGCCTAGCAGCTTTTATCAGAGGAGATCCAGTGCATTCAGGATGGCGCAAACCTAGACTCCAGTGGTGTTTGGTTGACTTTCCAGACACAACCCTGCATGCTGACTCTGGAGTTCACCTTTGCTGCTTTTCTTACTTGCTGCACCCTCTCTTCCTGGCCACAAACCCTAACTGCCACTGTGTATAGTAAGTCTTTTTTTTTTAATGATAAAGAGCCTGTTATATTTTCATATTATGTTACAAAGCAATGTCTCCAGCTCAGCAACTTTCCACACTCCCAGAAAGTTTCCTTTCTTCACACAGTGAGGTCCGTTTAAGTTGGAGGGGCTGTCCTACAGCAGGATACACATAAAAGAATGGTAAGTGACAGCGACGGAGTCTGCGGACACTCACCTAACCACTGGGTGACTGAAAAACAGTCCTAATAGCTGGCCTTCACACCGCTCCAAGTGTGATAAAGGTACAGAAGAAAGAGAGGCACCTGACCACGACCACGAAGTGTAAAGAAGTACAGTGGTGTGGAAGAAGACCCAGTGGCACGAGGGCCAGCCTGGGCTCAATGAAGTTCAAGGATATCTCTGACCCACTCACTCAACTCAGACTGAGTGCAGGTGGTTTATGACAAGCCAATCCATCTCTACACTAATATCAGGCGGCCTTGGAGAGTAGAGAAGTGAGGTGAAAGTTCAGAAGAGAGACATTATGATTTGTTTAAGTTTGTTCAGGATTTCATACAAGATCTAACTCAAAAGAAATCAGAAAGAATCTAAATCTAGGCTCTTATTTATAAACTATAGAAGTGACGAATGCTTTTACTTGACAGTGAATCCCCAAATCCAGCCTAATAGACGAAAAAATTGCTTCTGGGGCAGATGTGGTCACCTTAACAGTAGTTTCCCTCTATCATCTAAATATCTGTCTGTCTGTCTATCTCTTAACTATCTATTTATTAATTATTCTCAAGGATGCCAACTGAAAAGAATGCTCACTGCTTGTCCCTGATACCACCTGGAAAACAAGGTATTGACATAATAGCCCACAGCACCCTCTGTTGTGGGGTGGGACTTACTATGTGTTTCAGCAGTTTTGTTTAGAGCACAGCCCATTTTCTTGTTAATAAATGAGGAAATCTAGGTTCCCTCTATCTGGGCTTAAAGAAGACCATATCTCTCTTTTTTGATTGTCAATGACAAACTGCCCTCTCAATATGTTGAAATTGTACTGTACATGACACATAATTGGCTCAGTAAGTGACAGGGACGGCTCTACCTCAATAATATCCTTGCTGCATGGAAGCTGAAGAAATTTGTCCATAAATAGCAGCTAAGCTGCCCAGTGGAGACCTTACTTAAGAAAAGAAAGAGGGAAAGGAGGAGGAAGGAGGTAGAAGATCTGAAAATCAGTGCTATGCAACAGAGACGACTCTGTGGTTCTTGGGATAACATCCTTGCTCTCCGTGCTGGCCCGTCAGCATCTCAGAGCTAAGCTCTATCAGAAGACCCAACTGCATTGTAGTGCAGTGGCCCATCTTTGGGGCATAGAGCCCTTCAGTTCTCCCAACCTTATTCTTCTGAGGTTCTTCATGTTCCTAAGTTACAGTTTTTATATTTTAAAAATGGGGAAACTGCTGAGTTGATCAAATACCATATTACTCATAAAAAATCCACTCAGAATCCAGAAGGCATTGACTACATATCCCTGTTATATTTTTTGGAAGGCTTCAGGAGATCAGTTTAATGCATTTGGCAAAAGTACCTTGAGGATATTTCTGCTGAATCCCCATCAGAATAAAAAAAATATTGCTTTTCTATGATTTGTGACCTAGGAGACTTAGGAGCATTGCATAAGACAAAGAAGAATTCTCCTCTTTAGTTGATAGGCCTATAGGGAAGAAAAGCATGGCATATATCCTAAATTGCAGACGATAGACATGACAAAGAAACTCGGTCTATGTTAGATTCATGTCCAATCATAACTACTTTACTGCTAAGATACCAGGAGTTTTTAATGTGAAATGTTTATGATTTTGAAATGCTTAATGATCTTTCCTTAATAAAATAGAAAGGATGTTGTCTTAGCGATAAAATAACAAACTCCAAAAAGAAATGTGTGAAATATGTCTCGCAGGCACACAGTTCACAATACTTCCTGTCATTCATCCAAATATTTCTTTATTGAGCGATACTGAAGAGAAATAAATGACTATTATATTGGTGGTCATAACTTCCTGACTCACAGAGTTTTGTTCCTTTATGCTACAGACTGAGATTCACGGACAATAAGGTAGTATGTGAGTACTCTCAGAGTTTTCAACTTTAGGGCATTTCAAACATATTTCTAACAGTTTTATACTCTATAATTTGGATAAAAAATGTTGTTTATAGGATAATATAAACTAAGTTTAGCAGTCAAGTTCTTCAGTAAGTAAAGTTCTTTCGAAGTCTAAAGAACTTCATCCTATAAGAATATTAAAAAAAATAGAGTTTAAAATTCAGTTCTCCCACTAGGGTAACATCCCTCATGAAATCACCCAACCCATTTAAAGAATTATTTTGTACTGAAGATGTGTTAGACTCTGAGAAAGCACCTGCAGGTCCTGTTCACATAGCTAATGAACAGTACACAATGATAGCCAGGTTAAATCCTGGAGGGAACAAGCAGGAAGGAGGTAAAAAAAATGCCTTTTAGTTAATGTGTGCCCATCAAGAAGGATGTGCTACATTCAGCCCTGGGTTACTTAGGATCACACCTTCCCTGGGACTGGTGAACTTCCTTTGAGGAAAAGAGAGAATTGCAGGTTTACAGGAACAAATTCCCTTTAACGTTTTCTTGCGTGGCACAAGCTAGAGCAGGTGTGGTTCAATAACCAACACAGACTATCTCTAGGTCCCAGTAGGCCTCCTTGTATTTCTGTGATCAAAAAGCAGAGTTATTTCAGGGCTAAAATTCTTATCTTTCTTACTCTCAGTTGAATTTCCTGAAACTCTTCCGGAAATGAAAGGATAAATTACAATTCCCTCGTCCATTTGTAAAAGGCCAAGGTATTGTTCTCTGTTTAGTGTCCTGAGTGTGGAAGCATAAACGCATGGGAAGAAGCCTGAGTACCATTGTCTAGGGAATCCAGACCCAGGACCAAAGTGGGAAGGAGTAGAGTGGTGATAAGAAGGAGATAGGAGAAAGGGGAATTCATTCTTCTGGTGTGGAAAAGCCGTTGAAAGTAAAGAAGAATTAGACTTGTATTCCAAATGATGGCTCCTCTTCTTAGTTCTAATACATGGAATATTAGGTTTGGGCCAGAGGATACTCAGACCAAACTCACCTTCAGCATTTTTTTCCATCCTCATAGTTGATTTTGTTATTTTTACCACTACAAGGACATGGTAAGGCCTGCTACTGATAGTTCCTGTGAACCTGCAATTCTCTCTCTTCCTCAAAGGAAGTCTGCCATGATGAACACACATGAACTAAGAGGCCAAATTTTTACCTCCTTCCTGTGTGTTCCCTTGGGCATTTGACCTGACTAGAAGTGTGTACCATTCATCAGCTATATGGACAGACTCTGATCTCCCTCTATGGAAGGGAATCAAATCCCACTTGAATTCTCCCCAGAGCACACACCATGCTGTTGTCTATGTTTAATCTGTGGTGTTAACTCCCCTGATAAAAATATTTTTTCCAAAAAGGCATCCTGCTTAAATGTCCCCCCTTAAGCACCAAATTTGAGACCTCATACACAAGACGTGAGCAGTGGCTGAAACAGGCCTCCTATACAAGGCCTAACTCCTAGATGAGGGGTTCAATCAAAAAAGCTATCAAAAGTGATCATCAGACCTGTGGAATCAACATCACCAGGGGATTTGAGAGAGATGTAAATTATTTGCTTCCATATTATACCTCAGTGAATTAGATTCTCTGGGCATGGGACCTGGCCATATTGTGTTTTAAAGAAAATCCTAGAGTTAGTCTGGCATGGAGTGTTTGAAAAGCATGGAATGAGAGATGCAACACTGCAGTTGGCAAGGGAATGGCAGTTCTGCCACCATTTATGATGATCCAAACTGCTTCAAAGAGCTTTTAGATGACTCTTCATGCTTCCAAATACCTGCATCAGCTTAGGCACTCCAGATAAACCATTTACAAATAGGATTCCTGACACTGAGTTCAGAACTAGGAAGAAATGTAAAGTAACAGGATTAAAAAGTTTAAGACATGCTGATGTATATTCAAAACTTAAAAATAGCATAAAACTATTAGCTCAAGATCAGTAATAGTTTCCTCATCCACACTGACTGAAACAGAAGGTACACATTAGCCATGTGAGCAAAGGACCCCAATGGGAAGTGACTAGGTTATTTCTTGGTTAATAGTTGAAAAGTCCTTGTAGTCTCATCTTTGCTAGAGGCCAGAGATACCCAGAAATGTATGAGTCAAAATATTTCTGGTTCCTTCATGGTCAAAGGCCAACAAACCCAGAAGGAAAATCTGTGCTTTTGTTTGTCTTTGCTTTTGCTTTAAGAAAAAATTCTCTTTCCCCCTAAAGAATTGTCCTTCATCTAGATACCATACTAAGGACTTTCTTGTTCCCCATCCCTCTCCTCCATCAAGTAAAGCCTTATTACCTCCACAGTAGCCATCTCAATGTTACCTATTTCCTGGGATTCCCTTGCTGTGGGAGTTCTCTCTTCCTCTCTGTTTCTTTGTCTCTCTGTCTTTCATTCTCTATTAATCTTTCACATGTGAATTGATAATAAACTTCTCTCTAAAACTCACCCTCTGTCTCTGAGTGACTTTGATGGATCAGTTTTTGGTAACCTAGCTCCCTAAGAAAAGATCAGTTATCCTCAAAACCCAGCACAATATCCCTATGCCATTTCTTTCCTCATTTCCACTTTCTTTTTCAACTTTTTCATTCTATTTTTTCTTCCTCCCCAGATTTCCTGTATGACTTCTGGTCAAGGCTCCTAAATTTTAAATTAATACTGAGTATTCCAAGTAATTAATCTACATTGTACTCCATCAAACATTCTATTGATGAGAAAAGGGTCCCCCAGGACTATCCACCCACCATTGTCTATACCATGTTTTATGCATTTGAGTCTATATGAACTAGAAATATTTGGATTAAATTCTTCTGTGATATTTTTGAAAGAACATAGTTTTAAAATTATGGAAAAATTCTCTATCAAAATGATTTTCAGATTCAAGGGAAAGTCAGATGTTCCAGTTCTAAACACTGCTAAATTTATATGAAATATGTTGTGCATATCAGTTTCAAAACTAAAACTAACTAAAATGTGAGTATCCATAAATTGCTGTGTTTCCTCCATGAAACGGTCAATAGCAGCTTGAGGTCTTAAAATTCTATTTTTATGCCCAGCTTGAAAAAAAATAGACAAAGCACAAATAGTAAATGAATACTAGAAACAATTTTATCTTTATCTATCTAAATAGAGTACAGTAATTTGATATGTAATGCTATACCTATGGTCTGGTTCCTTTCAGAAAGACATAATAGAAAGAATATGTGGTATGAGTTTAACAGCTTGATAGCTGGATAATGGTTATGCTCTTTATTGGCTTCTGAACAAATTATTTTGTCTTGGTTATGATCAATTTTCTCATAAGTAATATACATGCTTAAACTATAATATTGATTTTTACAAAAATGATAAATCTACTCTGGCTCAGTGCTTTGAAGAGGAAGAGAAGATAATGCGGTGGCTAGAAAGTAGATGAAGTTAGGAAAGGTTTGGGAGAATAAGGAAGAGGACGGGGTGGGATAGCGATGACTAACAAACAACACTAAGGGTGTCTAAAAAGAAGCTTGCACAAACATGTATCACTTGGGATTTAATATTCTGGTGTTGGACTCAGACTATGCTGTGGAAAGAGAACATGAAGTTGGGAGGAGGTGGGGTGGGAGTTCCTGGGAGGAGGTAGACAAATCACATGTGTTGATATTATCAAAATGCAGTGCATACTCGTATGAAGTCTCAAAAATGAAAAGAAGAGCAGAATATATTATTACATAAAATGCATTAGAGTGGAATGCCACAATGAAGTCTATTTTTTGGATGCTAGTTAAGACATCAAGAAAGTGTCTGTATATGTACTTTTATATCATGTATAAATCAAGCAAAAAAATTATAGGGAGCCTCTACGGACATTCCATTGAGTATAGGAATGTAATAGGCATGGTAAAATATATGATTAGTATTAATTTTATAATTTTACAAAATATATTTAAGTCACTGGCAATAAATATAGCAAATAAAAAAAAACTTTTGCTGTCCCCTAAGTAGAAGCACAGATATAGATTCAAGAAGACAGATTCACCTTTACATGAGAAATATGAAACCCACAAAATATTAATAAAGTATACAGCTACTCTGATGCTTACTTGACACAAAGATAATGATAAATAATGAATAATCTTTTTAAAATTTCTGAGTTGAGAGAATGTCTATGAAATTCTCAGAAATTTGTCCTTCTAAATGAGCAAAATTTTTGCTAGACTACAGAGAGCCATGCTTATTCATGTCACATATGACACAGAATGGCTTGTTAAAACATTACTTTCCAAGATGATTTATACTTTAAATCATTACATGTATAGAAATTAAGATGTTCGATGCTAAGAAGGTATAATACAGTGAAAATCAGGGTGAAGCAAAGTTGTCCAATGGTACTGATATGGAATGCTCCATTAAACCGAGTTAAGGAGCTGTGTGAAGTCACATGAAGGGGATTTTCATTATTCATTATTAGTGAGTAGTTCTCACTTTGACAATCTTTCTTATGGCTTAATTGATTCAGGCATTGCTTGAGAAATAAAAATATACCAAGTCTCCAATCCTGTTTCTTATCTTTATCTTATCCAGGAGACTTTTATGCCTGCCCCTAACCTTAACCCTAAGCTGCTTTTTATAGAGAAAATTTCTGATTCTGATTCCTGTTATTGGCAGAATAATCAAATTGTAGTCACTTTTCTATTAGTAAGTTGTGAATAAAATTTATAGCAAATGATTATAATTCATCAAAACTATCAAAAAGGAGCCCCCAAACTTGATGTAGGTAGTGCAGGGGAATGTGTTACAGCTGTAGAGTTGCAGAGATCTCCTGACTTATCAGGAAGCCAGGGCTATACTTAGAGCACCAACAGGACAGCTCTGGAGGCATAGAGCTGCAACGGGACAGCTCAGTCCTTCAGGTGTTTGTGCAGAAGCCAGGCTACCGGAAGCTGGGGTACGGTGGGGGTTGGTCTCCTTGCAGGATATAGTAACCCTGCTCTTCCGCTGGAGAGCAGCTACAGCTGTCGCTGAGTTCTATTCTGCTTCCTTAAGGGAATGTCCACCAGCTTCTTCTCCCAGACAAGATGTTACTTCTTTTGCTTACACTCTGCTGAAGGGGAAGCCCCTGCAGAAATGTAGCAATCTCCTCAGTCTCCAGTGAAAAAT
This sequence comes from Alexandromys fortis, assembly GCF_014885135.2. Lineage (NCBI taxonomy): Eukaryota > Metazoa > Chordata > Mammalia > Rodentia > Cricetidae > Alexandromys > Alexandromys fortis. Next base: position 10,330,824 of record NW_026067910.1, on the reverse strand, counting down.
TGTTACTTTTTCTGGTCATCTTTGCTCAGATCGTTTTTAGGGAGTGTCCCAGCAAGGTTCTTCTGTTCTGCTCTGCCTTGCTCAGCCCCCTAAGGGAGCATCTCAGCAAGGTTTTTCAGTTCAATCCTGTAAGGCACATCCCAGCCAGGTTGTTCTATTCTGCACTGGTGAATGAAGATCATCACCCAAGACTCTTTTGATACTTATTTGGGAGGGAGGAGTCTGGGAGAGTAACTGTTTCTGCCAGGGAAAAAACAAAGCCTCTAACTGAACAGGCAGAGTGGCTTATATAGGGCTTCTTAGGGGCAGAGTTTTCTCAGGGAGAAGAGGGAGTGGTTAGTTGTCCCTGCTCAGGGATTGGTTAGATTAGTTGGTCTGGAGCAGTGATGGTTCTGATTTCATGGCCAAACTGTGTTTCCCCCCTCCTCTGCCCCCCCTCTCCCCACACACACACTGGTCCTTCTTAGGACCCGAGCATATTTCTTTCATGGTCTCTGATTCTAGGGACAAAATGTGTTTGGTTTTTTTTTTTTTTTTTTTTTTTTTTTTTTTTTTTTTTTTTTTGGCACTGGTTTCAGAGTCAGGGAATGTATCTTTAGTCCTGGGTCAGGGATAAAGAAGTTTCTTTCCCTGGCTCAGGTCTCAAATCAAGGGTGTGTTTTTTTCCCTGGTTCTGAGTTCAGAGTCAGGGTGCTCAGTGATTGGTTGGTTTCCCACTTCAGTTGTCCCTTTTACCCTACAGGTAGAGTAAGATATTACTTAATTAACTGCTCATGAAAATAACCAAATATCAGAAAGCAAAAGAGATGAAAGAGAATAAAAATATATTCCAATTTTCTATCTCAATCAGTGTTTTTGTTTGTTTGTTTGTTTGTTTCCTACAAATGATTCAAGAGTAAGGAGAACAAAGAAACACACAGGTTCAGTCAGTGCTTGCTCTGTGGTGCCCTTCAGGTGTATTGTTTGTGCTCCTGGGTATTACTGTCAGGCTGTGAGAGACATCTCTGAAGTGGAAATTAAGAGAACATTGTAATGAGTGGCTCCAGTTAAGAAGAAAACCAATGACACCATTGACAGTTGGCTAAAAGGCAAAAAGAAAGAGGTATAAGTCATACAGTCATTACTTGTATCCCACAGCTTAGAGACTTCTCTGGTTTTATTGGCTTTTATTTTCTCATGATTAATCAGGAAATACTGAAATTGTCTTTGATAATAATTATTCAGTTTTCCAAGTAGCAAAATAAATGTGTGGCAGAAAATATATGAAAAAAAGTTTTTAATATAGTTTCAAAAAATATAACAGAGAATGATCTTTAAGATGAAAGACACTGTGGAGTTTTGGATGGGATGATCTGGCAAAAATGAAACTCTCTGGACAGTAAGGGCAGGATTGCAATTCTGGGTTTTTAATATTATTGAATTTATTTATTTATTTATTGCTGAGATGTTTATGAGAGAAAAGAGTTCAAAGACTCCTTCTGAAAAGTCAAGGTTCCATAAATATCTAACTCTAACTTTCCAAATAATTTTCTGTTTTAAAAAGTTCTTAAAATTATTAAGTGAAATTTAATCTCTGTTTTAATTATTTTCTTTTGCTTCAATAAAACAATATTTTACAGATAGAAGCTATGTCCTTAAAGGAATTTGTGCAGTAGTAAAGGAAAGAAAAATGTGAAAAGACTTCGTTCTTAACTTTAAAACACATTAAAATAATGAACACCAGTAACAATAAAGATTTATTCATTAATAATAAAATCTATTCAATAAAGTCTATTCGTTAATATAATGCACTTAGTAAATATATAGAAGCAATAATAGCTATATCTCACACTATCTTTCCAAAGTATGATTTTTCTTATTTAGGTAAAACTTTGAAAATTTTTCTCTTTTAAATTGTTGATAAAGTGCTAAATACCTAGAATAATATAAGAAATCCATTTGTATGTCTCGAATCTTTGATGGAGCCATCTTCACTGGAAATGATAAACTTCAATTTTTGGTGCGTTTGTGATACGGTGATATGTATGTCACAAATGCAGAAATATAACTAATACCGTAACAGCAACGGGCATGGTGTGAGGATTTGAATATGAATTGCTCCTTTAGGCTTATATAGTTTAATATTTGTTTTCAAGTTGGTGGACACTATTGAGCCTTTCATGAAAAAACTACAGAAGTTTGAGGATATTCACAGTTTATTTAGTTTTAGCTGTAAAACTGATATGCTCTATGTGTTTTGTATTAATTTAGCAGTGCTTAAAAGTGGTAAATATAATTTCCCTACCTGAAAATTATTTTGATAAAAAATTTCCTTATAATTAAAAACTATATTTTTTGTAAAAAGATCATAGGGGAAACTAATCCAAATATTTTTGATATATTGTTTAGTTTAATCTAATATTTCTAAATAAGCAGATAGGTTTTTTTTCCCCTAAGCATCTTTATTGGCAGTATGACTCCCTGAAACTCTCTAATGTTTTTTTCTTTGTTGGAGGAGGGCCACTTAAAGCATGACGTTCGAAATAAATATTTCCATTCATTCATAATTTTTATATATTTGCACCTTATTTTTCTAATGGTAAACTAAGGATAAGGAATACAATTGGAGAATTGGTATACTTGCATTTCTTAAGCAACACGTGAGTCAATTAGGAGGTGTACTGGCTGGTGTTATGTCAACTTGACACAAGCTAGAGACATCAGAGACAAAGGAGTCTCAGTTGAAGAAATGCCTCCATGAGATCCAGCATTTCCTCAATTAGTGATCAGTGGGGAGGACCCAGTCCATGGTGAGTGATGCCACTCCCAGCCTGGTGGTCCTAGCAGGTTTAGCAAGCCAGGGGAGGCAAGCCAGTAAACAGCACTTCTCCATGGTCTCTGTATCATATCCTGCCATTTGAGCTCCTGTCCTGACTCCCTTCAGTGATGAAGAGCAATGTGACAGTATAAGCCAACTAGATCCTTTCCTCCCCAACTTACTTCTTTGTCATGGTATTGTGTTATGACAATAGAAACCCTAACTAAGTCAGTGGGTTGCCTTTCTGTCTGTGTTGAAGCCAATGTATGTTTTTACATTGTATAGAGAGAATTGAAGCTCCAGAGCCTTGTTGCCTCTCTTGTGTTTATGTGAGTACATAACCCTTTGAGTTAGATTGTCTCTTACAAAATGGAGTTGGTAATAGGAACTCATTGGTTATTAACTCCCTTGAGAATTAAAATCCATTGAAGATATTTAAACCAAAACAATGTTGCTCCACAGCACGACTCTGTACTAGCTAAGATTCTATTGTTACCAAGCTCGCTAGAGCTGGACCAGTTTGCAGAGGCCTGTGATCACAGCTTCTGAGGAGGCTGAGGTGGCAGGACAGTAGGTAGAATGTCAGTATGGGCTACATAATGATGTGGGAGTCCCCTCTGTGTGCTATGATTACCTTTAATTATTAAATAAACAGTCTTGGAATGTTGATAGGGCAGAACTTAGGTAGGAGGAGAGTACTAGACTGAATGCTGGGAGAAAGAAGGGCAGAGTGAGGGGATGCCATGAATCTGCCACCAAAGAAAGACTGTGCTGAAACTTTGCTGGTAGGCCACAACCTTATGGTGATATACAACTTAATAGTAATGGTTTAAATTAAGATGTAAGAGTTATACAATAAAAAGCTAGAGCTAATGGGCCAAGCAGTTATTTAATTAATACAGTTTCTCTGTGATTATTTTGTCTCTGAGTGACTGGGATGAACAAGCAGCCTCCTCTAACAACAAAGTAAATTTAAGGCTAGCCTGTATGACTTGGTGAGATTTTGCTCAAAATAAAGTGTAAAAGTAAGGGTAAGGCTATATCTCAGTGACAGAGCACCTGTCCATGACCAATATATATAAAAGAACACCCTAGGTTAATTCTCAAATGAATAAAATAAGACTAAATCTGGGCAAGTAACTGATGGAGGTGGGTCTTGTATCTTATCTGTTGCTTTCATTGGTTAATAATAAAGAAACTGCCTCGGCCCTCATAGGACAGAAAATTAGGTAGGCGGAGTAGACAGAAGAGAATGCTGGGAAAAAGAAGCTTAGTGAGGAGTCACCATGATTCTCCCGCTCCAGACAGACGCAGGTTAAGATCCTCCCTGGTAAGCCAGCTCGTGGGCTACACAGAATATTAGAAATGGGTTAGAACAATATGTAAGAGCTAGCCAATAAGAAGCTGGAACTAGCCGGGCCAGGCAGTGTTTGAAAGAATACAGTTTCTGTGTAATTATTTCGGGCATAATCTAGCCATGCGGGCGGCCGGGTGCCGGGACGCAGCCCCGCCGCCCCTCTTTCAACAAGTAACTGAGCATGGTAGTATACAACTGTAATCTCAACATTTCACAGACGGAGGTAGAAGAATCATGACTTTGAGGTCAGCATGGTACGTAGTGAAAGACAAAGAAAATGGCATGGAAGGGTTGGAAGTACCTTCCATGATTGGATGAATTGTTAGGACTATGAAAAGAAACTTACGTCTTTAAAATACTATAGTAGTTTTACAATATAGTTACTGGGAATGTTTACTTTCTTGTCATAAAATTTACACCTTAAGCTTCCTTCCAGTATATAAAACACAGTTAGTAGATAATAAGTAGAACTCAAATAAGCATGATTTCTCAGAGTCTAGATTTCACCTGACCATGGCAAAATACTCAGGGGCAGGCATGTCACCCTTGCAACAAGGCCTTAATCTAACCTCTAAACTAGTAGACAGCCTCTAAACCAGCAAATGACAGCCTCTAAAGTCTACTTTGAAATCCAAAGACAGACATGAATATTCTGATTACATGGTTGATATCGGGCAGCCATTCACCTTGTCCATAATAATGTTTTTAAACTTTCCAGATGTATGCAATGTGTATGAATATTTTGTCTACATGTATGTATGTGCATTATATGCACATCTGGTGCCCATGGATAGTAGATTACCTGAAGCTAGAGTTAGGATGGTTGTGAGCCATCAGTTTGACATTAGTAATCAAGTCTGGGTCCCTTGTAAGCAACAAGCTAGACTACTGAGCCAAGTCTCAGGTCCATATTTATCAATATCTTTAACCTCTTTTAGATAACGTCTTTATAAAAATGCTAAGCTTTTAATTGTACAATTAAATTGTATTTAATTGTATTAATACTATATTTGATTTAAAGTCAAAGAATACAATAAAGCACATATAACTTTTCAACAGTATTCCATCTGATCCCTTCACTAGATATATATCTCTTTGGTTTTTCTAAGACTCTCTTCATATGTATACAACTTTTTTTAAAATAATAAATGATGTAATATAGTATATATTTCTTAATTTGTTTTAAGTATCTTTTTCTACAACAGTTCAGATGGCGATGGTTCATTGTTTTTAATTGCACACTATTTTACAAATGCATAAATCAAAGTTCCTTTAAAGACTCCAACTGGTGGAAATGTTTCTTGTCCCATGAGTTAAAATCCTTATCCATAAAGAACAGTAATTCTGGTCAAGGGTTAGTGTATTTTGCATGTAAATAGAGTAACAATAGAAAAGTAAAATGAAACAGAAAACCAGATTAAATAATTTTTCTTAAAATAATATAAACTAAGTCTTCTACTAAAGTTATATAAGTACATTATTTTAATTGCTACAAAGCTAATAAAAATAAAACTTTTACTTGTGTTGGACCAGGGTAGAGTGGCTGAGGGCCCTCGAATTCAATAGTGGCTTTCAATGAGGAGCTTGTAAATGTGTCCCATGTGTTTTCTGCCTGAGGAGAACTGAAGATGGGCTCCCTTTCCAATTAGCTCTGTAGGAATGGAAAAAATAACCCTTGCTAAGTGGCCTAGTTTTTATTTTTGCCATTAATCCAGTTAGAGTATTCGATTTAGGATTGTAAAACATGCGGAGTGAGGAGGAGATGCCCTTGTGATTAGACACAATTACAATAGTACGCTTCCAGAGAGTTTCCATGACACAAGGACGCCCTCAGCATTCGTGTCCGAGAGCAGCTGGGATGTTGTCTGTTGCCTCTGCTGTGCTTGCATCCCTGGGGATTCATCATAGGTTTCTGGGCTGCAAACTGACGGCTTTTAACATCTTTGAGTTTTAATCACTTTCTGTCCCTCTTTTTCCCTCTCAAATCTCTTCCTTCTTTTCTCCTCTACATTTTATTTTGCTATCATATTAGGAACAACAACAAAAAATCCACTCAGTTTTCAAATTCTAATGACTCCATCTGGTTTTGGTCAGTGCGGCATCCTTTCCTTTGGATGCATATCTAACCATCTCCCGTTTCACATAGTGCTTCTCCTCATTTCCGACTCCTCCATTATCCTAAAAGTGGTTGAAGTGTGATCCAAGTTAGGTCGGTCACACTTTCTTTGAAGACATTTACATGCTGGGGGGGGGTGATCAATACAACAGGACGGTGCTTTGTGTGGCTGTAGACATTCCATTTGCAGCACCAGGAAAGAAGCAGGAAGTGGGTCCTGGGATTTTTGAGCCAAAGATCCATATTCTTGTTTTCTAAAAGTTTATCCATGTGCTACTATCTTGTTTTGTTTTCCATATTCTGCTATATGGCTATTTCCATTTCTACAAAGAATGTTGGTAATATGTACATTTTATACATTATTGTCCAAAAACAAAAGCCAATCTTCTGATTTCTTCTCAATTCCCATCTAAAACCTTCAGCATGGAAACTCAGTGTGTCTCAGAGCAGGAGACAATTGCTTGGTCTATCAGTGAGGACTAGAGTTCAGCTATGTTGCATGCTGAAAATGGAAACACGCATAGAGAAGGGAGGCAGGGACATGTGGAGATATCTGTCAACTCTGAGGTTCTTGGCATCTGCCCAGGACTGTGTCCTTGTCACCAATCTCTACCACTTGCCACATATGCACTGTTCCCAAACAAAACTTCCGCTTCGTGTTGTATGCTTATTTTCCCGTATGCCACCAGACCCTCCTGCCTTTGGTCTATGATATTCACTTCAGTGTTGTGCCCCATCTTTCCACAAAGACTGTAACTCTACAAGTTGTATCAGCTGCTCGTTTCTTTGTTGCGTATCATTAACATTTCATCTCACATATCAAATCAAAGATGGAAAAGATTTAGCAGTTGTATGTAAGTGTGTCTTAGTTAGGCTTTTTTTCTATTGCTGTGATGATTCACCATGACCAAAGGCAACTCGGGGAGCAAAGGGTTTATTTTCCTCACAGTTCCATATAACAGTTAAAGTAGTAAGGGCAGGAACTTACGCAGGGCAGGAATCTGAAGGCAGAAGCTGCTGCAGAGGCCATGAGATACTGCTGCTTACTGGTTTGCTGCTCGTGGCTTGCTCAGCCTGTTTTCTTATAGAATCTTCCAGGTTTGACACCACTCCAATTATCTGAATCCTCTTGATCACTAATTTAAAAAAAAAATTACGTACAGCCAGATCTTATGGAGGTGTTTTCTCAAACAAGGTCCCCTCCCCTATGATGACTAAATCTTGTTTCAAGTTGACATGAAACTAGCCAGTACAAAGTGGATGGTTAAAAGGATAGAGAAAAACAGGAAGAGAGAAGAAATATGAAAGAAATATAAGCTTGGATTTTATAAGATCCCTTTTCACTGTAGTCTTGGTTACATGCTTTTAACTTCTGATTAATTTGAGAGCTTAATTCTGCCTTTTGTGGTAGTCACTGATTTCCTTGCTGGGTGCATGATGGTCATTCCAAGCCTATGTTCTTTTTGGTAAAAAGAACAGAGATATAGTGTGTCTGCATGCAGCCAGGGACTACTTTCAAGATTGTTTGGTTAAGGATTTGTTGTCTCTACAGTCTCCTGACTATAATCTATTCTCTTTGGGGCCCTGATGTATAGATCAAACAATGCCTATCTGTCCCCAAAGGAATCTTCATTTTCTATCCTCTATGAAAGACAGAGGACACAACCAAGTCTCTCAGCACATCAGACATCAGACACCTATTTCCAAAGAGAAGAAGTATGTGGCTTCTAAGAATTTAGCCTTTCTGTTGCTTGTTTTGTTTCCATTTTTTATTTCAATTCAACCTTGTACAATATCTCTCCTCATTTTCTACTGTTTTCCTCATCTCTGGCTAAATGGGAATGCTATGAATTTTTTTGTGAAGGTGCAAACTCTAGGCCCCAAGAAAGGCATGGAAAGAAGCCACTGCTGTTGCTCACAGACAGTGAGGATAAACCAAGAAGGAAGCAATACACTTAAACTGGAAGAACAGTTTCAAAATTGAGCTTGGTCTTTGTTTTGTGGAAGTAATTTAGGGGGAGTAGGTATTCGTCTACAGTTCCATTCATTAGCTCCGTCAGGGCTCTGAGATTCCTTGGTTTCACCCCATCTTCTGTCCTTGTTTCTCTTGATTGTTACCAGTTGAAGATTTGAACTTTGATCTTATTTGTCTCTCTCCTTTCTGTTGCATAATGGCTTACATATGTATACAAGAAAAAAAAAACTGTGATAAAACCAGCTGGTTTTTCTAAATAATTTTTAGAAAGAATGATTCATCTTTCCCCTTGGTTAGAGTGTCTGGCACTACCTATTTGGTTCTGGTGATGCCCACAGAAATTCTGCTGTTGTATCAAATGGAATGACATACTTTGCATCCAGAGAGATGGACAGCAATGTCAACCAGTCCTAACACCACAGGGAGGCTTAACAATTTAAAATAGGAAAACTATTGAGTACAGAGACTCTTGTGGAAAGGAAAATGAGATGTAACACATTAATTCAGCAAGCAAATTCATTTATAATCTCTCCCAGGATAGCAGGAAACAGAGCAAACATCTGGGAGATTTCAACTGTGGAGTAAAATTACAGTCATTAGTTACAGAGACTTTTCTTGCCCCTTGCTTGTAAATAGCCAAATAAGTCTGTGGAATAGTATATAAATAGGAGGAATCATCAAATCCATAATGAAGCATCCTCTTGTCAGAATAAGAGTAACATTTGAACAGAAATTTGGGGAAATACATAGAAAAGAACAATCCCAAGATTCTGAATTTTTGACCCTTAAGAAGGATACTCATAACTTAACCCTCAGATAGGAGCTGGCATCTATTGGCTTGCTTCATGGAGGTGGGTGAGGGTGGGGCTTCTCATTGCTGGTTCTACTGACTAGTGTGTGGTTTGTCAATACACAAACATAGTTTAGGATCTTCTCCCTTGTCTTCAAAAGTTAGGTAAAATACCATCTTCTTGTCTTAGTCCAAAAATACTGACACCTAACTGTAGTCAGCGCCATCAGAACTTTTCCTGGGTGGTCCTTAGAGGAGGACTGGCTGAGGCTGGGGTGGAAAGACAAGGCATCTCAGTTCCAGAGCTTCCTGGAGGATTGATTGAGTTCTGATGCTCATTCACATAGTTTCTCCTATGACTCATCCTCTGTTTCCTCTTTCTTTCCACAACTATCAATCCATGAAACATCCCAGACTAAAGTTTGCTTCCTAAAAAACACAAAAGATGGAGTAACAGAAAGTATTTCCCTTCATGACTTACGACCTTACTTTGCAGGCTGAATCTTCACCCTGAAATAAAATTCTTTATTTGAAAGTTATTAGATATCTGTCACTGTTCAGGGCACCAATGTGATGCAAATTAAAATATCAAGTTTCCTGTGTTCCATGGACAGTGTGTTCTAGCAGAAAGGGATAAACAATAAATAGGAAAATAAATAAAACATAATTTGTAGAAAGGATGAGCGATATGAGACAAACAATGTAAATAATGGCTGAAATGAAAAGTGAGCATCTGTTTTTAGTTGGGTGGTCCCTGAGGGGGCCTTTGGAGGAAAGACTTTGAAGTTGAAATTAAATGGTGAGAGGAGACAGGCATGCCTAAGTCCTGGGTAGCATGGTCCAAGTACAATTATCAAGTGCAATTCGTACATGGGTGTTGGAGTAAACAATAGGGTTATAAGAAACACATTACACAACTCCTGTTTCCACGAAACTTATTTTCTTACAGTCATAAATATTGCAATATTTTTAATGCGAACAACTCTAAAAGTTTTATTACCCCCTTCATGTGATTGTTTCAAACATTATCTGGTGCCTTAAAGAACACTTACCGTGTGCTAGGTCTTCCTTTAGGCTACATATGTACCACAGAGTCTCCGTAAGGCAAGTGTTATCATATTAGTATTATTTAATATTTTATAAAACCAGAAGCAAAGTAGATAATTTTCCAAAATCACATTTCTGTGGTAGTTTTTCTTTGGTTTTTAAACATTAAAGTGCAAAAGCAAAGGATTTCATTATGACATTGCATACGTACTTTCTCTTGTTCTAATACTCTTAACCTTTATTGTATGTTACATCTTCTGGGTGTGTAGATATGTCTTCCCAAATGGAATCCACAAGTTTGCATGTTAAAAAAAATAAGTAAACTTTTCATCCTACAAGAATAGTTATTTCTTCTTGCCAATAGTTAGTCCAAAGATTTTATAAAATGCAAAGCAATATGTTCCTCCTCGTTACAATGATTTATAACTCAATAACAGCACCGTGTTCTTTGCATACCACTTCTCCAGGTGCATCAAGAAGCAGCATGTTCAATTCCCACAAGACTATCCTGCAAATTTTCCCAGACTTCCTTCCAACAATGAAACTTGGGAAAGAAGCATAAATTTAACTAGTATTCTTGGAGATAAATACCCCCAAACAAGAAAATATCAAATGAATCCCTTCAAAAGCCAAAATATGCTTCAAACAGTGATAGTTGCTAAGTGCAAATATTTTAATGATCTACATAGAAATGAAAAGTCTCATTGGCATTGGCACATAGCTCCATGGGGTTGGAGTAACTGGTGTGATTTCCATTGGATGAAATACTAGACTCTGAGACAAGACAGCTATTTTTCAGAGCTTCAGCATCACTCATCACTGATGGAGTCATATGGCAATCCACCACAAGGTTTTAATCCCACTAGAAGACAGTTGTGCTAACTTCTCTGTGTTAGCCTATAATTTATGGCCAGAGGAAAGTTATTCTGAGCTATGTGTGCTAGTTTGATTTCAAATAAATAAACAAACAAAGTAAGAAACCCAGCAGATTAGAGGTATATTGGATGCCGAGGCATTTCTGTTTATTATATTGCATGCAACTTATATATTGCTCATTACTAAGAAATATTTAGGAAGAAACGTAGGGGCACACAGTATATTACCTAGGGTCACATGGCCATTAAATTACAGAAGATTGGATTCCATCCTGCTTTGGCACACAGATCGCATTTCCAAAACCACTATCTAATTTTAAACATAATTCTTTATTGATTCTTTGGGAATTTCCCATCATGAGCTTCACCTCCCATTCCCTCCATATCTGTCTTTCACCTTTGCAGCATCTCCACTGAATTAATTAAAAACAAACAGACATAAAACCACTTCATTCTTTTGGCTTTCCTGCCTCTCCAACACCTCTTCATTTTTCCTAGTGGCATTGGGAGCTGCAGTGTGTCCTACTCTTTTGATCAATCAACCCCACCCGAAATTGTTCATTTCAATGAGTCATTGCTCTGCAAAATCACTGTCTTAACTTGAGAGAAAATTAAGTCCACATGTGAATCTTCATCAACAGTCATAATTTTAAGTGATATCTTGGTTTCATAGGTAGATTTACTGCTGATACTAAACCAGTAGGCTCTCCTAAGTTATGGGATTTTAGTATCTATGGATTTCAGCCCTTCTTTAGAACACATGTTACTTGGAAATCAGCTCCCATGGAGCTGTGTTTCATAATTTAACAAGTAATTGCTACAGCTCTCTAATTTTGTTATTTTAGGAAAGTTAAACTCTAAATTTTGAATGTATTCTTGACCTATTTTTCTTCAAGAATAAAAGTACTCTAGCAACTTTTGCTTAAGTTGTTTTATTGAAGTAAATCTCAAATGCCATAAAACTCACTACTTAAATTTGGCCACCTCTTCACTTTCGTTTGTTCAATTTTAAAACACCTTCATCACCTCAGAAGAAATCCTGTGCTCCTTCTCTGGACTGTACCAAGTGCCACATCTTTCTAGTCTTTGGTAGTTAGGTGCTGTGGGACAATGGTCTGTTCCTTGTTGATATTATTAATATAAAGCCACGTAAAGATGGAAAATACACAGAGAGTGTGGATACTGTATATTATTGTGCTGTCTTTGAATTGTTTGAATGCTGAAAAAGGAGCAATATCTGCTAAACGATATTTGATCATAAATGCTGCTGAATTAACCCAACATGTATATTTTGAAAATGCCTTGACTTTAAAATATAAGTCAAAAGATATATTACTTTGGAGAAGAGGTTTTGCCTTTGTTTCTGCAGGAAATGAGAAACTGTGGATTCAATCTGAGTTATGAAAATCAGGTTTGATCAAGGAAGACCCTCTGAAGAATTTCCAATAAGAACAAATGGTCCAGATGATCCAACATTTCAGAGGACCTCTGTTGAAGTTTCCTCTAAGTTCTGCATTCAGAACAGTTTCAAGACATCTGGCTGAGATGATCAAGCCTCACAGAATATTCCAGTCAGGACTTGACCATAATTCAAATTTTTGTTTAGGTCCCCAAAGATTATCAGTGACCCCAATCAGCAGGAAGTAGCCTAGAAAACTACACCCACATTTCAAAAATTGGATTATGATGTTTGTCATTGTTTAGAATGTTGGTTACAAGTTGTTATGGATAATGGTCAGGAGTAAAGCTAACATAAGGAGATTTGATTCAGAGTTGTTTAAAAAAAAGTGGGGGGAGGTGCTGTGGAACAATGGTCTGTACCCTGTCAATATTATTTTAATAAAACATTAATTGGCCAGTAGCCAGGCAGGAAGGAAGTAGAGGTGGGCAACAAGGCTGGAAACAGAGACAGGGCAAAAAGAATAGGAGAATTCTGGGAAGAGAAAAGTTCAGTCGGCAGTCATCACCCAGACACAGAGGAAGCAAGATGTGACTGCCTCACCAAAAAAGGTACCAAGCTACGTGGCTAACACAGACAAGAGTTATGGGCTAATATAAGTTATAAGAGTTAATAAGATGCCTGAGCCAATAGGCCAATCAGTTTATAATTAATGAAGACCTCTGTGTATTTCTTTGGGACTGAACTATTGTGGGACCGGGCATGACAGAAACCTCGATCAACAGTTAGGAATCATTTTTTGTCTTATAATTTGCTTATTTTGAATATTTCAAATAAATATGATAATTGTGTGTGTATGTGTGTGTGTGTGTGTGTAGTTTCACAAGTTCTTTACATGATGTAGAATATTTTGATATTTCATTTATTTTTACTATTAACAATCTCCTCTCTCTCTCTGTGCCATATTTTATATTTGGACCATATTTTATTTAGCCATTCCTTAGTTAATGTATATTTAGTTTTTGAAGGAACACTTGCTAGTTTGCCAAGTGGTACATTATTTTACATGCTTCTGATAGGGCACAGTGTTTCCTATTTCTACATATCCTGGCCAAAACTTAAGATAGTTTTTACTTTAACATTTTAATGGGTAACAGTTCACTATTGTTCTGATTTACATGTTTTTATTAACATAACTTCCTAAAAACAATAAAGGTACATATAGCATGACTAATAAAAACTCAGAGACAGAAACTTGAGTTCAACCTGTAGGTCTGATAAACAAAACAACCACTGATTCTTACCTCTACCTCTGTCTGAAATGGCGATCCTGCCTCCAGGAATCTAAGAATGAGACTGTGTCTGAAAGCTGTCTCCTTTAGTCTTATATTTCTCTCTAGGGATGGGATTAGATTAAAGGTGTGCACCACTACTGCCTGGTTTCTAGGCAAACTAGTGTAGCTACTGGGATTAAAAGTGTGTGCCATCGCTGCTTAGTCTATAAGGCTGATCAATGTGGCTGTTTTAATCTCTGACCTTCAGACAAGCTTTATTTATTAAAATACAAATGAAATATCACTTCATTTCCCCTTTTTGTCTAATACATAAAAAGGAAGGCTACAACTAATATAACAAACTGGACCCTCTGAATGTGGCTGACAATTGGGGCAGACTGAGAAGCCAATCATTCTGAGAAGCACTGGGATTTGTCTCTACTGCATGTACTGGCTTTTTGGGATCCTATTCTATTTGGATGCAAAGCTTCCTAAGCCTGGATGTAGGGGGAAGGGCCTTGAACTTCCCACAGGGCAAGGTACCTTGCCCTCTCTCAGGAATGGAGAGGGGAGGGTGTGTGGAGGAGTGGGAGGGAAGTGGAAGGAGGAGAGGAAGTAGAAATTTTGATTGGTATTATATATAAAGCAATAAAAAAACAAAAAAAGAGGAAAAAACATATGATAAGTACAATAACTGCATACAACATGTACAAGCAATAAGTACATTAACAATGTCCAGTCCATTTTCATTTGACAAATTTAGAGAAAATACTCCATATATATCCTCTCTTGGTAAATTCAAAGCCTTATAACTAATTTACTTTCTATCATAACTGATTTCTGCATCTGTAAATTATAAAAATAACTGTCTAATATTCAACTCCTTCAGAGACTAAGGAAGGAAATAATATTAACTGAGTAAGCAGGAAGTGTAAGTAAGTGACTTCCAAAGAATGTGAGAAATGACAAAAACAACTGGCTTTCTGGACAGTCACATAGTGTTCCTTTACAACATTGGTGCATCTATCTTCGACCTGCAGGCCTAGCATATCCAATAGACTTTTTTTTTGTGAAAGAGGGTATTCTGAAGGGTTGTCCTTTCTTGTCTTGAAAATATTTGGCAGTCACCTTCTTTTGTGTCCTGCTTGTCCAATCAGGACAGCATACTGTCAGCAGTTGAGGCAAGTGCATAATCTTCCCCAGCAGCTTACTTTTGCCACAAAGAAAGTGAACTCCATGTGGAGTTTCTTTGACACCAATTATCTTCTCTGAAGTAGATTGGTGTTGCTAGGAGCAGTCATGTCTCATTTTGTCCTAAAAAAAGAGCCTATGTTATTAAAACATCTTAATGCCATTTTCTGTAGATCTCTAAAGTGTTTGAAGATGACCTGCCTATCTATATCTTTTACCTTGAAAACATACCTAGTGTGACTACAAGTTCAATTATAATAGATGACTAATTACTAACCCTGTATTTCTTATTATCCTAAACAGTTGGTAATAATAATTTTCAAGTACTAGATATTTACATTATGCTCTCTGTGCTTGGGTTTAGGTTCCTAGCAACATGGCTAAATGCACCTAGAAGGTCGGGATTGTTGGGAAATATGGGACCCACTATGTTGCCTCCCTGTGGAAAATTGTGAAGAAAATAGATATCAGCCAGCATGCCAAGTACACATGCTCCTTCTGTGTCAAGATCAAGATGAAGAGATGAGCCATTGGCATCTGGCACTGTGGTTCCTGCACAAAAAACAGTGGCTGGCAGAGCCTGAACCTACAACACTACTTCTGCCACCATAGTGAAGTTTGTCATCAGTACTGAAGGAACTGAAAGACCAGTAGAAGTGTTAGCATTCGAGACAGCCTCTAAATAAATGGGTTAATTTACACAACAAAAAAGAAATTTGCATTACATTATTAAATGAGCTATATAGGTAAAATACCTTGAAAAAGAGTAGAAATGTATATACAATATGTTCTAACAAAATTAATCTCAAATTTGTATCAATAGAGAAAATTTATATACAATATACAGAAGTCCAATCCAATGTAAAACATTTTTAACTAGTAGCTGCTTTTTAAAAGTAGACCCAATAATCTATCTTTTTATCTTATCATATCTATATCCCCCCCCTTTTTCTTCTTTTCAAAACAAGAACTCTGAATCTAACTTCCTTTGTTTAGTTTTATTCCTGACAATTACCAATAATAACTTTAACTAACCATCCTAAACAATGACAATGTAAATAATTCATTGAATAAGTAAAACCACCTATCCCACCTTTTGGGAATGTGGGCATCCTATTCTTAAATATACTTTCTGATGTCTGGTGCTGTCAATATCTTTAGGGGATCCTGAAAAGAAAAATTTGAGTTAATTTCCTAGTCCTGGGAGAGGTAGCTGTATCATTTTTTGTCTAGTCTATGCATAGTTGGAAACTGCAGTGCTTTTCTCAAGTCCTGACTAGAGTAATCTGCTAAGAAGGATCATCTCAGCCAGCCACCTCAAAAATATTCTGAGCGGTTTGTAGTCCAAAGCCAATCTTTAAGTGGTGTTATCAGCTGAATGGCATCCATATGAACCAGGTGAAATCATTGTTGTGGGACCCCATTGTCTTCTGGAGACTTCAGAGATTACTGTAGGAAAATTTATTGTTTTGAAAAGAAAAAAGAGGGAATGCTGTGGGATAATGCTCTTGTACACTATAAAGATTGATCACTCATATTGGTTTAATAAAAATGAGTGAAGTGTAGGCACTTCTCCTACCAGGCTAGGAGAATTCTAAGAAGAGGAAAGAGAGAATCAGTCACCTGCCAAACACAGAGAAAGCCTTACTGGGAAAAGGAACCAAGTCATGTGGTTAAACATAGATAAGAATTATGGGTTAATTTAAGTTGTAAGAGCTAGTTAATAATAATCCTGAACTAGTAAGCCAAATGATTTATACTTAGTACAAGCCTCTGTGTGTTTCTTTGGGATTGAAAAGCTGAGTGACCATGTGGAACAGAAACTTTCATCTACAAGTGCTTGTTAAAGAAATCAAAATACCAACAAAGAATAGGCAATAGTTTTTAGTTTTTATAAATTTTCTACATGTTACATAACTTAACTGGGTAGAATCTGTTGTATGGCCCACCCATCTGACAACTAAGTAGTTAAAAATTGTTGTACAGTTAAGACTGTACTTTCACCTGCAATCTTGTTTGCTTCCAATCCAGGAGGATTTATGTTTTTCTTTGCCTTCACCTTGTTGTTTGGCTTCGCTGGGCTTGTGAACTATAGGCTTAATGACCTTGGTTTATGGCTAGAGTTCTCTAATGAGTGAATACATACCATATTCATCTTTTGGGGGAGTGGGAGGGTGGAGATGGAGGAAGGGCAGATATAGGAGCAGGGTAGAAGATACCTACATTAAGGGATCCATGTTAGGGTTGGCAAGACTTGGCTCTCGAGTGGATCCCAGGTGTCCACGGGGATGGTCCCAACTAGGTCCGTGGACAGCAGAGGAGAGGGTACCTGAATGGTCTTTGCCCCACTATCATGCTGATGATTATCTCGAATATCACCATAGAATCTTCGTCCTGCGATGGATGGAGATGGAGACAGAGATCCTCATCAGAGGAATGGACTGAGCTCCCAAGGTCCAGTTGAAAGGCAGTAGGAGGGAGAAGATGAGCAATGAAGTCAGGACTGCGAGGAGTTGGTCCACCAACTGGGTCCTTGTTCCTGTTCTAATGCGAGCTCACCAAATGTAGCTGGATTGGGTCTGAATGAACATGTGATCAAACCGGACTCTCTGATTGTGGCTGACAATGGGGGCTTACTGAGAAGCCATTGATAAAGGCACTGGGACTTGTTTTTACAGCATGTTCTGGCTTTTTGGGACCCTAGTCTATATGGACCCACAGTTCCTTAGGCCTGAAAGTAGGGGGGAGGGCCTTGGACTTCCCACAGGGCAGGATTCCCTGCCCTCTCTCAAGCAGGGTAGGAGAGGGAGAAGGGCGTGTGTG
>NW_026067910.1:10301739-10313070 GCF_014885135.2 Alexandromys fortis | reverse complement strand
AATATATATGAGACTATACTTTGGAAGGCAGCTATGCTCACCACTATACCAGCAAACTACTCATTATACGGGGTCAACTTGCCCAGCCTTAATACATGGGAGATACTCATTCTCACTGCAACTTGGTATGCTGTGATTGTTTATGCTCATTTGAGACCTGCCCTTTTCCAAACAGAAATAAAGGAGGAGTGGATTGGGAGGGAGGGACCAGAGGTGAGGTGGGGAGTGACAGGAAGAAGAGGAGGGAGGGGAAACTGTGGCTGGGATGTAAAATAAATAATCATTATTTTAAAAAACGACTGTACTTTGAATTGCCTTTGGAAATATCATTAACTTGAGCTACGACCTTGGATGATTACAGAAAATCTGTCTAGTAAGAAAGTTATTTCATAAAGGAAAAATGAATATATTTAGAATCATATCTCTCATTCTCAAAGAATTTTCATACACTTAAAGTTAAGCCAGGCTTCTCAATAGTTTTGACTTTGAATTCACCTTTTAGGAGTAACAAGAATAAAATAGGAAAAAATATGATTTCTTTGAATTGATGTGATTTTAAAACCATGAGCAATTGGGACCTACAGAAATGGACAACGGATGTTACTACCTCTCTAAAATGGCATAGGCACATTCTTCGACAGGAATTTCGCTGTAGGGTCAGGGCTCCCAAGCACTTATTTATCACAGAACAAAAAGTATACCTTAGAATGTAATGGTGGGAAAACATGTCTATCTACATTAAGGGAGCTATTAGCTAAATTTAAAGTAAGACTTACATGGGAAACTCTATGGTTAAACAGAGGCTTGCTGCAGTGAATTTCATATTTTTAAAAATTCCTTGACAACCCATTTGTGCTTAAAAACAAACAACAACAACAATAAGAAGCACCTTGGGCTTTGTACCTTGTTGCAATAAATGTTTTTCCCTAGTTGTTACCATTATTTCCATAAGTGTCTGTATGATTCCTTCTCCTTTATTCCTTTATGCATACAGACACACATAAACACACATCTTCTTAAGTTTAGAACTGATCAAAATCCAAAGTCAGATTAATAAATTCCAACTATGTGTTTGAAAAATGAAGAAGAAAGTGCTTTGCTTTCCAAGTCTTCTGATCCAGTTTTAAAAAGCAAAGGGATCATCAAATAAGAGCCTAGACAGATGCTGTGTGTGAATTATTTCAAGACCCCCACACAAACTCCAACACACAGGGCCAGAGCCAGGCTGTGTGTGCGGTGCCACATGCTGTGTGGGTCCATGACTTGCTCCAGCTGCTGTTGGCAGCATCTCTCAGGTCTGTCACCAAGAGGTATCTCTGTGAAGACTTGCCATCTGCCTTCAGCATAGGTCCTTGTCCAGTCCCAGAATACGTTCCAATGTTACTTAGAACCCACAGGCCGGAAGGTCTCTGTGAAAGCAAACCTCTCTGGTGTTCGCATTGTTTGTTTTGATCATTGATTTGACATCATTACTTCTGTAGATGCCAGATCTTTGGAAGCCTTTGGTTTAAGAACCAGAAGGTGTCAGGGGTGTGCTGAAAGAGCCTGTATGTTCCCATGGCAACATTGTCATCAAGCTTGCTTTCTCTGCCTTCTTTTGTGCCTCGCAGATAATGAAGACTGTACAACTTGAGTATTAATCTCAGAAATACTCCCTAATAGAATACATCTAGCTAATAGATAATGTTAATTTAAACTGTATATAGACTTTGTAATGTTGGAATGCATTTCATACAGTGTCAGGAGTCAATACAAGAACAGAAACAAACATCTGGACATATAATAACCAACTTTCTGATTTCTATCTTAAATAACTAAAATAATATATTCTTTTTGTTGAAAATAATTTTTTTCCATACAATATATTCTGATTGTGGTTCCCCCTCCTCCCAGCTCCTCCCAGCTCCTCCCAGATCCTCCCTACCTTCCTCTGCACCCAAATCCACTTGCTCTCTTGTTCTCTCTCTGAAATGACAAAGTAAGATATTCTTTTACCATTATTTCATCCCGCTGATATTTGTTATGTCCTCTTATAGACCTTATACAAAATGCCATGGATGCTGCAACCATTAAACAGTTCAATGTGATATTTATGCATGGCCTATTGTAACAACAACAAACACAAAACAAAGACAGCTCCTGTTTGGGGCTCAAATCGAAACCAAATGTGATGTAATTCTTGTTAATCAAAGTGTTAGGATCATTTCCACTGCATCACCCTTACCTCAGCCTAACTGCCACAAATTTATAGATGACAGAATGTTGGCACCATACAGCTTTCAATACAGTAAATGGAGCTACAGATAATGCCTATGTGAGGACAAATGGGGCTTAGGCAGCCACCAGAAATATTTTAAAACTTGAGTTGCTCAAGGGGAGAAACCAAATAGCCTTAGCTTATTCCCCCTTTCATTCTTTGACTTGACAGTCCGTGTGATCATTTTTCTTTCCCCCAAACGTCTGCTGGTAGTTTGTCAATGTGCTCTGCTACACTGGACCTCAGACCTTTACATTCATCATCTCTGTCAGGCTTCCCCTCCAAGGCTGGGCAGCTCTGAAGATTGATTTACATCTCCAAAGTGTTACACGTCCTTCCATTCAGGGGATTCAGTTCATAATGGTACTCACTGAAAAACACCGTGTTAAATTTTTGGGCAAATGTCCATCTTCTTGGACCTCAACATCGCCCTCTGTTAAAAAAAATCCTGACACTCAAAACAGCACCTGTCCTGCTTGTAGCTTCAATAAACACATGTAGAATGCATCTTCTATAAACTAGGACAAATGGTCTATCACAGGTCAACTTACCATCCCAGAATAGCTACTGCGGTAGTAGTATGAGTTGGTCAGTAGATGGCACTGTTTGTTACATTTAAAAAGAGAATCACTGAAACCTGGGATATCACCTGATCAGGGTAAGTGTGGGAGGGAGGAGATTCTGTTCTCACAGAAGTTGTCTTGTAGATTTCTTAGAGGTTAAAGTGACCTTGGAACAACTCCACTACGTCTCACTGGCTTTTCAAAAGGAAAGTTCTATTTTAGATATTTTCAGAGAGGTGGATAATTTTAGCATACTTCATTTACTCCTTTCAAATTGGAACCACTCAAGAAATCTTGTATCCAAATCACATCTTTTCTCTGTGTCCTTGTGCCGTCCTGAGTTGAATACCGAGCAGGTCTTTCAGGCCCTTCCTGAAAACTCTATCCAGGTCTTGAGGGAGAGAGAGCTATTTTCTTACATAAGACTTTTGTCTTTCCACGGTCCCTTTAGTCTGAGAAATACATCAAGTCTGTGCCCTCTTGAATTCTAATATGCCATTCAGTCAGGCCCCGTACAGCTTAGTATCTGCACATACATTTTGTTGTTAGGTAATAAAGATATGTGAATGTTTACAGTATATAGTGGAAACACAGAGTATTTTTATTGGCCCCAAAGATATTCAATCTTCTAGAAAAATTGATGAATCAAAATGAACAAAAAACAATTTGTAACTACAGAGTGCAAAATGTTAATTCCAACTATTTACTGTCTCTTTTCATTTGGTTTTTATTTTTCTATTTAAGATTTTAAAACATTTTCAAGCAAACATTCAAAATAACTTTATAAATTTAGACCTGATTATTCTGGACCGTAAGATACCGTTCTTTCTCCCTGTGCCCTCTCCCCACAGCTGGTGCTTTTCTCTACTGTATTTTAAGTCTCATAAAAAAAAAACATTTAATTTTTTTTTAACATGGCAAAGACCCCCAAGAGTTTTACAGTATGTGTTTGATAATGCTGTACAATGGGGGCTTACTGAGCACTGAATGGATGATTTGATGAATGGTTCCACCTAACTTTAAGCTTTTGGAGAACTGTCAGCTACTTTCAAGAGATAGTTTTATTAACTATCACATCAGCATTAGGGTCCAGTAATAAGTCTTTTTGCCATATTGAGTCAAGTCTATAGCTTCCTTTAGACAAAGTAAAGGCAAAAATCATGAGACCTTTGCAAAAATAATACTTCGAATTATGAATATATGGATATAGCAAATCATTCTGTATAATTTTTTTGGCCAAAATTTTGCAATAAACTTTTTGTTTATATTTTCTTACAATTCAGCTTTAGTTATTTGAATTATTCATTTGGGAAATCGGTTTTATTTTTTCCCTTCTCTTTATTTGAGTTTGTATAATTTACCTTTGCTAGTGGTTATTTTTATTCATTCGTTAGTTTCTTTATTTTTAAAATTAGATTTTTTTGTTTTATTTGTGTTGAGTGTTTTTCCCACATGCATTTATGTATGTGTAACCACATGTGTACTTCATACCTGCAGCTGTCAGAGGGACATCAGCGTTATAGATGGTAGTGAACCACCATTTGTGTATGGGTAATTGAACCTGGGTCCTCTGAAGAGCAACGTGTATTCTAAACTTCTGAGTCATATCATTAGCCTGTGTGTGTGTGTGTGTGTGTGTGTGTGTGTGTGTGTGTGCGCGCGCGCGCGCGCGCATGACCTATATGCAGGTGCTGATGGAAGCCAGAAAAAGGCATTGGATCCCCTGGATCTGGGGATAGAGGTGGCTATAAGGTTACAAACTGCCTGATATGGAGGCTGAGAATTGAACCTGGATCCCTGTCAACAGTAGCAAATACTCTTAACCACTCAGTCACCTCTTCAGCTCAGTTACTGGCTATCAATTACAGAATAGCAAGTATATTATATTTTTTCATATACAGCAAAATTTTGTCACAAAAGCCTACATGTAAGAACATTTACATGTGATTGAGCATACCTTTTACTGAAGAAGTCACTTGATATTCTGTGTTCTCACTTGCAAGTCTGTGAATATATTTAAATCAAACAGGAATTGCCCTTTTGAAAATGAATGAGACAGATGACAGTGGATACAGCAAACAGTATTTAAATTAAAGAAGTGGAATTTAAAGGCACATGTGATGTCCAGGTAGAAAGCAAGGTAGAACACCCAGGGCAAGGATGTGGAACTGCTGAAGCTCTCATACAAAGCTGGTGCAGACTCAGAATGCCGCTACTCTGGACAGCAAGTCAGTCATCTTGAAAACTAACGTACCCTTAGCATACGGACCAGCACCGACATTGCTATGTGATGTGACGCCTCCGATAACCTGGAAGAGTTTCATGCTGTGTGGGGAAAGGAAACAATTTCCAAAGGTCACTTGCTGTATGATTCCATTTAACGTTCTTGAGTTGACAAAATTACAGAGGTGGGGAAGGAATTAGTGGCTGTAAGAGGTTACAGATGGTGGTGGGGGTGGGCATTGTCATGAGGCACTGATATGAAAGGGTAACAAGAGGGCAGAGAATTAGAGGACACTAGCCTAAGAAAAATAACTCAGGCACAGAAAAACAAACACTGGACTGGGGATGTAGCTCAGTGGTAGAACACTTGCTTCATGTACTTGAGGCAATGGGTTCAGTTTCAAGTTCCACAAAAAAGAGAAAAGAAGAGGTAGAGAAGAGAATAAAAAAGAAAGGCAAATATTGACTGCTAACACCTTCATACATTAACTAAAACTATCATTTAAAAATGGAGAATAGAATGGTAATTGTGAAAGCCTGGGAATGGTGGATGGCTGGATGGGGAAAACGTCATGAATAGCTACAGAGGTGCAGTGGGATAGAAGGGAAAGTATCTCACACTCTATATTCCAGGCTATTATAAATCACAGCTATTAGTATCTATTCCACAATGAAAAGTACCTGATAATGAAAATAAATAGTATGTCTGAGTCATTGCATATGCTATGCACTCTGATTTAATCATGATACCTTTCATACACACCCCTGAATCCCTTAAGCAATCACTATACATCTCTTATATATGTAGATATATATATACAATTTATATATGCAAGTGTACAGCTAAAAAAAAGTTGAAAGAAAATCTCAGTGGTAATAGTATAGTTGAATATTTTGAGAGACATGGTTACTCTATGAATCTACCCAGGTGATGAATGTCTCATACACACACACACACACACACACACACACACACACACACACACACCACATCTACCAATGTCCATGTCATTATTTCTGATTTTGCTTCTGTACTATGGTTGTCTAAGATGTGACTGGGTTGAAAGTGGGTGGAAAATACATCTTGTTTTTCTACACGACTTTCACACCTTTTTGTGAATCTATAATTTCTAAAGATGGCTGACCATTTGAGTCGTTTATTGCTATCTTGGTTTAAATTCTAAAAGAGGCAGCTTATTTAAATGTTTCTTCAAGACAGTCTATTATTCCATACACCACAGCTGTTTCTTTTGGTGGGCTTGTTTTAATATTAAATAGATCAAACGCTCACAGCAATCTTTTTTTTTTTTTGCCTTTAACATAGTACACTGAAGACTATATGGAAGAAATTTTTTGCAACTTTTCTACTTGATATGAATAATTAATTTAGAGCATTCTGAAGTTGACTGAGAAAGGGACTTGCTTATGTAGAATTAAGACAGTATAAGATAGTGGTTCTTAAACTTTCTAATGCTGCACCCCGTACAGTTCTTCATGCTGTGGTGACCCCATAACCATACTTCATTGCTACTTCATAACTATAATTTTACTGGTGTTATGAATTATAATATAAATATTTGTGCTTTTGGGTCTTAGGTGACCGCTGTGAATGGGTCATTTGATCCCCAAAGGGGTCATGACCCACAGGTTGAGAATCACTGGTGTAAGCTAAGCATTTATGATATACTACTTACTAGTTGAAGGAGTTACCTTTGTGAGGGGGATGTAAATCATTATCTTGAGCTATTGTAGTAACTGAGAAATTACCAAAGTAGAATGTCTGCCCACACTCCTTATAATGTACTTAAATAAGAACAGGAAGTGGAGAAGTGAGGAATAAATCCGCAGTTTTTGCACACAGAATGATGTCTTCTCCAGACAAATGCTTCGAATTCTCATTTGCTGTGCAGACGCATCCAGAGGCAACCTGACATGAGACCAAGTATTTCCAGCACTAAATTACCGTGACTCTGAGGCGAACGCAGAAAGTGTGGCTCTTAATTCTCCCACTAACGGGTTTTTGAAAGCATTATTCTAGACTAATGCCAGTAGAAGCTTAAAATAAAAAAGCTAAGTAAGCAATTTTTCAGTCACTCACAGATACATCACACTGGCCACCAGTATCAATTGTTTAGCAAATGTGTGATTAATCTCAGAAGTGTTCCCTTACTTGTCAAAAATTATTCTTCCAAGCACTTGAAAAAACTTTAATGAAATCTCCAGGTAAAATTTATTTGAGCTCTCAACTTGTTACATATTTATATATTATATTAATATATTTTTGAAAAGATTTTTTAAATGTTTTATATTTTTAAATTTTATGTATATGAGTGTTTTCCTGAACACATGTACATGTACCAGTGCATCCTTGGTATCTACAGAGCTTAGAAGAGGGCTTTGGATTTCCTTGAACTAGAGTTACAAATGGTTGTAGCCACCATGTGGATGGGAGGAATAGAACCCAGGTCCCCTGCAAGTGCTCTTAATTGTTGCTTATTCTGTCCTTCCCCTTGAAAAAAAGAATTTATATTTTCCTATACATATGTATTAAGTGGCTTTAAGAAGTTGTTCATAAATTGCTTTTTAAGACTTTTGTCTGCTAGGCATGATGGCACATGTTTTTAATTTCAGCATTCGAGAGGCAGAGGCAGGTGTTCTTCTATTGGTTCGAGGCCATTTTTGTCTATATAATGAGTTTAATCTGGTCTAATGGAGCTACACTGTAAGACTGTATCTCACATACAAAACAAAAACAAAAAGTCAAAATGTAATGCTCATTTCTGTGTCTAAAAGTTTGTTGTTGCAATTTCACTTTTATTTCCCTCATTTATTACCTATGTGTATAGTCAGTATTATACAACATTGACAAAATTAGCAGAATTATTTTATGAAAATTAGCAACTATTTCTTTTTGTAGTTTCAGATCTATTACGTTTTACATGGAGCTAAAGGTACGGTACTGCCCTATGCCTCTGCCTTGATTTCTACCCTAGTCTATACTCCTTAATATACTCCTTGAGTATAGAGCTCAGGGGTACTGTATGTGAGCCTGGGTGTGAAGTGGACTGTGTGCTGGGT
The DNA here is from genome assembly GCF_014885135.2 of Alexandromys fortis. NCBI lineage: Eukaryota > Metazoa > Chordata > Mammalia > Rodentia > Cricetidae > Alexandromys > Alexandromys fortis. The sequence continues at coordinate 10,304,949 of NW_026067910.1, read as the reverse complement.
AGCTGAGAAGAAAGTGGTTATAACTATCCTGCATTCAAAGCATCATTTAAGTAACTTGAGTACAAAGAAAGAGAAGTAATATGGTATGAGAGAACAACCCTCTACTGATGGCTAAGACGAGCTAAAATAGAGACCGTGTGTGTGGTTCAACCTTCCAAAGTGAACTTCAGTTTTCCTCACAAGAACTGCCACATGTCCAAACATGGCAACAACCTGCTCTCAGCAGCCGCCCACTTCTGTAAACTAGAACGCTGTTATGCCGCCGCTGACGTAAAATGGAAAAGGAGTCTTTTTCCTTAGTAGCTCAAGTTTCCTTTCAATATGCTTCTAAAATATCATTCCTTTCTCAGTGGTTAATTGAAACAGCCAAATAAACAATGTATAAACACTCATGCATGCAAATGCACACACACCTCAATAACCTACTGAAGACACATTTTAAAATTGTTCAATGCCCATGTTTTAATCCACATATACACATGTGTGTTTACATGAAGTTAGCTCACATCTTCATAAAGCCAACTATAGCTAGTTCCAGAGATACATGGTATTAGATTGGAATGTTAGCTTGAAGTCTGTTTCTTTGGTGTTTTCCAGAATGTCTTCAAATGTCAAGAATGAATCATATGCAAATACTGCTATTTAGCAAAGGTCTCTGGGCTTCAAGAAAGATATAGTCAAGAGGGTTTGACTTATGAGTGTGCAAGGGCCGTAAAATGTACCAGATGGCTCTTGAATCCCATCTCTTTAAAAGGCATCTGACTAGTTCTGTCTGTAATCGGCTTTCTCCTGGTTTACTCCTGGGTTAAGGCTGCAGCTCACAAAGACTGCCAATACTCAGTAGCCTAAACATTCAGTGAAACTCTGTATCAGCTTGCTGGTGAGAACTTTGAGACACTCCCCTATCCCTCCACAGCACACTTTTCTTCTTCCCTTGGGCCCTGCAGGGGCCACACTCTCTTTAGCTTGATCTTTGCTTACTCAACTCGCTCTGTTTGAGAGTTGAAGCTTGATTTTGGTATATATACACGCACACATATGAATGACTCTAGTTGCCAACATGATTTCTGGTGAAGTAAACTTGACCATATTCTACACCAAACAGCAAGAGTCAGAGCCCTCCCCTTGTCCTAGCAAAAGAGGCCACCCCACCATCCACAGGGTTTCATAACTGCATTCCTTGTGGCCTGTTCCAGTCTTTGAATTTTGTAAAAAGGCTACATTAGTAAACTGACATTTTCTCTCTATCTCAGGACACCATGCCAGATTGAAAATTCATTTAGCCAGCAAGACAGAAATATGGCCTTATTTTAAAGACTTACAGCAAAAAGATGAGGACTTTTAAGGCTGGACTGCAGAGGAACTAGTACAGGGTGCTGTTCAAATTCTTTATAGACTGAAAATACAGAAATATAGGTGCATGTTTGCAGACAAAGACACATGTAAGTGTACACATGCCCTTTGAGGATACAATCATGAGGCTTATGATTCATTAGTCAACATTAAAAACTTAATTAAAATATGTTTTGAAATTAAGGCACTGAAGCTTAGAAACTGGTCTCAAAAAGTAAATATGGCTTACAAAATTTATTTTTCATAAGTACATATGCTCTGAAGAAACCAAAGGATAAGGAAAGATAAAATAATGATACGGGAGCATATACTATTTTGAAGATACTCCTGTACTTTCAGATTATTCTAAAGTTAAGGGAATCAAGTACTTCAACAGTAAGCATCATCCCAGGGGTATTGATAGATACTGATAGCTCGCTGTCACCTCTGTGTCTGCCTTTCCTTGTCTCTGTCTCTGTTTCTGTATGTCTCTCTGTCTCTGGATCTGTGTCTTTCTCTGTCTCTGTTCTCTCTCTCTCTCTCTGTGCGTGCGTGTGTGTGTGTGTGTGTGTGTCGTGATTCGTGATTCGTGATACAGCAATCACCCTTGGCATATTTTATTTTGCTATTGTTTCAGTGATCAATCACTTTGATAGTCTTTATACCTACTGTACTTTGCCTGGGCAAAAGGCTTTCAAGAAGACAATCATCAAACTGTAGCACTACGATCCCTTCTTTTTGGTCTTTCTCCAAGAAAATGATATTTATCTTTCCCATGAAACTGAAAGGAAAAAGGGTTTTATCATAATCATGGAAAAAATAATGTGCCTGATACCATTTGATGTTTTCTAGATTTCCATAAACTAGTGAAGATTTATGATCAATCAACTTGAATAGTATCTCATTTGTAATTACAAAAGCATAGAGAAGAATACCAAATGAGATGCAGTAATAGACATTAAATATTTAATCTTTATTAAATTAAAGGTCTTTGAAATTGTTAATAGAAGAGAATTTATGAGGCTAGGCACTAAAAGAATTTCTCCAGAAGATCCTAGTTTTTTTTTTTTTGCTTTGATTTGTTCAAAATATACTATATATGTGTGTGTAATATTATTTATATATTATATAATTATTTACATATATAAAATGATTTCCATGAACACGGAATCTTCCAAAAACATCTTAGATCACTTTTATTAAAATTATATTATTTCTTACCAAGAAATCTGGCTCTAGAGAAATTCCCAGGAATCCACAAGGATGACCCCAGCTAAGACCCTAAGCAATAGAGAAGAGGGTCCCTGAACTTGCCTTGTCCTATAGTCAGACTGATGATTATCTTAAATATCACCATAGTGTCTCAATCCAGCAACTGATGGAAACAGAGGCAGAGACCTTTATCGGAGCACTGTACCGAGCTCCCAAAGCCCAGTTGAAGAGTGGGAGAAATGAGAATATGAACAAAGAGGTCAAGATCATGATGGGAACATCCACTGAAACAGTCTACCTGAGCTAATGGAAGCACACCAACACCAGCTATACTGGGAAGGAACAAGCACAGAACCAAACTAGTCCCTCTGAATGTGCTTGACAGTTGCACGGCTGGGGAAGACTTAGGGGCCACTGGCAGTGGCACTAGGACTTATCCCTACTACTGGCTTTTTGGGAATCTACTTTCTTTGAATGGATACCTTGCTCAGCCTAGGTATAATAGAGATGGCCTTGGATCTTCCCCAAGCAATGTGCCTTACCCTCTCTGAAGAGAGGATGGGAGTGAGATGGGAGGGTATGTCGAGGAAATGGGAAAAGGGGGAGGAGTGGGAACTTGGATTGGTATGTATAATGAAAAATATATATATATAATATAATAAAATT
>NW_026067910.1:10263011-10295162 GCF_014885135.2 Alexandromys fortis | reverse complement strand
TTACTTGTCTTTCACAAGATTGCAATGAGATTGCTGCTTCCCAAAGCTCTCCCAACAGAAGGTGTTGTGACCGTTCCATTCTTGTGTGCCAAAGGCCACCTTAGGTATGATGCACTAAGCAAATCATATGGAAGTATCCTAGGACAAATCTGAAATAGGCTTTGCTCAACCATATGAATCGCATTGAGAAAAGATGCCAGGCAACTTGACAAGGCAAGCAATGTGCCCACTCTGCTATGCCACTGCATCTTGGAAGGTCACCACACCTCATTTCTACTTATGCCCATGCAAGACGGAGAGTGGAGGGAAGAGGAAAGGCTAACATAACAGTCACATGTTCATGCAGTTTTCCACATAGCAAATCATCTTATTTCTTCCTTCTAATTTAGAGCATGTGCTCTCCTTATTCATCTTTGGCTTTACATTTTATTAGTTAATAATAGTGTATTAAATTTACTTAGAACAAGAACTTCATCTACTGACTCACATATAAGGGTTGCTTACAGAATAAAAGTGAGCATTTTGTGCCGTCTAAGTGTTTCTAAGCATTACTTAGACTTGTCACAACCAATGCTGGAAGCTTTGAAATAAAGCAGATGGCAGACGTTCTGTGGTTTGTGACCCTTTCCAAAGAATGTAAAAGTTTATAGTCAGTGGATGCAAAGAACTAACTGTGCATCATTGCAAGTTTTTCTTGTAACCAAAATCCCAAGTTAGCCCCGAATTATGAGCAATCCATGTTGCTCTTTAACAATACAGGGAAAATGGGAGATTTAGAGGCTTGAGTTAAACACCATTTCTGATGGAGCATTATCCTAGTGCTTCAAATTTTCTTGACTTTCAAAAGTAAGGGTAGAGATTGGCAAGATGATTCAGCATGTAGTTTGATCCCCATTACCTATGTAGTAAAAGGCAAGAAAGGCAACTTTCTCAAGTTATCCTTTGACCTCCACACACTTGGAGTGGTTCATACAAACACACATATATACCCACCTAAATAAATAAGTAAATGCAATTAAATTTTAAAGAAATGTAAAAATGCTATAATTTTAATTATTAACTATTATCAGAGTTTATTCATATTTATGTCTTTACATTTTTTTTTTTGTTTTTTTGTTTTTCGAGACAGGGTTTCTCTGTGGTTTTGGAGCTTGTTCTGGACCTAGCTCTTGTAGACCAGGCTGGTCTCGAACTCACAGAGATCCGCCTGCCTCTGCCTCCCTCCCGAGTGCTGGGATTAAAGGCGTGCGCCACCACTGCCCGGCCGTCTACATTTTAAATGTTTAAACTTTTTTCTCAGTTTAGACTGAGATAGGGATGTACCCAATTACAGTGGTGGATCTAAGTGCTTTGTCATAATCTAGTTGGTTGTGAATATTTTATGTCTTAAAATTTATGGTGTTTAATTTTGATGAAATAGTATAGTTGTTCAGATAAATACTAACATGACTTAAACATTTGCTTACATTTATGCTTCAGGTAACTTTCCTTCAGTTCCCCTGTATCTGAACTGAAACCCAAATGTTAGCTGTAGGCTGTGATTTTTCTGCCTGTAAAATTAGGGATGAATCCAGATTTTTTCTGAGGCTCTCAATCTCAATTATTCTCTTTCTTCATTTTCACTGGCTGATAAAGTTGTCACTTCTGAAGAGGAAATCCATCTTCCAAGAATCCAATGGATCTCTCAGTTTCGTCTTAAAGAAAGGCCCCCTTGCTCATTCCAGAATTCTTGGAAGATGGGAAAGCCTTTGAAGGAGACAATAGGTTTTCTCATTATTTTTTTTTAGTGAAAGGAGAAATATTTTAATATATATTGTTTTCTTGTACTTGCATTCTACACATTTTGGGAATGGAGGCAAGAACGAGGGTGAAAGCCATTATACCCCAGAGCCTCAGGCAACACAGAGCTCTTCATTAAGACTGTTGACAACATAGTTTGCTCAACAGAAAATTCTATTCCTTCCTCCTTTGTGTATCACTCCTCATGTCTGGCCCATCAATTAAAAATCTTGTTAATCAAGGTCATAAAATCCCAACCCTTTCCACATCTTTCTATTGTACTTACTCTACCGTGATTCAGAGTAAATATTGGCACAACCTTCAGAGTGGTCTTTATACTTAATCTAGCATTTTCTAGCTCATTGTACTTAAGTGGTTGTACCTAGAAGTTTTGTAAGTCTTAAACACATACATAGTACCTTCCGGCATGAAGCACCATGGTCACTCAAATACCAAGCTGTGAGAATTATATAAAACCTCTATGTCCTTTTGATTTTTATTTGGAGATTGTTACTACTTATAGGAAAAAGTCCAGTTTTATCATAGTTCTAACATTTTTCTATTAGATATATGTGATAAATAGAAACTAGTGGTATTGAAAACACAAGAAAAACTGACAGGTTGGAAATGTTTAAGGGGTCTGCATTCACCTTGACTCCTAAAAATTCTCTGTATTTTTTCAGTTGTAACATAGTTAAAAGAATTAAAATAAAGCATAATGAGTTATGGAGCAGACAAAATAATTTAACTTGTCTAAGCTTTAAAATATTTTCATAACAAGGTCATACCTCCTAATATTCCATCTACATATGAGTATATGTGGGCCATTTTCTTTTAAACTATCATAGGTCACATTCATAACTATTCTGGGATAAATGTGGCATATGGGTCCCAAGTAGGCCATCCATAGTCAGTGTTTGTAAATATAAATATAGAGTCTGTCTTTAGTATAAGACCTAATCAATTTTGCTTGAACAAGATATAGCAATTTTTGATGAAATTGCATTTCTAGTGACTCACGCTGCGGCTTTAGTTATTAATAATCTTTGTAGTTTAATATTAAAGAGCCTATAAAGCCAAACCAAAGTTTCAGGACAGTCAGAATGAATTTGTACAATATTTAAACTAGAATTAGACAGAAATGGCATGTTTTTTTTTGTTTTTGTTTTTGTAGTTCCATTTTGCTACAGAAAACATCTAATGTTCACTAGTTTTTTTTTTTTTTTTGTCATTTTTCTTTTATGGTATTTTCCCTAGCTTCCTTCCAGGTTACTATGAAAGAATGGCACTAGTTATTGGGCAGCAAATTCTCCTAAGATAAAAATGATTCAGAGTAGCTCATCTTGAGGGAGGTGAAACACTCTATCCTGCAATGAAGGTTTCATGAACTGTCGCCTACATTTTTGATGTCGCCACACTAGGCTTTTGATGATGCAGCTGTCTTGGTCTTACTTCTGTTCCTGAAAGTAACCCGTCAAACATGCCTCTCCTGTTCCTGCGAGTTACCCCAGTAAAACTTATTGGCTTACCAAGTTGAACTTGGGTGGTATCTTAATTGTTTTGTTATCATTTTCCTATCTGCAGCGTTCATGTGTCCTTGGAAAGAGTGTCACAGAACAAGCACATGTAATTGCTCATTAAATAAACATTTATAAAACTCCATGTACACATTCTTGCTTTAAAAAAGTGTGTCATCAATTCTTTTTCTTCCTACACATTTTGAAATTTTTCTTTGTTACATGCTTTTGCTTAATGTATTTTTTTTAGGCATGTTTGTTTAAAACTCAAGTCTCACAGTGTAGCCCAGAATGGTCTCAAATTCACAGTGATCCTCCTGCCTCAGACTCCAAATGCTGCATTTACAGAGGTAAGTCACCCTATTCAGCTGTTTTGAAAATTAAATGTCTTTTCTAACTTGCTGAATTTTTCTTAATATTATTTTTGTCAATAAGTCAAACAAGAAGAGGTAAACCTTTTTTCTGAGGTTATATAAATTAAATTTGAGACAATGTTGTCTGAATGGTTTATATTTTCATAACATGTATTATGAAAAGTAATACTTCTTCAGATATTTAATTTTAATTGACATTTTGCACCCACCTTTGTTTTAACATAACTTTTTAAAAAATGCACCTTCCATTTTACATTGAGAACAAGCATCTTCAAAGATAAATCAAAGTAGAGAAAGCTAATGCAATAAATTTTCAAATTCATAATTTGGGAAAACAAAAGAGAATTTATCTTAACTCACGGTAAGAATAATTTTTATGCTCAAGATAATTATTAACTCATATTATGAGCTTTTATCAATGTACATTGTTATCATAATGGAGCTATTGTTAAACTACATTTGGGGTGGGAGGTACTTCTGTCTATGTGTTGCTTTTATTGGTTAATGAATAAGGAAACTGCTTTAGCCTGTTGATAGGGCAGAACTTAGGTAGGTGGGGAATACTAAAGAAAATGCTGGGAGAAGGAAGGCTGAAAGAGAGATGCCATGGAGCCACAGCCAGCATCAGACATGCAGAAACTTTACCAGTAAGCCACTGCCACATGGAAATACACAGATTAATGGAGATCCAAATTGGCTTGTGCCCCAGAATTGGACTGAGGAGCGTATTAAATGGAGCCTATCTACGCTGCTATACTGGGGGAAATAAATGTATTTATACATTGTCATCAAATCTTGCAGTGTGCTTACATCCTTTGATAAATTGAATTCAATGAAATCTGTTCAAAAGTTCTGCCCATAGAATCTAAAGATTGAACACAAGATATCATTTACAAAGAAAATAGAGTTCTAGGTTTAAAACAACTGATGTATGAAGAAAGTTCCATCTGAGGAAGAGCTTTGTTGAGAAACCGAAACAAGCATAATAGGGACTTAAGTCAGAATAGGGGTATGATTCCCTTAAGTCAGAAGGGAGTCCGGGAATGTGAAGAGAATGGACGACATGACTTAAGTTTTATCTTGAAGATTTGAAATGAGCACAATACAGACTTTAGTCTCCTCTTCCATCAAATCCTCATAAAAGTTAAAAAGGGCTCCTAATCCAGAATCAGAAGTCATAACTTGAATAAATAATAAATGCAGAATGTGTATGAGGAAGCTCCCTTGCAGGAGACAACCAGTATCAAACTGTGACTTCCTGCTCTCAGAAGTAGAACCAGTACAACCATTAAGCTGGTTAACTGAACCATCACAAAGGAATTATGCAGAGCAAATACTTAAAGCTCTACAAAGTACACCATGCAAGTTCATAGTGGTAGTGAGAAGACAAACGTTCTTCCCCCAGAAGGCCAACCAAGAAACCACCAACTAATTGGGAGCAACGTGGAAGAGCTGTGTAATACACTTGAGCTCCACCAAGAAGTCTGTACCATACACACACAGCTACATATCATTTTCCAGGAGACAAGTAACAGTCATTTCTAAAAATTTGCCATGCACTAGACCACAGTGAAAAAGTCAGCAAATTCCAAAGGGTGGTATTATACAGGCTATGTTTACTTTTTTACCAACAATTATAAGAAATTCTACTAGCAAAAATAACTGTCTCACTTACAAGAAAATTAACCGTGTGTGTGCACACATACTGCAAATGATTACTAAACTAAAGCAAAATATCAGTAGAGCCCATAAACTATTTGGAGCTGAATACCAAATGAAAATGCTAAAAATGCTATAGAGCAAAACTTTTGGGTTGAGAAGAAATTGTATGTTTATACAGGTATCTATTGAAAACAAACTGTCCTTTTAATATATGGACCCACCAACTACATAAAATAAAATGGATATAAAACAGGAGAAAGATTAAGTGTAAATAATAGCCCAAGGCAACCAACTAGAAAACAATTTTTAAAAACCTCATGAATAAAACAAACAGATAAAAGTTTACAGTACTTTGAATAGTACGTAGACTCTTTAGGCGTGATCAAGATCACAGCAGACCTGAACTCCTGGGAGTTCATAGATGCTGGACCTAGGCCCTCTGCATGTGTGTGACAATTGTGAGGCTTGGTCTCTTAGTAAGAATTCTAACAGTGGAATCAGGACCTCTCCTTGTGCTTCACTGACTTTTGGTAACCTCTTCCCCACACTGGATTATTTTATCCTACCTTGATGTAAGGGGAGGAGAGGTCGGTCTGGACTCAGCTTCATGTGCCATGCTTTGTGGAAGCCCATGGGAAGCCTGCCCCTTTCTCAGTGAGATCAGAGGAGGAGTGAATGGGGAGGGGTGTCAATGGGAAATGGGAGGGGACCGGGGGAAATAAGGGAGGGGAAACTGGTTGGTAAGTGAAATAAATGAAAAGAAGTAATTTAAATAAAAAGGAAAATAAACAAAAATGCCCTACATCTGCAACTAAAAAAAAACCAGGTATGATCAAGATCAGAGAACACAAATAATCACTAGACACTAACTATGACACAGCAGCAGTATAGAAGAGACTGAAGGATTGTAGGAAAACCAAACTTCAAGGTAAATTGAGATTAGATTGCTGATTTCAAAAGCTAAGTCTTAAGCATGTATGTCCTCTTGAAGTCAGTAGTAGTTCACAAAAGGGGTTTAAAATTGTTGATATTTTGTTTTTAAGTTGAAAGAAAAATTCACCTAATTCCTCTCGAGTAAGCAAGCGCCAATGGCTCAAACACGGATTGCTGTCAGGGCCTGTTAATAAAGTGGCACCCTGTGCCATACATGATAGTGGAAGAGTGACGGGGCTCAAAGTCCTGACAAAGGCAGGAGGAGAAGGAGAAGTAGGAATTGATCACCAGAGAGAAGTGATCGATACCGAGAAAAGTAAATAANTACATTTATGAGTCATCACCTACCTCTCTAAATTGAAAGAGGCATTGGTGTGTTCTGTAAAGTCCCTGAATCTAGGCTGTCGGGGCTTTTAATGTTATCAGAAGCTCTGGGCTGCTGCATGAGCATCGACTGAACAATGACCAACTGTTTAGTTTGGACCAACTGGACCGGCATGAATAACAAGAAAGCCTTATGAGTTTTTTGTTTGTTTGTTTTCTCAATGTGTGTTTAGCGATAAAATAGCACTAGCAGTAGTTCTTATAATGTCAGGGGTATATATACTTTCTAAACTTCTTTCCACACTCGCAGCTAATTTTAATGTTCCAGGAGTATTAATATAGCCTTAAAAACACACACAAGTTATTGCTAACAACTGTTAATTATGAGTGGTAAAAGATACTTGTTCTTTTAACTTTTCTACAAATGCTTTATATAACAATGTAATCTTTATCTATTTTTGTCTAAGTTTTACAAATAACAAGGCTTTAGTCCTCTTAGTGCTAAGAAGGAGGGCTGAACAGGTGAACAGCTAAGCAGGTGAACAATCTGAAGCACAAAGAGGTGAAGGTCACTTAGCATTGGTGGCGCTGGTAGTATCGTTTCATGCCCTGCTCTTCCCTACTTCTGATTTTTAGAGTTTTTTTTTTTACCTTTAAAAGAGGTACTATAAAAATCTAAATTAATTAATGAACATAAATATGCTAAAAAAAAATGTGGGAAACTGCCCAAGCAAGATAGCTGCTAATCATGCCGGAACAGTTTGAAAGCTAAGCTCTGGATGAGGTGTCAGATCATTGGCTTGTGGACGCTGCACTTCTCTCTGAGTCTTCGCAAGGGCTTCTGCTCTCACCCATCAGCACTCAAATAGCCATCCTCTAGAAGAATACATTGTGCACAGTCATTGATTACGGCTCATCCCAGCAACATCATTTCAATTCAGTCACAGCTTCAACGATGTGCCCTCTAAGCACAGCTGTATTTTGAGGTGCTGTTAGGAAGTTCAACTTAGGAACTTGGGAGGATACCATGAGGCTTATACCAAGACCCTTGCAGACTTCAAAATGAAGAAGGGAGGAATCAAAACACGTGTTAGGAGCGTGGCTGACAAAACTGTACAAGGCAATAAAAACTTATTTGAAAAGCATACAAAATACTGTATTCACAAACTTGTGTGGATGCCTGTCAAACAGTTAAAAATAATTTATAGCTCTTCACTCAAACTCAGTCATAATTGGCTGTTTCCCAGTCTGTGGTCTATGCGGAGGGCGTTATGGAAAAGCATTTGGGATGTATCTAATGCTGTCCTCGTCGGTGCTTTCCACACTCTTTCTCTCACCGTTCTGGAATCCTGTGCTTAGCACAGCTGTTCATCAGAAGACAGGAGACTCGCGTCCCTCTTTCCCTCAATACTCGGGTTCCTCAAAGACCTCACTCCAGGGTCTGGGTAACAGGATACACTGCACACCGCTTGACACCAAGAATGTGCTAAACCAATATTAACTACTCTGGGACAATATAAACAAGATGAGGAGTTGCCACTTTAGACGTGTAAATGAAATCTGTTTTCTTTGGAGACAAATAAAGGAGCCATGTAGTGAGGTATTTTAGAGACTCATGAGAAAAACACGAAGAAGCTCATTTAAAGCCCATTGCTTGTAGCATATGTAAAATGCTTTGAAGATGTAGAATGATGTATGTACATTGAAAAAAAAACCTTGGCAAAGAGGAAAAGACGCTGAGGACATAAAACCAGATGGAGTGTGAAGAAGATGAAAAAAAAAAAAAAAAAACCTGAAAACTAAGCCAGCCAGAATGCAGTTTTTCAGAAACAACGGGTATGCTTTGTTCTTATTTAAAATGACCTGACCAAAAATTTCAACTTTAATAAGAGAAAAACAAAAATACTTGTGTCTAATTTACGAATGTTTTTTATTTAGAAGGTAGCTGATTAAAATTATACTAACAGTTTTATACATTATACTTTCTCCTAGAAAGCACAACTGGATGGTCTTTGTCATTGCGGATAGCTTTGAAAGGCCCTGAACAATCTGTAGTTTTGTGAGGCTAGAAGTCCATGTAGGTAGTTTCTCTGTGGAATATTACTCTTGGTATCAGTATGTCACATTTTTTCCTGCCTCATGAAACTTTTATAGAATGCCTATATTTATCTGTATAAGCTCATCATAACTGGGCATGATTCTTCTCTCATTTTATAATCATGGATTGAAACGATTCAGAGGTAGATACTGTAGGAGAATGGCATGTTTAAAATTAAAACCTGACTGCCATTTAAGATGTTCTGCTCAGCTCTGCATTAGGTATAAGATAATATTTAAGTTATACAATTTCTTTACATTTTCTTGAAATATAATGAAGATATTTATTATTTTGCAGTCTGATATAATGAGGATCAGAGTAGAAAATGCAAATAAAACACTTAAGTGTGTGACTTACCTTATTATTTACTTAACAAAACGCACATTTGACTTTCATCAGATCACTGACTTGCCTCCTTCAAGTCAAATCACTGAAAGAAGATGCCTACCCTCTGCATAGACTGCTCAAAGAAACTGGAGCAAATTTGGCATTCCTGAGATTTAATTGTATGTGGGATCATAATCGAAATTTAAAGTTGGCAAACACTCAGTGGATTGTGATTAAGCATCTTCATGGGTCTGTAGAGGAGAAGACTGAAGTTGGGAGGTGTAGTTTGCCTAAGATCAGTATATTCTGAAATTTGATGCGATACTTAAAAGCATTTTATGCAGTGCTGTTGGGACGAGTCAGTGGCCATATTCTCCTGCAGTTCGGGTCTTGACAACACTTCAGAGCATAGGTCAGCAAACTGTGTGGATTTGTCCCAGGTCATAGATGCAGTCTCCTGTCTATTTGTGTCATTTTTAATGTAGCCTAACCTGCCTTTGAGGCATCAGCACAGCTATCCTTAGTTTGCAACCGAGATCTTGTGGCTCAGGAGCCTGAAATGTTCACTGTGCAGCTCCGTGAACCTGCTTTAAGGTGATGTTTTTTGAAGATCCGCTTCATGCTGTCTTTAAAGCAGGTTATTGTCATCCGTTGCCAGCATCTGGATTCTCAAGACAAGTATGTCATGAGAAAGCCACATGTGAAGACGATCTGTTTTCTCACCATACTCGTTGCTTCTCATCACGCCTTGCCTGCTGACGGTGAGGTAATGCGAGTTAGCACGTTCAGCTTGTTTTTCTGAGAGTTCATGCAGTCCACTTCTAATGCCTGAGTGGTGAATTACTCAGAGGTCCCAGCGTAAATCAGCCTTTGTGTTGTGATCCTATTACACAGCCGGGAAGGTCTGTGGAATACAGGGCATTGTGTGAGTGTGCGCGTGTGTCCGTACTGAGGTGTGTCTCCACCAAGCAACAATGTGGTGTGGGCTGAAGCTACTGTAAGTCTGTGGAAGTGATATTAACTGGGAACTGCGTTTTGGCTGTCATCGTAGAGCATGTCACCACTTTGTCACCTGACTCCTACGTTTTGTCAGCTGTAGCTGGGTGTCTGAGATCCCTTTCGTCTCTGTGGAATGTGCCCAGTGCTTCATGAGACCAGTCTCTGAGACTTCCACACAGGCTAATGTTGCTGGGAGAGGTCATGTGTTTGTATCCCCTGTATTGGTGGAGTTAATGGAAGCCCTTCCATGAAAATGAGGGGGATTGCAATAAAGGAAGTGTCCACTCTGGATATTTGATTAGAAAATTGATGTTACAAAATAAAATGTGCTCATGAATCTTTAACTATGGCTTTTTATCTCATACAAAATTATGACAGTTTTCTTTGTGTGTTTTTTACCCCACTTACTGGAAAAGAAAGGTTGTGACACCCTTGCTCAGTCCCCTAACACGTATACTTCAGAGAGCGACGGAGCGTGTGAGAGAACTCGGCAGTAACCAGAAGCAAGGAGGACCTTCCGTCCCCAGTGGCTTTCTTTCACTTTCCTGCTGCTCAAATTCCCTTCACGTAACCTCACTCCGCGTGTACACAAGTTTGCACTTGTACTTTAGGTCAGGTTTATTGCTGACACAGTGCAATCCTTCACCGGCCTTCAGGATTCTCTTGTGCCTGTGGTGACTGTCATGGGTGCAGGATAAACAATGTTCAGATTCATTCATATACAGGAGTGTTTTTATGTGCTTTAACACGGTAGCTTCCAAAACTGAGAAATGCTTCTATTTTGTATTAAAACTATTGGTGGCATCAGAAAACATGACAGGCCAAAGGACTGTGAAGCAAGAGGACAAGATGATTACTCAGCAGATAAAGGTCCTTGCTGATGAACTGACAGTGATCCCCCACTTGCTCAGTGTTACACGCGCATCCTCCTACCCACAACTGAAAGAATAAATGTAAATAAAAGAAATATGAAGATAGGAGTGCAGAAGAGAGCACTCAAAGTTTGAATGAGGACCAGCAAAAAAAGGAATTCAAAGAACAATCCTCTTAGTATCTTATGAGTTTCATCTTCTGTGCATAAGAACATCCCAGCAAGCATGGGCGCCTTAACAATATTCTTCTGGGTTTCTTGCTTAGCTGTTTAACTACATGAAAGCCTGTCTCTGAGACCCCACTGGGGGAAGGTAAACATTCCCTGTGCTGGCAGGTGGTCCTTTTGTAAGCACTTTCCAATTGAAAGCAGATGTTCCTGGGTGTGAGGAGGTTCCTGGTAAGTTAGCGGGGAGCTTAAGCCAGGGAATGATTGAGTTATGTTGGCAAATGGAAGGTAAACATGCTTCATGGAGAGGCTTTGGGTGTCAAGAACAAACTCTGTATCCTATACATCTTCACCTCCAACCTGCCCTGCACATGCGTCAACTCCCGCAGCCTCCTTCTTATACTAACCTGGGACTCTTTGTCTCTTGTGGACTCTATGGGCATTTTCTGTCAAGAAGGGCAAGGCTGCTAAGAACAGAGAACCCATCTCTGGCTTTAAAATCCTGTCTTCGGTTAATTAAAAAATGGAGAGTTACCAGAGCAAATAGATTTTTTTTTCAATTAAAAACAAAAAAGTTTTTTTTTCACCATTCTAATTGAAGGGTAGAAAAAATATTCTCTTGACAATGAAGAGAATAAAATGAGAACTTTGCTGCAGAAAGAGTGACATGAAAAATGATCATTGGAAAAGGATTCTGTTAGAAAAGTGCAAGAAAATAGTCACAGAAAAAAGTCGATTTTTCGATACAGCTTGTCCTAAACTTCACATATCTCTATTTATTACTGTTCCCCATCTGGACAAAATCTCAATGAAGCCCTTTGGTGACTGCTATGCTATCAATGTTCTGTGATTGTTGCCTGGAAAGCAGAGTGAATTTGCTTTGTGCAAAGTAGAATTTAATTGAAATTTTAAAGTACAAAAAAAAAAAAAAACACACATGAAGACATTTCTTCCAGTATCTCAAGTTTTAAAAAATACTGGATGACTGCACAGAGTCAGTGAATAATTGTCCATTAACAGAAAGAAGGTATCTTAACCCCAAACCCCAGATAGTTTAAAAACTGGAGCCATACCTCATGAATACCAGTGAAGTGAAAGGTCAGATTAATCTTCATTCAAACAACTGGTTATTGAATTCAAATTTCCGGCAGAGATTCCTAATTGCGTCCCAACTCACAGCCATACATGGTGAATTTGTTTTGCTTAAAATTGCTGAATTCTGTTGTTTTAGCTCTGAGAAAGTATCATTGGATTTGTCTTTTCCTCCAACAGCAGGGTTTTTCACACTTATTCCTGAAAATGAATATAATCACATCAAGAGACACTGCTATGGATCTTTGTTTGGAAAATTCTGACAACAAAGAAAATTCCTCCCTACTCTCTCTCTTTCGGAAATACGGTGTGTCAACCATGTATTCCATAGATGTGTTCCGTGAGACTATACATGGGCCAGTTTACACATACAGGGTGTGAGATATTCATGGTTACCCTTCCAAGCAGCTGTTTGAACACCTCCCCCCAGGAGGTAATGAAAATAACATTAGGTTTTCAGGCAGGTTATCACAGACTTCTTACAAACTGGGAATCAAGCTAATCCCAATCAGGAAACAAATCATAATTACGCTTTGCTCTTGTATGGTGGACTTCAGACATGACTTTATTATTTATCAGAGCATTCTTCTGCAGCAAGGGTTTTCTACATTTTACAGAGGCATAAACACGAACACAGAAATATTAATTGATTTCTACTGAGCAGAGAAAATTCAAAGCAGCTTTCCACACAGAATTCCAGAGCTTGTTCTTTCTCCATGGTGTGGAAAACACCATTTCATTAACCTTTGTAACACTTGCTTAGAGCTGTTACCGTAACATCGACATTGACCACGTTATAATGCCAATTTAAGATTTTTGGATTTTGTTTGTTATTAATGTACTCAGACTGTGCTCACAAAATGTGTTCATTGATTTGGTAAATAGTACGTTGCTCATGTTTTGGCAGAGCAAATATGAGAATTGGTAAGGATGATTTAACTCTAAAGAATAATAATAATGTAGCTATGAATTGTCACTGCAGAAAATGAACAGAAGCTTCAGGAGCCCATAGTTTCAAAGTAAATTGTGGCCATAATTATACTGCACCAATAAAAATATGTGTAGAAGATTGTTTATGAGGTTTCTCCTATCTACACATTTCTTTTAATTGTTATCCACCTCTCCTTAATCTACTGCCCAGTGGCTTCATGTTGCTTGCAAACTGGACTTGACATTGGGGAATCCAATGTTAAAATGGACAAAATCCTCAGTATCAAAGAATTTATGAATGGTGACAGCAAACGTTAATGACCACAGTGACCAAACAAGTGTAATAAGGAGGACTAGGATACAGCGTGGAGAAAAACTGAAAGTTTATTTCCCCTGTAAGCAGGTTGTTCCATGGAGGAATGTGGGTCCCACTGAAGATAGACTGTTGAACAAAAATGCGGTTAAGTAAAGATTAAGGAGAATCCAAGTCTTTCTTGTTAGATTCTTGTTTCTGTAATTACCTTCTTTTTTATAAAAAAGGATTTATTTCTTTATGTGTTTTTATGTATATGGGTGCTTTGTTTTCTTGTTCATCTGCACACCAGAGGATGGCATCAGATATTTGTAAGCTGCCATGTGGATGCTGGGAAGTGAAATCATGATCTTTGGTAGAGCAGTGAGTACTCTTGACCACTGAACCACCTCTCCAGCCCCCATTATTACCTTCTGAATTATGAAATTACTTGCATACAATTCAATCAAATGCTGTTTGTTGAAGTATGCCCCAGAAGCAAAGAGGTTAAGAATGGTTTCAGACCTCAAATCAGATTTCAGGGATGTAACCTTGATTGGATGATCATGTTTTAGCTTCTTCAATTATAAGTTACCTATCTCATTGAGTATTTGTGTATTGGATGGCTTGTGTATGTGTGTGATTTAGAGAAGAGCCTGACACGTACAACCCTTAGTAGCCTTGTCTGATGTGAGGAAGACGCAGTTACAAAATTCACTAATATAAAGAACTCAGAGGAGAATGGAGTGCTGCCAAAATGCCAAGTGGAAGCACAGACCTTGTCCTAGCCTGTCTGTGCCTATAGGGTCTTATATGAACGTCAAAGAGTGTGTCTCTTAACAACTCGGGATAGAGCAATAACAGCCCAGAAGGGAAAAGTACTGAAAGTTAAGGCTGAAAACCTAGCAGGGATCAGGTATGAATGACATATCAAGACAGTTAAGGACTTCTCTTTAGGAAAAATGGGAAATCACCAAGGCAGTGACCCACACAAATTAAATATTTGCAAGTTCAGTTTGGCTGTCATGTAGCAAACATGAAATTCCTGGAGAGAAAAGGCATGGATCCATTAGGACGTTTTGATTTTTAAAAAGTCATTCATTAGGGCAGTGTTGGTGGTGATGAAAGTAACTGACCCGACACATGCATTTTTTTTTTCCCCTGGGAGAAATAAAAGGTGACATTTAAATGGCTTCTAAAGTCGAAGGAAAGGAACTAAAGATGATCCTACCCTGGTTGCTTTTCTCTGTTGGTGTTCTTCTTATATAAAGTGGGTATTCTTATCATTTGGTGAGAGAAGGTTTCTAATGGGGTCACAGTTTCCTCTGGGGGAGATGGAGTGACGGCCTCTGACCTGAGTTTGAGAAGACTGAGATAAGCACAGAGAAACACGGGCATCTGGATATGTGGCTCCAGGGCTGAGCTTCAAAGCTTAGTCCTCCATAAAATTTTCCATGTTGTGGTAGTGGCAAGCCACAGCTAAGCACTGGAAGCTGCCCCATAGCCAGTAGTTTTAAGAACTTTATCTCACGGTATCGTCACTTAGACCTTACATTTGAGTTGCTTACACTGTACAACTTTAAGTTCTAAAAGTTAAAAATGATGTTTTTTTTTTCTTTTTAATTTAGGGGATATTGTCCTTAATTTCACTTCAGCCCTATAGTGTGTTCATTTGCTTAGACCCAGCACTTTTCTGGTGTTACAAAATAAGACTTTATTTTTATAAATAACACATGTCTCTGGAAATGATGACTTCTACGCTGTTAAGTTGAAAGTTCAAATGAGAGCCCGCCATTTTCAGATATGAATCTATAATCTGCTCTGTAGTCATTAAGTAGGCAGTAAGAGGTACAGTGTTGGCAATGAAACTCAAATCAACCCTTGTTCTCTCATGAAGCTGCAGTCCATGAAGAAGACAGACAACTAAGGAGAAATCATTGAAACAGAGCACATGATATGGTTAAGAGTGATTTGGAGAAAAACTTAAACTGAGAAGTCAGAAGGGATGTTTTAGGTTTTCAGCATGGCCGTCAAAGAGGGCTGTACATTTGAAAATTGATATAAAGGAGAAGAAAATTGGGGTCAAGCAAATATCTGGGGTCAGACTGCGGCAGACAAATAATACCACATTTCTGGCTTTCAGTAACCCAACACCAGTGGAACAAGAGACGTTACAGTAGACAAAACTGGCAAAGGGCAGACACAGACACTAGAGATTGTTGGGACTTTTTAGACTATCAGAGGAGAAAAGCCAGAGTTTTAAGTGGTGGAGAAATATGTTCCAGGTTCCTTTCTGAAGGATCACTATATTTGTCTTGGGAAGAGGAAAGGTGACTTTGGGTATCAGAATAGAAACAGAGAAGCCCACAGTTATTCAGGCAAAGAAGAACTTATGGGGCTGCTACATTCAAGTAGGTCTGGAATTAGTCTACATTATATACTCCACACCAACAGCACATGCACAGACAGGGCCCTGACCCCAAGACAAGACTTGAGATATACTGGGTACCAGTAGATAGCCACACTTTCAGAGAGCCACGAACCTAAGGCAAATTTCAGACTTGTTTTGATAACTTTGTCAGTATCATTTTATTTACTTATGATGGTGAATTTGCTGAGTCTGTAGAGGAGCTTCCTGGTGCTCTGACACTCTTAGTATAAAGATGCTTTTGTGACCAGTAAAATAAAATGTTCTTCAAAAGTCCATTCTGAACAAACTTGTTCCAAGGTGAGAGTTGGGGCAGAGTCATGGATGACTCTCAAATTGTTCAACCTGAGAAATTGATAGGTTAGAGTTAGGAAAATTGATTAAGTAAAGTCTATATCACATTCATTTATACAAAAACAAAAAGAAAGAGAATATAGATAAGACTTGCTGAGAGGTCCGATGAAAGCAGAAATCGAGAAATGGGATTTTTATCAGGAGATACACTGAACTGCAAATGCTTAGACAGCCAGTGGTGTTAGTAGAAAAAGGAAATTACGTTTTTTTAAAACCTCTTCAGAGAAATTATGTCCTTTCCCATACACTAAGCATTTAATTGTCACTAACGCAAACAGAAGTACACCGTTAGTCTAGGATCTATAATCTCTCCCATCAAAGAAACCTTGCCAAAGTGATATTCCTCTTGTCTACAATAATGGGTAACTCTTCAGGCTACAAGACAATGACATTCAAAGCTGAAGTCAAGGAAGTACTGACTAAGCTTGCTCTTTGCAATACTCTTTTTGAGCAAAGTATGGTTTCCTATTGTACTAGACCCAATAATAATCCAAAAAGAAAAGACCCAAGAAAAGACCATCCCATCTAAATGAATTAAACCTATAATTAATGTTGCTGTGGCCTTGCGTATTCATGCTGTTTAGTGTTGCATTTCATCTGGAAGTCCTCTATAAAAAAATCTTCAGCACCTTTCACTTATCTGCAAATTGAGAAACTTTAAAAACCATTTAATCTCTGTGTAGTAGGTGTTGACTAAATGTTTGCTAAATGCTAAGTACATGCATTAATGAATAGGTGAGGAGATGTCAGTCTCCTGAATGACTTAGAAATTCACACATGAATCCATTGTCAAATTTAAAATACAAAAATGTTTCATAATGAGATAAGTAGAGAAGGAGGAGGGAGAGAGAGAAGCAAGAAGTGAGTGAATGAGAGAACATATTTACTCTTTATTATTCCCTTTGTAATTGATAGGAGTAACCTCAGGACATAGAGAGTAAAGTTGATGGAAGGGAACCTTTGCATGGACTATTCTACAACACACAAGGAGAAGGGAACACAGGAACGAATGAAGGGTGGGGATCATATCTGATCCATATGATTTCCATGTGCAAGTTTCATGGTTTCAGGAGCCCTTCCTACCCTCCTGTTTGAGACTGGATTATGTTTAGAGGAAAAAAGAAGTTTCTCAAGAGAAAAATGGTCATTCTTGGGGCAGAATTGCCTTATGTGAAGTAAGTAGAGGTATTTCTTCTCTTCTCTGAGTCAGCAACTCATGACCTTGATACACACAGTGACTAAAATAGATCACTTGGCACTTTAAATTATTTAATCTATATAAACTCTTACAAGGGATACAACTCTTCTCCTGGGTAGTTTTGGAAGAGGTTTCCCAACCCACTCGCCTCCTAAGGTTGGTCCTTCAACAGGTAGTGAAATGAGGTGTGTGGATTGAGACAAGACCAAAGATCCATTTTAGAGAGGTTAACCTCAGGATGATGTAGGGAAACAAATGAAAATAATTTCAGAATCCTTTAACGACGAATGTTTGCAAAGAAAGATAAATCAATAATAGAATGAGAGAGAGAGAGAGAAGAAGAAGAAGAAGAAGAAGAAGAAGAAGAAGAAGAAGAAGAAGAAGAAGAAGAAGAAGAAGAAGAAGAATTCTGCATTGCGAAAAACACTTCCAAATTATTTCTTTTTACTTTGAGGTTATTCAATTTTTTTCTACTTCCTTGTTTCTGAGTTCACTGACAGATGTGAGGCAATTCTCACACGATTGCCTTATTAAAAGGATTTGTCTCACAACACAATTGGGGTGAAATTAATCAAAGAACCCAGTTCTGCTATCCAAGCTGTCACACTTCCCACCAAGCCTACAAAATGGAATTTCCATTCAAATAGTTGCAAAACAGCCTTTAATTCTTCTTATTGTCTATTGATGGCCCAGCTTCTCTCTTTAGTCAGACAGAACAATCTTGTTTTCTCTAATGAAAAGAAAATTAAGTTATATCTTAAAAGAAGGGGTTTATTGTTTGTCTTTAGACAATAAACACTAGATACCACAGAATAATGAAATAAATACAAGGAGGAAAAGGAGAAATTCTCAAGCGTTTCTCACAGCTCTCCTTCAGGTGAATGCTCCCCACCAAAGTCTGCCCTTAGGCAGAAGAGCATTTTTGAGTTCTCCATATGCTGCTTTCTCTAAAAGATAGACAATGCCCATTAAAATAGTAAAGGTTACAGAATCCTGAAGCCAATAAACTCATTTGATCTCCTTTAACCCAATATTTCCAAAACTTATGAGTCTACAAAGCTTTTCAAATGTAGTTTTGACCGTAACACTGTGGAAGTAGTGATATAGAATATGCCCAGGGCACACTCCTATATAGATACTGCAAACATGTCCGTGTGCACTTAAAGTCAAGCCCCTGAGAAATGGAATCACTTAGATGTAATAAAAGCTTTTGGAAGAAAAACATAACTGTGAGGCTGAAAGCACGGAAGAAAGAAATTATATAGGCTGGGAACCACGTACTACAGCACTTAGAGAGAGTGGAGATTAGAAAGAATTGAAAAGAAATCAAGAAACGGGAAACAAGAGTCTAATAATTAAATCCACTAGGCCATATTTTAACTTAATGTTTCTGATGGTACAGAATTTTATAAAGTAAAGAGTAAGATGATAATAATTTTCACTAAACCTACAGCACCTGGTACCTTCTAACACCACTGCCCATCTGTTTTTAGAAATCTCCTCTTTTCTGGAATTCTAGTTGAGAGAGTAGACAGGCTCACAGGGCTTCCTGGACATCAAATTTCTCTTACAAAACAATAGTTTGTTGAATTACACGCCAACTAAACAGATGGATTACATTTCCCTCTCAATGTGCACAAATTAAAAAATTAAAGAGAAAGAGTACGCTGTAAAGCCAGCTTTGTATTTTGCTGGATCAGAAGCATTTAGGGAAATGGTTTGAAATGTTTGGCTAAAGCCCAGTGCCACCAGGCCCGCCTGGCTCCAGACACCAGTCCCATTGACTGAAAATTTCTATTAAGCAAACAGATGGGTGAGTGGTTTGTTGCTGACTTCCCACAAGTGTGGAGCATGAAATGTAATATTCCTGGAAGGATAAACACTATGTGTTTCATATTTTTACAAAGATGGGTAAAGACCCATTACCAGGACATTATAGAAGCAATATTAGCTAAGAAATTTTCTAAAGAGATGTACTTCATCAGTTAATAGAGAAATTAAAAATGAAGCTTGTACAACAACAAAAACATTAGAGAAATTGGGACAGTAAGGTCTGAATTGCCTAAAGTTCAACAACTATGAATAAAGTTATTGAGATCGTCTCTGAAATAGCATGATAATTTCACAAAGTATGTGTAAGCAAAAGCCAAGATTTGTGTGTACCTTTTTAAATGAATAAAATTTACTTTAATGACATTTTTAATTTCATAGCAAAACTGAGAAGAAAATAGAGTCCCTGCCCACTGTCCCACAATCTGCTCCACTGTCATCATTTCCCACTGTTGCGGAACTGGTACATAATTAACCAAATGTCCAGAACGCACATTAAAGGTCAATAGTGCATGATTTCGTAAGAAGGTAACTCAGGGTTGTTGGTTATTTACCATGTTAATAACCTGCAAAGCTGCTAAAAGGCACATAAAACATTACTCCTGGATATGTGAGAATGACAGCCACCGTAGTTAACACCTTTGAAAGAAATCGTGTATCTTTTTATAGTGTACTTAATTTCAAAACTACATTACACAAAAATTTTAGTCTTGTGGACTTGATTCTGGTATCTTCCCAAGAAGTAAATCTCATAAATTATCAACCAGTATTTGAAATGTGGAACTAATATTATTTTGTGGATGTGGCCCATTCTTTCATGAGACAGCTAGGGTTGGGAAAGACATGCAGTGGAAAATAACTTCCACAATGTGTGCTTTACACGGAAAATAATGTGACAAAACAGAACCCAAGCTCATTCTCACTGTTTCCTTTTCAAAGTCCATTATTGCCATTGATCTATGGGAGCTGTGTGTGTGTGTGTGGTTTGGGGATATATGTGTGTCTTTGTACCCACAGAGTCCAGATCCCATGTAGTTGGAATTATAGGTATTTGATCTGGTAACCTAAAGTGGATCCTCTGGAAGAACGGCAAGTGTTTGTAACTGCTCATCCATCTCTCCAGCTCCTCTTTCTTCTGTTTCCATATCAAGTTAGAATCATGAGTGTATCAATAATGTGCCTCCTGATTCGAAAGGATGCCAAGATGTATTCACACCATCATTTTCATACTGAGATTACAGGGATTAAATGGAGTTAATTTGAGTTCTGTCTCTTGATCTATTCACTGGACAGGTTATATTTCAAAGAAAGATTAGAAAACCTAATAACCCAATAAGAGTGAGTTGTTACCTAGTACCCAGTGTACACATTTCTGGTCTTCACCTTCTTCTGACATGTTTCTCTCAGTGTTGACCACCACATGCCCCTTGCCATTCACAGCCCCTGTTTCGCTGAGTATTTGGAAACATGAACATACAATATTTGCAGTCAACTGAGAGAACTGGGCACTGACACATAGCATCTTATCTGGGACCGAAGTTTCCTTTGTATGATAGTACCTTTGATTCTATTACTAATCTAATGTTAATTTTGTACTTCATAGAAAGAATAACTGAAAATGCTTCATTTCTAAAAACCCGAGAATGTGATTTTTTATAAAAAATGTGATGTTCCATTGTAATTCATGAATACTTTACCTCCCCCTGTCCCTTCTTTCTCTCTCTGAGTCTGCCTTTCCAAATTTTTTTCCCTTATTCTTGAGGCAGTTTTCCTCCTCCAGCTTCAGTTCATATAGTTACACTTTCCTATTTTGGTCCTTCTTTACAGCATTTGACTCAGGGGTGATTAGTCAAGCCCCTTGGACTGTCCCCCACAGTTCAACCTTCTGTCAATAAAAGTAAGGGAACATTGACGTTGCGTCAAATTTTTCCAACATTCTATTTCCAATTGCACAAACTCCATATACTGTGACATTTCATTCATAATGAGACTATTGTTATAGAAAATTCTAGTGTTTTTAATTCCCTTTGATTACAGCCTGTAGTTTCTTTTCATTAAGTCATTTTTATCTTCTGAGACTGAACAAGGAGAAAGAGCTTTGCTCTATATGTTTATTTGTTTGTTTACTTGTTTGTTTGCTTTTCTTCTCTATCATAAAGACCAAAGTTTTCAAACAATCAATACTTCTCTGGGTAAGGAGAAGAGAAAGGCTAGAAAATTATTCCACTTGCCTCTCAATCCCTAAAGCATGAGTTGTGAGTTAAAGGAGATAAGGGATACAACTGAAAATTATCTGAGTCCATGTTCACTTAAAACTACAGCAGAAAGACGGAATCTGCTCTCAAAAGCAGCCCCCAGTTCTCCACATTGCGTACACTCATATATACACACACATACACACACAAATAAAAGCACAATATTAAAATTTTAAAAAGAAAAGTGAAAATTTGATGTTTCTAATTTTTATATTTTTAATTAGATTATAGTGATTTCCCAAGTTCTGTGATAATTTACTGAGTTTTAAGTATGTATACTTCATAAATTATTTCAAAGAAAGTATTTGGAACAAGCAAAATAAACACATATTATGACCAGCATAGAATACTAAATTTTATGTGTATTTTTCTCAGATTATTTTATTTTTAAACATTAATGTTGATTTTTTTTTAAATTTACAACCATTGAGTTTCATTTGAGGAAAACAGAGTATTAAGAATCAAACCTTTCATTTTTCCTCTGATGATCCCGTCCTTTATAAATATGCTTACATTTATTAGTAAACTGTACAAATTCAGCTTTTTTTTGTTTTCACTGATTTTATGACAATATTTCTAACAAATAAGTAATATTCTATGCCATGGTGTTTGCTAATGTTTGGATTTTGAATGTTCCCTAAAGCCCATATGTTAAAATCCTAGTCCTTTGAGAGATGCTGTAGCAATGGTGGAGTCATGGGGCCTTGAGTGAGAGCCTCAAGCCGTTAAGGGCTTTTGTTAGGAAAGTGTGATGGGAATTCAGCCTCTTTTCTTTGTATCCTCCCAGTGAAGGAAGTGACTTTGCTCTGTTAGTTATCACTACAATATGTTGTCTCACTACAGACCTAAAGCCATAGCAATTACACCATGCTCTTCAAACCTATAAGTCTAAGCAGATTTTATCTTATTATCTGTTGATCATCTTAGATATTTTATTATAGGAATGAAAAGTTGGCTGACAATGTACACATGTGCATATTAGCTACCCTCAATACCTACAAACAGACAACATTCACAGAAAGTCTGTTAGTTGCTTTTGCACAGTTGCATTCTGTATTCCTGGGCTCACAGGCTTAGAGGTTGCAGTTCAGTCTTTGACTCCACCAACTCTGGCTCCCTCACAAGGCAGACACCACGGCAGTGGGGGAGAGAGCTGGAAGAGGCTGGACACTTTGTGGCACAGATGAAACAAAGAAAATGGGAAGAAATGAGAGACCAAATGAGATCTTTAAACACAATGCACCAACACAATTATAACTCACAACGAGGCAATGGCTCCTAAAGCTTAGAATGTCTCAAAATAGTACTGTCAGGCCGGGCGGTGGCACACGCCTTTAATCTCAGCTCTTTGGAGGCAGAGGCAGGCGGATCTCTGGGAGTTCAAAGCCAGCCTGGTCTACAAGAGCTAGTTCTGGGACAGGCACCAAAGCTACAGAGAAACCCTGTCTCGAAAAACCAAAAAAAGAAAAAAAAAATAGTACTGTCAGGTGGAGACCAAACATTGGACAAAGAACCTGTAGATGACATTTCAAATTCAAATTATTGTAGTATGTTACAAGAACAGTATACAGTTTTAATTAATTCAATATTCTTTCTATGTGTGTTTGTGTGTAATGTGTGCGTTCATTATTGTGCGTGAAAGCGGCACATGCTATGTGACTCTGGAGGTCTGGGACTAACTTCAAAAGGCTTTAGATGTGGATCCTTGTGTTTCACCTCATTTGAGACTAGGGTCCCTCTATGCTGTTTGCTGAGCAGGCTAGGTGCTCCGTGGGCTTCTGGAGTTTCTCCCTTCTTGACCTCAAATCTTCCCAAAGGACCCTGAGAAGGAGACATGAACTGTTATGTCTGACTTTTACTAGAATTCTGGAGTTTTGCAGATACTCACACTTGTTCAGCAAACACTTTGTCCTGCTGAGCCGACTTCTCAGCCCAAATTCTCTTTGTCTTTTGTAAAACCAGTGTCATATCAGGGGCTGGACACTGTCTTTTGCACTTGAGGCAAAGTAATCTCCCTCAGCTAAAATCTTCATCCCCTCAATACTCTTACCCCTAATTGTTTTTGGCTTTTAAGGATTGTGTGACATTTTTGTATATTTATAATCTTATTCATTTGCCACATTTCCATCATTTATAACATTTTCTAAGCTGATTGTCTTGGAATCCGTCTACATTCTCTCATTATAGTATCATCTGTGTGAGACTCATAGGCTTAATCTAATGGATAAAATGCTTGCTGGATGTAAATAAAATCCAACAAACACGGTCTTATTCCCAGCATAGGAATATGTATCACTCACCACTAGCGAGAAATCAAATGTCATTTTCAAAGTAGCCTAGGCACACATCCGCGTAAAATGTGTGGCAATGAGGTTCCAGAGTGCTGAGGGAGATGAGGTAAACTATTCCTTGCAGGCACAGGTCAGATGAGGTTAATTATACAGTGTTTATAAAAGGTTGACTTTAGGTCAGAGTCACAGGCCAATATGAACAGGAAGACTACACTATTAGAGGAAGATGGTGGCAGTATGACATCTAATCTTTCTGAAATCGAATATGAAATGAAGAAATAATGAAGAAAGCAATCCCGGAATGTAAATGTATGTTTAGCATTGACAACAACGCTAATTTATAGTTTATTCCCATTAACTGCAAAAGAAAAACGCTGGGGACAAATTCCCTATTGCTAAGATTTGGATTGTACCAGTGCCAATATGAGAAGAAGCAGAAGAAAGTCATGCAAGGCTTGAAGGAGAAGAAAATCCACAAGTAGCTAATAGTGTTAATTTTAAAGGACAAAGGGCCTCTAAGAAAGTAACAAGCTAGGAGCTTAATATTTGTATATTCTCGTTTTAAAAAATTTAATTACATTATTGGGTCGATATGTGGATGTGCTCATGAATGAGTGTCCCTCTCCCATCCTGAGTCTCAAGAATAAAGTTTAAGTTAGGTTTGGTGTCCAGTGCCTTCTTCCACTGAGCCATCTTGCCCCCATCCTGTACGAGTCTCTCCTGCTGTTGTAACTTATCACTCATTTACTGTGCTTCAAATACTCACAAATTATTTCACGAATGTGTAGGCTAAGAGTCCTGTGGTCTTAGATAACTTTTCTGTTCCAAGTCTAGAAGGCCAAAACCAAAATATCACTGGGACTGAAACCCCCTGAGGAAGCTCTTAGGGTGGGTGTGCCTCTAATCTCGTCCACTTTATTGGCAGAATTTCATGCAGTTGTTCTAATGAAGTCCCCACTTCCTTACGGGCTACTGGCCAGGGCTCACTGTCACCTTCTAAAACTGCTCATATCCCTTGCTACTGACCTTTTTTTCCACCTTCCAAAGCACCAGGGAGAAGCTTATGAAACTCAACTTTGAGAAACTTCTATCCAGAAAGGCTTTGGGGTGAGATTTCAGTCCATATTGATGATTCAAAGTAATCTGCACAAATGTAAGGTTAATTGATTATAACTGTCATCACATCTGCAAAGTCTCTGTATAGGTAGGGTGAGCAGAAACCTTGTGAGCCTGCTCTAGATTTCTGCTTATTGCATGGCGCTCAGCAGTTTCTGAGAGGTATCTAGGGCACATGAACTTGGGAATGTAAATCAGCTGGAGTTCTTTCCAGGAAGGCACACAATGAAAAACTAGTGGATAGAAACTTAAAAGAATAAAACTTAAAAGAAAGCTGGCAAAAATAGAAAAAAAATTAGTTAAATGAAAAGAAGACATTTAAATTATTAAAATGTGTGATTGAAAGCAAAACTCTAGATAAACGGGATGATAAGGAAGTGATGTGGGAAGTCCTTCTGTATATGTGCTGCTTTTATTGGTCAAGGAATAAGGAAAGCTGCCTTGGCCTGTGATAGAATGGAGTAGAGCTAGGTGGAAGGTAGGGAACTAAACTGAATGCTGGGAGAAAGAAGGTGGAGTCAGGAGCTGCCAGAAGGGAAAGACACAAGCCGCCAGCTGGAACCTTGCTGGTAGGCTACGAGCCTCATGGTAAAATATAAAATAATGGAAATGGGTTAATTCTAGACATAAGAGCTAGCTAGCAATACACTTAAGCTATTGGCCAAACAGTACTGCAAATAATATAGTTTCTCAGTGATTATTTCAGTTCTGGGCAGCCAGAAAAATGAACAACACAAAAAATGGGCAGCCAGGAGTGAACAAGTGGCCTCCAAGAACAGATTGGCACCTGGAATACTGCAAACAAAAAATCAAGCCATAATATGGTTGTGTTTTTGACAAAAACACCGGTCAGCAGTTATCTTCTGGGGAAACAATGAGCATCACAAAGATGCTGAGGGAAACAATATCCAATCTGTTAAACAATATTTGATAAAGAGCAACATCCCTACATAAAAAGAAACCCTGGTAGGAACAATGTGCCCGGAACTACTAATGATTTAATATATCAGTGTTAAACTGGATCATAAAATATAATAGAATTCTATGAATTGAGTTAGAACTTTGGAAATGAGGTAATATGAAGTTCGTGCAAATCTGAACTGAAACAAAATTATTTCAGAAATAAAAAATAAACTAAAAGAAACTTATAAGTAATGAAATAGTCAACATTGTAATTATGACAAAGAAAAGTGAAAAATAGAGATATTAATTAAAGCTGGAAATAAATGAAGAGATAAAAAGTAATAGAGACAATATATGTTGCACATAAATACAGAAGTCAAAATGTAGTAGGAGCGCCCATATTCCCAAATATTGTTTTAAATGTTCTTTTACATTTAAAGGGTTATATGATATAATATATGATATATAGGAATAATTTGCATTGGTATGGATTTTGCTTTATTGGTATAAATTTAAGGTTAATCTTATTGTATATATATTTCTGCTCTTGATTAAGGTATTGTAATTGTGTAGTTCATTTAAAAATGTAATGTATAATTAAGAAATATAGGTTAATAGATATTCATCTATAATAGTCAAGTTTGTAGTCATGTTAGTTAGGTTTTCTAGATGTGCATAGATATATTAAAGATAGGCATTCTTCATATCTTTCAAAGGCTACAGAATACGGCATTTAAAATGTTTCAATAACTTAGGACTTTTCATGACAATGAGACACGTCTGCTCCTGGCAGCACCAAGCTACTTTCTGAGGAAGATGGGCATTGAAGAGGCTCCTTATGGAGGTGGTTAGCCATTTGGGCAAAAAAAAAAAACTGCTCTTGCCTGGACTGTTTCATAAACTGGACATGAAAAACCACAGAGAGAGGACTGCTGAACTTGGCTAAAGTTGAGATGGTCCTTTGGGGTTCCTGCTTTATGAGTCTGTGAGATATTCTGCAGGATACAGAAAAAAGTGAATAAACTGTCTTTAAAATTTCCTGCTTCATGAAAAAGTCTGCTGGATACTATGGGCCTGAAGGCCGAAGATGGATGCCCCAATGGTACAGAAAAACTTTGGATGACTGTCTAGGCAGCAAGATGTCTCTGTCATTTCTAGAGTTTTGGAAATTGCTTATAATGTACTTCTTATTTACTTAAGTAATATTATCTCCTTCTGGAGTCTTTGATGGAGTTAAAAAATTATAAATATAGTTTTCAGTAGTTATGATAAAAGATAAAGTAGATATAAATATTGTAATTGTAA
The DNA here is from genome assembly GCF_014885135.2 of Alexandromys fortis. Lineage (NCBI taxonomy): Eukaryota > Metazoa > Chordata > Mammalia > Rodentia > Cricetidae > Alexandromys > Alexandromys fortis. The sequence goes on along the minus strand of NW_026067910.1, from coordinate 10,268,116 downwards.
TTCTTGCTTGATAACTATTTTGTTATATGTAATTTTACTATGTTAAAGTTAAAGCCTTCCTTTTTGTTTAAACAGAAAAAGGGGAAATGGGGTAGGAGTTCTTTGGTATTTGTGTTGCTTTCATTGGTTGAATAAAGAAACTGCCTTGCCCTTTTGATAGGGCAGAACTTAGATAGGTGGGAAGACATCAATGAATGCTGGCAGGAAGAAGCCACTGTGACAGATGCCTTGAAGCTCCTGCCTGAGACTGATGCTGGTTAGAATCGTTCCCAGTAAGCCATGACCGCGTTGTGTTACACAGATTGGTAGAAATGGGTTAGATTAAGATGTGAGAGTTAGTCGATAAGAGGTTAGAACTCATGGGCCAGGCAGTAATTTAAATGAATATAGTTTCTGTGTGATTATTTTGGGAATAAGCTAGCTGGGCGGGATGGAACAAAGGGGCCCCATGCTCCTACTACAGCAAAACATATAGATAGAACCAGTTGTTTCCAAAGTCTTGGGAATGAGGGTCCAGATATGTGAAAGGGAACCCAACCCACAAAGAGGAAGGTAGTCTCTAAAAAACACAACAAATTATAAGGTTACACTGCTCTTATGTCCTGGGTTGCCTAAGAATATTCACACAGAATACAATATTAATACAGGTTATAGAAAATACTTCATTTCAAAGGGAAGGGAAAAACAGAGAAAGGGGCAACAATGATCATTCCCAGGGAAAGTTAGATTTTTATCTGGATTTGGACAACAATGATTTATGCATTAAGGAAAAGAAACAATGCTTTTAAGAAAATGTATGCTTAAATAAATGTTTACTTGTTGACCTAAAATTAAGCAGCAATTAAAAGTGAAAGAATCTTTTTAATGCATCCTTGAGTGAAGTAAATACCATATAATTCAAAGATCGTAGGAGATGATTGAGAATATGATAGAGAAGTCAGTGCAACTCAGCAAGCCCTTGATGTGCAGTCGTTCTGAGGATGTTGTATGCGGAAGCAAATAAAACAATTGATGTATGGTTGGATATCTTAACTCAGTCATACCCTTATACCCATTGGAGCAGTAGGACAGAATAAAGAGATGGATACAGAACTCTTCGGAAGAGGTTAGGTGGTGACTCTGAATTGAGAAAAGAAAACCATGGGATTCCCCAATATGCATAGTATTCACATGCACATATGCATGCACATTTCCCTCTTTTGCCAGCCAAATGGAATATATAAAAAAGAATCATGAACTCTATGCAACTCACTTAACGGTTTGAAGTATCATTTCCCACTTAAATCAGAGCTTCAAAGAGAATAGGAACTTTCTGGTTCTGAAGAACACGATGGATAAGCATGAATGCTAAATATCACAGAAGACTTGAGTCATGAGTCCTACAAACAATTGGACACATTCCAATAAAATTATGTAAGTTTCAGAAGTAAGTATTTGCCTACTTCACTCTCCAATGTGACAGCAATAATATCAGTATCAATCTTACCTATAGTTCATTGTTTTGGAGACTGATGCATAAGAGGGAAGTATAATCAAACAAATATTGTGATGTACAGATGTAAACAACACCACTGAACAAACAAAAAGCATATGAGAGAATATCTCTTTGTGGAGCATGGTTGTTAAATATAGGAAAAAAGTTAATATTGCTGTTTTATGATTTCTTCTGAACCCAAAACATCCAGGAACTGAACATCAGTGGCTTACAACATCCAAGATAGACTCTCAGACATGAATTAGAAGAAAAGACAAATCGTACTTTTGTGTGTGTGTATGCATGTGGGAATAGTCTCCAGTTATTCCCTAGGTGTCACTCCTCTTTATTTATTTTCAGACAGTGTATCATTGGCCTAGAACTCACCAAGTAGCCAGGTTGACTGGATAAGGAGACCCACAGTATCCTCTTATCTCCACCTCCCCAGTTATGGGACAGCACTACACCCAGCTTTTTCATTTTTTCATGCTTGCAAGACAAGCACCTTCATGACTGAGCCATCTCCCCAGTCTCTGACATGTGATTTTGCCACATTCATAAGCATTCTGATGAAATGTCTTCACTTAGCTATATACTGATTAGAAAGGAAAACGATGAGCAAACCACAATAACTCCTGAAAGTAGAAACACAAAAGGCAGGCTCTTTGAAACTCCCAGGGTAAAATATTTTGATTCTTCAACAGAATTGGAAGGATGAGAAAGCAATGGAGGCGGGCACTGGTATATTAGTAGAAACTTGAAAAGCACTGCTTTTGAAAACCAATAAGACGTGATGGTTGTGTCTAATGCTGCACACTTGGCCGATAAAGCTATGAAGCAACACCATTGAGTAATTGCTGTAAAAGCAGAGTAGCTGCCTATGGGAGCCACTGTGAGTTGTGGCTGGAGTGGAGCACATAAAGGGGCTTCTGGGACACTAGACAACGTTCCATTCCATGACCTGGGTGGTGTTCAGAAGAGTATGCACTTTGTCTTAAAGCACTGATTTAGATACCCCTTCTTTGAAGATTTCTAGCAGGGCACTGATGGCATTTGTTATCTGTTGAATTAGGAGCGGCTGGGCTGCATCCCCAGCACCCCGGCCGCCTGCTAGTTTATGCCCCGAAATAACAACACACAAACTGTATTCTTTTAAACACTGCTTGCCCATTATATCTAGCCTCTTCTCGGCTAACTCTCGCACCTGGACTAGCCCATTTCTAATAATGTGTGTAAGCACCCCAAGGTGCGCTTACTGTGAAGATTCTAGCCTATGTCCATCCTGAGTTGGAGCTTCATCGCATGTGTCTCTGAGAGCAGAGCTATCTCACATCTGTCTGAGGAGTCTTACCTCACTTCCTCTTCCTCCTGTTTACTCCTCCTACCTATGTTTTAACCTATCAGGGCAAGCAGTTACTTTATTTAATTAACCAATGAAATCAACGGATTGATATATGACACTCCCACATCAGTTATCTCTCCACCCCCCCATGTGTACTTGTGTGTGTGTGTTTGTATGTGTACAAACTTTGAGTAACAGTTCTTTTCATTCCATGCTTTATTATAGATTATGAATCACTTTCATATTCTTATTTTACTTCCATAATTTAATGATATTTAAAGAGAAATCATTATTTTCCCCTTTTAAATAAAAAAGAAATCACACCAAAAGTTCAAGGTTACAGATGAAAAGAGATTGGGAGCTCCAGCCTCCTCCAGGTTTCTTAAGTCCTTGATAGTTCATCTGTACACTCTGCCTACACACACATTGCCCAGATACACACTTCCACATGTATAAAAGTTGATATTTGTAAGAAAATTTGGTAGCTTAGATTCTGTAACTGGGCCTGCTCCACCATTCCCGGGGCTGTTTACATAGCACAAATACAACACCTTCCTCATTTTCTACCATGCAGATAACACCAGGTATCCTACGTATGTGTGAGTGCTGAAATTTCCACGGGACGCTTCCATAGCATCTCTCAGGCCGCCCATTGAATACATGGTAGTCATGCCCATCACTGCACCTCAGAGACAACAAACCAGTCTCATTTAACAGAGATAAAGACAAAGGACAACTTACCTCTATTTTTCAATCCTGTTTTGTGCATGAGGAAACCAACTAAGGAAGCTTAAGAAACTTACACTCACACCAAATTACTTCAAAACAGAATTTTTCTTTGGGATTGTATTATGAGAAATATTTATTTTCATCATGCTAATTCCACTGGGGTATATCATAAGAGGAGAGATATTGCTGTTGATGCTACAAATGTAAAAATGCTATGGCAGTCTTTGCAGAGAAGTGCACGCAGGTGACAATGATCAAATACTAGGATTCCAGGAAGAAAGGAACACGTAAGGAACTAGTATGAATTGTTTTCCAAGAATTCCAAGTTTAGTTCTTATATGAAGCTTGACAACAATATTTGTTTATCCAGTTGGTAAGTGTGGGAGGATTCCCAGAACGTCTGCAGAGTCACGTAGCACTCCTTCACCAGCTTCGTTTGGCAAGCTCACCTTACACAATGTAGCTACAGCACATTGCTAAATCCGGCAGTGAGGAAAACTTTCCTTATACGCCTGCACTAGGCTGATGAAGGGCCATGATGATGGCATTGAAAAAAACTCAGTATAAACCAGCCGACACAAGACCCAGACAAAGAGATGTTGTAATATATAATGTAATATCAGTGGAAATTATTCTTCCAGGGTAGTCAGTGACTTGCAACACAGCAGTTGGGATGTTAATTTAGGATGTCTTTCTTTCTTCTGGACAATAATTTTTTTTTGCCATAACCGTTTCAAAGAAAATGTTATGTTGAAACAAAAATGGTTTTGCTTATTCTCAAATGTCAAAGTTTTTTTTCACTTAATTTGGATGATGTGCCATCTTACTTTTTACATTATTGATCAGTCATTTGATGTTCTACATGGAAGAAAGGTGGGACCCTCATACTGGGTTTACAAGACCACATAGTTTTACTGCTGGCAGTGCACATGGCGAATACTTTCTCAGTAAGACTATATTTACATGAGGCAAGTGATTTTAACCACAATGTATTATTTGGCCTCAACTATCTTTTCTACACTCTATTCTGACTTGGCTTGGCCTATGAGGTGAAAGAAGTATGCCAAGTAGTTATCACAACACTGGGAAAAGTCAAAAAATTACTAAGAGTTATAAAGAACAACACTCGTGTTACTCCGGAATTAATCCTGACCGCTAGGAATCTAAATGGCAATTCTTCCATTTATTTCCTGAAACTAGAAATCTCAAATAAAGTATAATTTAAACTATCCCAATTGAAAGATTAACATTTTTTATTTAATGAAATGATGTTTTGGTATATAGATAGTTTTAAATGTACATATCATATACAGAATCACACATACTTATAAAAGGAAGTGAACTGGGTAGTGCATGGAAGCATACACCTTGATACTCAGAGGCAAGCAGATCTCTGAAGGTTGGAGTACATTCTGGACTACATAGTGAGTGAGATACAGGTTAGGGCACTGCACGGTAAGACTGTCTGAGGAAAAGAAAGAAAGAGAGATAGAGGAGGAGGGAGGGAGGAAAAGAGAGAGAGAGAGAGAGAGAGAGAGAGAGAGAGAGAGAGAGAGAGAG
>NW_026067910.1:10252891-10262606 GCF_014885135.2 Alexandromys fortis | reverse complement strand
CTGCACCACCTTTCCAGTCCTTGATTTGAAGTTTTTGCTGTCCATGAACTGAAAATATTCAACAAGTTCTAGAGGCTTTAATTTGCCACTGTTGCATAAAATCCTTATCATAAATAAACGTATTACAATAGTTATAAATATCAAATGTGTTTTAAATAATGAAACATAATCTTTTGGTTCCATTGATTGCTGTCCTATAATTTTATCTATGATGTTTACTGAAATTTTTAAAGATATAAGGAAAACAATGGATTTGCTTTTAGATTTGGTCACTAGCAAAGAGCAATTTCGTGATTCATTTTGCTTGAAACGCATCTTTCTGGAATGTGACTTTGGAAATTTTCATTAGTTTAAAAAAGTATGTCTTTTTTTCCTATTTTCTATTTGATATTCTATTAAAATATAGCTTCCTGTATCATAGAAATGCTGTCTATGATTCTGTTTTGTAGCTAAAATCATCGCCTATATTCTGAATTACTTACAGCTGTTAAAAAGAAATTGAACCAAAACCAAAGGAAGCAGTAAAACCACACTAGTATTATCTACAGTATTCTTATCCTATAAGAAAGTCTTATTAAACCCCACTGCCACCCCCACCCCACACAAATTCTAGAGAGATGGCCCAGGGGCTAAGAGTATTTGCTTTGCAAGTATGAAGACCTGAGTTGGAATCCCTGGAACCCATGTAAAGTCACGCATGACAGTGTGATGCAGACAGATCTGACCAGCTGGCCTAGCCAGAAAAAAAAAAAAAAAAGGTGGGGGACTTAAAGTTTTGTGAAGAAGACCTTGTACCAAAGAAATAAGATGGGGAATGATACAAAGTGATATCCGACATCTGGCCTCAGCATGTATGTGCAAAGGCACACATCTTCTCATACTCACATGTACACACCACATGCATACAAAAACACACGAAACAATCAGATAAGCCAACAGTGGGAAATGTTCATGCCGTCGTTTATAAAAGGATCAGCTGAAAGGGTGAAAGCTTTGTTATTTTGTCAAGTTGCTAAGTAGGACAAAGGGTGAGTCAGCTGAGACATAAATGAAAGTAACCTCTATGCTGACCTCCATGTTGACAGCGGCATGTAATATTAGATTGTGAAAGTCAGGCATCCTGGCATGCTGAGTTGGCAGGGAAGGGAGTCACTTTTCTTTATATTGGAGAATAGATGTTCCCCCGTACAATATATTCGGATCCTGGTTTCCTGTCCCTCTTCTCCACCCAGATCCTCCCCACCTCTCCACCCATCCAATTCCATGACTTCTCTCTCGCTTCAGAAAACAGACAAATTTAGCAGGCAAGAATTAAACAAAGCGAACAAAAAGCCAGAGAAAACACAAAACAAAGAAAAAGCAGCACACACGAAGACACGCACACTACAGAGAGCGAGAGAGTGATGCAGAGAGACAGACATAGACAGAGAGATACATACAGAGAGAGAAAACGAGACACAGAGAGAGATATGCAGAGATGACAGACCGAGAGATACATACAGAGAGAGAGAGAGAGAAAGAGAGACAGACAGACAGACAGACAGACAGACGGACACATACACACACGCACACACAGAGAGAAAGAGAGAAACAGAGAGAGAGCCTACAAAAGCACAAGATCAGAAACCATGATGAATAAGCAAAGGACCAGTAAATTAAGAAAGAATTTTTCAATGTTTGAGATTTTCTCTTCCATGTCTTGTACTCTGTTGTAGAGGCTTACCTCTGAGGTTTTTGTTTGATTTCTTAAATTCTTTATTTCCAGTTTTATCTCAATTTGGGTTTTCTTTGGTGAGTATACTTCTATTTTCATGTCTTGAGATATTTTCACTATTTCATTAGGTTGTTTGTGCTTTAACAGACTTCATTAAGGGATTTATTCATATCCTCTTTAAGTTCCTTGAACATAGTCTTAACCGCTATTTTGAAATCCTTGCCTTGCGCCTAACCTGTATTACTATCAAGGGGTTATTGTAGCGTGTTGACTGGGTTCTGGTGGAGATTAATTATCTTAGCTGTTAATGATTGCATTTTTGTACTGGTGTCTAGGCATTTGGGGTTGGTATGGTTGTGATTTAAGATGTTAGTATCTGGTCTTGTCTTTTGGGGTGGATGTTCAGTTCCTTAGCTTCGGTCACCTTCTTGGATCTTAGAAAACTGTGGGTGCTGTGGGTTTCTCGGCAGAAAGTGTTTCTGTGGTCTAGTGAGTGGCCGAGGAGAGTAGTTGTGGGCTAGAAAAAGGCAAGAAAGGCTTCAGATAGGAACTAAGAGGATCCTGTTCACATCTAGAGCTGGGTTGGAGTTGGAGGTGTGGTGGGAAGGGGGAAGGGGTTCCTTCTGTTAGGTTGCAGTTATGGTAAAGCAAAGAATTATCCGGAGAGACAGGGAAGAAAGTGCTAGAGGGAGCCTGGGTCTGTTCTAAGAGCTGGAGTCTCTGGTGAATGAAGTTGAGATGGGAGGAGGGGTCCCTGGCAGCCAGGTGATACAGTACTGAGGGTGACAAGAGAGAGATGATAAAGGAGGACAGGAAGTATAGAGTGATACACCTAATTGAGTCCTTTCTAAGACGGCCAGCCGAGGGTCCCTGAGACAAAGTCTTTTTAGGTATTGTGGGCTGACACAAAGGAAAGGGGGTGGACCAGAAGAGGATGCTGAGAGGGTCTGCAGGAAGACGGAAAGCTGTGACTGCTGAAAGGGTTGCTGGAGTCCCCAAGGTACAAAGGCAGGATGGGAGGACCAGTCCTGCAGGTGGTTTTCTCCAGGGCTGGGGATGAGACTGGATGAACTGAAATTCAGGACGGGAAGGAGACTGAAAATGGCCTACCTGCTTCCCAGGTTGCCACAGCCACCCATAAGTCATTTTTCTAGTATTTATTAATCTGAATTATTGCTTATAAAACAAATTCTTAGGGAATTTTTCTTACTTTTATGGAAGCCTGGACAATAAGGAAAACAGGGCTGTATTTATTAGTAATCCTGTTTTTGCCACAAGATAACTAAGTATTTAAATCACATAAAGGGTAAAGGCAGGAGTGACAGACCAGCCTGGGAAGACTTACAGCTACCTGAATTTAGTAATTTAACATTGTGATTGGTGGCAATTATGATTCCCCATAAAACATGAACCAGAGAAATCTAACTTTTTTTAAATTACTGTTTTTGCTCTGTAATTTTATGTAAATCGATGAAATCCAAAACACTTTTAATCTTGGAAAAAAATTGACTTTACTGATTTTTAAGATTTCCAAGCACAGAGATTGTTGCCTGAACTCTGTGTAGCATGCTCACACACATACCTCAGCTAGTGGCAGATGGACTCCCAAACTCAAAAGTTCAAGAGTTCTTACAGGAAAAGACTTTCAGGAAAATAGTCTTACTGTTCACGCAACTGTTTCAGCATACCCTGATTATTTATGACACCATTACTTAGAGTTTACACAAGTAGAAATCTTTACATGAGTTATCTATTCCTTTACATACTTCTAACAAAAATGCATATGAAATAGATGCCTGGAATTAGTTCTAGCCCTTCATTTCCACATACCTCAGGAGGAGTCCAGATATTTCAGCTTTACATATTTAACCTAATCCAATAATGGGAAATTCTCTTCCCAATTTTTTCTCAAAAGTGTTTGGAGAGAACCACTGTACCAGTAAGTGTGGAGCAAAGGAAATGTTTCTGTGTTCATTGACATTTCCCTAAAAAATTTAATGCATAGTAGTGTGATGCTAAAAGTCAAGTGTATGATATTGGTTATTCTCAGAGCCAGAGAAGCATGAGAGGTTTCAGGTGCTAACATTCACCTTCTGGAATTGTCTGACTTAGGATGGAGAGAACTAGCAGTAGGGATGACAGTCCAGTTCACACAGATCTGTAAAGCTGTTGTGTTTGTTCGCTCACACACTTCACTTAGAATAAACTGTAAATGACACTTCTTTGAGTAGCATTGATAAAATAGCAATAAAAATAAAAATCAAATGAAGAAAATCTTTACTATATGGATGGTTCTCTAGGAAAGCAAAGATAGGAGAAAACTTAAATGTGCCTAGCCATTCTGGACTCTATTATTTTGATTGCTAACAAGGACAGCCTGTGTTTTGAAGCCTGTATATAGTAACCATTTCATAAGAGTGCACTGATTATTTTTATAATTATCTTTATATATTGCTTTCAGTGGAAATAAATTCTGACTTCAAGCCGTTGAGGAAATAATAGGCAAATTTAGTGTTTTAATTATGATGAAATCCTCTGAAATCATTTTGTATGTTAATTTTTAAAAATTTTTATTCCATCAATTTTGTTCATTGTTAAAATGTTCTTAAGCTGATTTCCGGCTACATATTGAGAAAGAAGAGGAAACTGGGGAACTTACATGATTTCCAGTTTTAACATAAAACAACAGTCATTAATACCATATAACAACAGCTTAAGAATTCTAATCCACACCAGAAGCAAACTGTGTAGAAATTGATTCACTTGTAGTGACATGATAGGATGATTCAGTGGGGAGGACAATTCTTAACACAAGCGATGCTAGAACAAAAGGATAGCTATTATTTAAAAAAAAAGATGTGGCAACAACTGACACACTCAGTTTATGTCATATGCAAATCATAAATAAGCTCAGATCTTAGACTGCATATAAAAATTAAAACTAAATATTTGTAGAAGAAAAAAACATGTTAAGCTATTTTCTTAAGCAAAGAGTTCTTAGATATGGATCTAAATGCCTTATCCACAAGCATAATAAAATGATAATCTTGACTTCATTCAAATTTAACATTTGATTTTCAAAAGGTAAAGGTAAGAAAATATAGAGACAATAGGGGTACATTTTTTGCTATAGTATAAGGATTTAGATCCAGAACATATTAATTATCTATTCTGCAGGTTGAAGTCTTCCAATGCTTAGCATCCTAAATCAAGAAACCATGGAGTGTCTGAAGGTCAAGTGTCTGAATGTGGCTTCACTGAGTGAGCTAAAGAATCCAGTAAGTCTGCTGGCCAAAACTGCAGCCATCTGGAAGTAGCATGTGCTTCCATACTTACTCACTTAGTTCTTAGCAATCCTCTACCAGCCATCTAACTATCCTTATGATATGGGTTCTTATTAGAGAATGATAGAAAGAGGTAAGAGGAAAAGAGAAGGAGAGAGGAAGAGACACACATACAGGGGGATGAAAAAAGATAAAAGACATTATCTCATATAATCTAATATTGCAAGTGATGTACACCATTTTTGTCATATGTTGTTGATTCTATTGGTCAGACAAATCTAGAGACAGTATAGAAGGCACTACAAGGGAGTGTATACCAGAAGATTGGGCTGACTATCATACATGACATCAAAATGGCTCAGTAGGTTCACTAATAACAAAATGATGCTCTAAGGAAAGGCCAAAACAGTTCAACAGATCCCTCAATAAAAAAGACAGATTTCAAAGTACCTGAGAAGACACAGAACATGATTAGACATCATATGTTCATGAGATATCATTAACACTGGAGTGATTATATTAAAAAACTGTCCATGTAAAAAATGTCAAATACTTAGAGAAACTGAGACCTTCATTCCTTGCTGATGGGACATGAAATGGAACAAGCCTTCTAGAGAACAACTTGGCAGATTTTAAAAGTTAAACATGTACTTGCCATGTGACTCAGCAGTTCTGATCTTGGCTAGTTATCCAAAGAAATGAAGGCATGTAGTCAGACAGAGACATGCACATCGGTGATTTTAATTAATGTGTAAGCATCAGTTAGTTAGAAAATGAAAATGCTCATCTGCCAATGATTGGATAGGGAAGCAGAATTCCACATGCGAGCAATAGAGTAATAATCAAAAAACAATGACAGATATGCCTAGTGCATTGACTATGTGTTAAAAGGCTGTGTGAAAGAAGCCATTCCTCAAGTTCATCTTGACTGTCTTAATAATTAACATGTATTGAATGCTTAAACCAACAAAAATGTATTATTTTACAAATGTACCATCAGGCTAAGTCAAAGTATCCAAATGACTCTGGAGCCTCTAGATGAGAATCTTTTTCTCTCACCTTTGACACCTAAAAGCTACTCGTGTTGTGTGATTCAAACAGAGTCATAAGGATTGAGTGTGTACATCTTCAAAGGGCTTTTTTTTTTAACTACTTATCATATCATTTAGGTGAAATTTCTGTAAAATAGAAAAAAATGCTAAATAGATAAAAATTGTGTCAGTGGTTATCCTGGGTGGGATGTGGCATATTTCACTGAAAGCAGACACAAGAGATCTACGGTGTATAAAATTTGTCTGGGCTCATATTTACAAAATTTTGCATTTTACTAAAACCCCTTAAGGTGCACCCTCACTGTATAAATTTTATAAGATAGATAATGCACTTTAAAATGTTTTTGATGTGGGAGAAATGGGTTAAATTCAGATGTAAGAGCCAATAAAAAGCTAGAGCTAATGGGCTAAGCAGTGATTTAATTAATACAGTTTCTGTGTGATTATTTCGGGTCTAAGGTAGCCAGGCAGCCAGGAACCAAGAAGCGGCTGGTTGCAACATATTTTAGATGAATAAAGCAAATTAAAATAATTTATTGACACATTTGGTACTATTAAAAGAAGAATTGATTAATAAAAAGCTCTTACTGAGATTTTAACTTTGGATTTGTTTTTTCCTAGTCAATTGAATGAGTATTTTGAGTCCATCAATGACACCTTGTAATTACATATAATGTAAAGTATATCACTTAATGAAAGTGAACAATATTGCTGTGCATGGTGAAAGACTTCTACATTCAAAACAAGAGTAAAACAAAGACCTTTCTTTGAATCCCTCCAACACATGAGCTATGTCCAAACAGACAGACATGCCAGAATTAGTTCTTACAGCTTCCATCCCACCATGTCCAAAACCCATGATTCATTACTAAGAATCACAACACAACACATTTTTCAATTAATTTTTTCCTCATAAAAATCGGTGAATCGTGCCTTGTTTTATAGTTTCCTTTGCTTGTCATGTACCAAGACTTTGAAAACTCTGTCTTTTATAAATGCATAAACTAATATCCATAGACCTAGTCACGTAAAAGACTAGGCAGTTGAGACATATTTGTTTTGGAAGCATTCAGGGTTATTTTACCTTTGCCCCTTTCTTATTAATGACTCATTAATTTATTCTGATGTGTCTCAAAGTTATGAATGAGTCAGCTTGGCTGAATTGTGGGAATGGTGGGTGGTACCACAGGAAGTCTGATGCAGACATGTTTTAACTGTAGATGATAATGTCTCGCAGTGTTTATTCCCATGATGACATTCTGCTTTTACTCTGTGCCTCGAGGTCTCCGATAACTGGAGGAGTCATGTCTGCGGGCAGTCTTAAAATGAAGAGATTCACGGAGAAGGTGTTACTAGGCTCGAGAAACATCTCTTAAAGCTTGCCAACAAACGTGGAGGAGAGGGAGGGCTCTGATGGACACGCTCACACTACCTCACCCTGAGCACAGGCATGAAAACATCAGCATCTACTTCTTTAAATGTTAGCTGTAAATAGGTGAAGAAAGTTTAACTACTTAGCAGATTTTCTTCCTTCTTATTATTTCTTCACTCTAATATTCAAACAACTCTGTTTTATCGTTGAAAACATTTCAAAATCCCTTAACATTATTTGTCAAAGGATTTAGAAAGCCTATATTTTTTTTCCTGATATATTGACTTTCAGAAAGAAAAAAAAAAAAAAACAGGGGCCCAGAAGCCGTTTTATTTGGAAATGTAATTTTAGAGACTATTATTAATATCTAAATCTTACTAATTCTTTGTTAAGTAGGAGTTTCAGGTAGAAACAATTTGCTTCATTCTACCTGTAACCAAGCAAAGATAATTAAAGATATATTCATTCCTAATTTACTTAGCATAATGCTCACATGGATAAAGGCTCAGATCTTTCCTTTGACCAGGCTTTCTTGGATTCATTTGAATGCTTTGTTTTTTCTTTTCCTGTTTTTTTTTTTTTTTTTTTTTTTTGAAAGACTTCAAAGTCCTTACCAAAGCAATTTTATGTCTTTAAAAAAAATCCCAAATTTAATTACAGGTTAGAGCAATTCCTGTTACCAAAATGACTTTGGAGTTCCATGTAATTAGAATCAAATAAAATGTATGTTCTGCATCCAAGTTCAAGGGTGCCATTAAGATAAAATACGACAAGACCAGGACTTTACTTTGACCTGCTTCTCAGACATTTTGTTCTCCCTGGTCTAGCATATGAAGCCATCCCACAAAACAGCTCTGGCCTGCAGAAAAAAAAAATTAGCTCACATGGAGAAAGGTATTTTTCTTAGGAAAAGCTGGAAGTGGGTGGGATCAAAACATCTTTCCTTTTCTGGTTTCCTTTTTGATGGTGATTATGATACTTCAAAGGGATTTACCTGTTGGGGACCAGTCGATTATGTTGCTGGGTATAAAATAAATAACTAGCTATTTTAAAAACTGAAGGTTCATTCATATGTATTACTGCACCTTGAAAACCAGTATAAGATGTGACAGAACTCTGATGAAAATCAAAAAATATCAATGCTGGAAAAACACATTGTCTTTATCACTAATGAATAGAACTGACGGCATGAACCCCAGTAATTCTATTCCCGAACTCAAGAGGTTAATAATTATCAGTAAGTGGACATAAAAGTCACCGAATTTTAGAGACCTGATCTTATACCGGGGCTGTGCATGAAATCACATGTTTGCTACAGAATTCAAATTAGGAGGCAAAGAGAACCGTGCAAAACTATTTTGCAGGTAAGCTTTGTCAAAGGTGAATAACTCTAAGCTTTTGTTCAGTTAGGAAGCCTGGGACGTAATTAAAAAGTCACTTAAAAGCTGGCACGTAATTAAAAAGAAAAGTGAAGTCTAAAAATAGGGCAAATGAGTGATGTTCACTTTCCCCTTCTTCCTCCACTCCCAGAAAAGTTGCATCAAGCATTTTTTTTTCCAATTAGAAGCAACCAGTTTGCGGCCATTTCAGCTTAGGTAAATGTCACTGAGTGGCATTTTATGGGGGAAAATTCATAAGGAAAAACTAAAGGTCCCTGTTGAAATGTTCCCCCGCTGGTATTTAGTATTTCTTTGACCTTGTTCCAATTTTTTGGTTTCAAAGCCTTGAGTCTCAAAGACAGAACTCTATGTAGAGAAATGGAATGATCACTGGATGAACTAGAAGAATCACTTTTAGCCAGTGGCTCTAAAATGAGAATTCGTCTTTTTGTTTGTTTGTTTGTTTCTTTTCACGACTTTAATAGATATTATTTTGTATTTATATAGTGCCATTTTAAGACCCTTAAATACTTTACAGTATTTAATTAATATGGTTTTTAATTAATACCCACAACAACCCTGTAAGGTAGATATTACTTCCATTTACAAGAAGGAAACTGCAGCACAGAGAGGCTAAGTGACTTGCCCAGGGTCACACAGGTAAGTTCACTGAAGAGAAAACCCCTAGAGAATTAGCTTGATATGCATGGTTTGGGGAGTTTCTGCAACAGTTAGCTATGAAAAATGATGTGGGGGGGTTGCCCCCAGCACTACCTAGACCACCCTGTATTTTCCACCCTGGATCTTTCTCACCTCCCCTAACGAGATCATCACTGATGCTTTCTTTTCACTTGCTAAATTCACAATTTCTTCCTTTGTTTCCTGTTTCCCAAAAATTATAATAATGACAATTG